>NW_021620408.1:1148485-1181376 GCF_004785775.1 Grammomys surdaster | reverse complement strand
CTCCTCTCCTCTCCTCTCCTCTCCTCTCCTCTCCTCTCCTCCCCCCTTCCTTCCCCTCTTCTTCTCCTCCTTCTTTTTCCTTCTTCCTCTCTCTCCTCCTCCTCTCCTCCCTCTCTCCTCTGTCTCTCTTTCTCCTCTCTTTCCTTCCTCTCTCTCTCACTCCTCTTTTTTCTCTCTTTTCTCCTCTCTTCTTCTTCTTCTTCTTCCTCTTCCTCCTCTTCCTCCTCTTCCTCCTCCTCCTCCCCCACTCTGTTTCTTATGGGTTATGGGATCCAAACCCAGGTCCCTCCACTTGTGCAGCAAAGCCTTTTACCTTCTGAGCCATCTCCCCAGCCCATAAATACATTTTTACTATAAAATCTTAAACTTATGTTTTGACTCATTGTAATTGGACAAGTACATATTTTTTTAATTTCTTAATTTTATTTCTTCTGGCAAAGCAACTGTAGGTTTACTTTTTATTTTGACAGATCGGATTTAAGGAGAATACAAAGGAAAATGATGAATATCGATTTGGACACAAAAGTAAATATTTAGAAAGGCTGTGAAAAGAAACCACAGCAAATTGCTGGAGACTTCTAAGCTGTGGATTCCTTTCTTCTGAAGTCTCTGAGGCCATTTCCCAGAAACACTTTCCCTCATACACTTCCTGAGGTGGGGCAGCCCTGCCTACAACACAGCACACACAACTTCCAAAGCTGGGCCCACACAGATGTGTGTACCAGCTGAGGTAGCCTTTGCCTCCTAGAAAATGAGCTCTCTCACCCTCCTTCCTGCCTCCCCTACCCAGATCACAGGCTGCTGTACCTCTAGCACACTTCCTGCATGTCCAGTATCCACATTAGCTTCCCTGCCCCTGCCTGAGTCCAGCCTGTGTGTGTAATATATATTATATTGTTAACTGTCACGTGCTGTTGAAGCTCACCAAGAAACTGCCTCTGGAGGTGAGGTTCACTCTGTATCCCCATTTTACACCCAAACTCGTGTGTCTCAAAATGTCCTCTAAGGCCCCTTTGTCAGGGGATGGGATGACCATCCTGACTCTGAGAAGGGAAACAGCAAAACAGCCAGAGAGTAAAAACATTGTGTCTTTAAAAACAGCTAGAAGGTAACCATTCCCAGCAGATGTTGCTACATTCATCCCATGATAACAAGAGCTTAATTGAGAAGCCATCTTCAGTCGGGCTCTGCCAGATGTTGTAACCATCCCTGTTGTGCTTTTAGGTTTGGTTTGGTTTGGTTGTGAGACAGGATCTCACTGTGTAGCCGAGGCTGTCCTGGAACTCACTATGTTGACCAGGCTGGCCTTGAACTCTCAGAGATCTGCCTTTCTTTCCTGGGCTTAAATGTGTTTGCTCTTTTATCTGGAAGTGGCATCTGAGGGGACCCTCTGCTCTGCCTAAGACTCTATTGGGAACTATTGGCTGCTAAGGCATCCTGAGTCCACTTCCAAGCTGGGAGGTTTTTGTTGTTTAGTTCTGGTTTTTGGTGTTTTGTTTGTTTGTTTGGTTGGTTGGTTGGTTTTTCGAGACAGGGTTTCTCTGTGCAGCCCTGGCTATCCTGGAACTCACTCTGTAGACCAGGCTGGCCTCGAACTCAGAAATCCACCTGCCTCTGCCTCCCAAGTGCTGGGACTAAAGGCGTGCGCCACCACCGCCCACCATGTTTGGTTGTTTTTGTTGTTGTTGTTTTGGTTTTTTTTTTTTTGTTTTCCCTGGAGACAGAGTTTAGTCTGTGTAGTCCTGGCTGGCCTGGAACTCTCTCTGTACACCAGTCTGGATTTGAACTCAGAGACCCACCTGACTCTACCTCCAGAGTGCTGGGATTAAAGGCGTGTGCCACCACAGCTGAATGTTTTGAACATCCAATTTGATGTTATTTTGATCATTTTGATATCTCTCTCTCTCTCTCTCTCTCTCTCTCTCTCTCTCTGGCTTGCTATATACTTGATAAATTTAGTCATTCAAAACCAAAAAATCTGACCATTATAGATCATTTTCAGGACCATGCACATCAGGGTGACAGGGGGTGACAGCACGGGGAGTTGGGAACTGTGACTGGGGGCCTCATTGTCTGCTTGGGACTCTCGTTCTACCATTTATTTCCAAGGATGTGACCCCTAGCCTGTGCTGTGAGCTCTCAGGTCACTCTTCCATCTGTTATACTGCAGGATGGAGATGTCAGGACCCAGGACCTCAGTGTATGCAAGGCACTTACAGGAAGCTTGGCTCTTAGGCCAACTAGCCAGTGGGCTCTTGGGATCCATCTGCCTCCACACCCAAAGCTGTGGTTGCGTAGGTGCTGGGGATTCAAACTCAGGTCTTCATGCCTACAGAGTAAAACGCTCTGACACGCTGAGCCATTTTGTCAGCCTCAGCTTGGATCTTAGAGTTGGTACCCCAGCCCTCTTGGCTCCTCTTGTCTCTTCCTGGAGTTTGCTCATACAAGCTATAGGCCGGTCTTGCCATGGTTGTTAGTATTGTCTAAACTCCACCTCCACAGTTACCTGGCAACAGCCAGGTAGACCCGCCTGTATAGTGATAAAAGGGGCTGCTTGCCTCCTCCCTGCTCTCTTGTTCTCTTGCTCTCTTGCCTCTAACTTCTCTCTGTCCCCTCGCCTCTCCTCCCTTCCCTTCCCCCTCTCTCCACGTGGTCATGGCCGGCCTCCACTTCTCTCTCTCTCCTCTTTCTCCACCATCTTCTCCCGTTCCTCTCCCCACCTTTGCCCTCTGCCCTAAGTAAACCCCCTCTCCTTTGGAACCGTTTGGTCTGGTGTTGTCTGTTCTAAGCTGCGCACCAAAATCTAACAATGGTGACCTTGTGTTCCTAAAATCTAGTATAGCACCTGGTCCATATGAACTTTGACCCATCCAGATGTCTTCAAGCTGTAGCTCCCAAGCTATGTCACTGCCTCCTTTCAGCTGGGCTCAGAAGCCACCTCTCCATCCCTCGCTGTGAGAGATGACTAAATAAATGATGCCCGTACTGGTCACCTATTCAGACCCCCCCATTGCAGCCAGAGTTCCTGTTGGCCTCAGTGTCCTTGGCCGTCAGTGATTTGTAAGGCCCCACACTTCTGTAGTCTCAGTCCAAGGTTGGGTAATAGGCAGCATCCAGGTGCTCTATTATGACCAAGACCCAGAGAGGGCAAGTTACTTCCTCATAGTCACACAACCAGAGAGTGCTGGGAGATGAAACATCAACACCCAGGACTCCTTGGTTCATCTCACCCTAGGTCCCAGGGCTACTGCTATCACTTCGGGGATCTCTACCAGCTAGCCATGTGGCTACTCACCTCTTCCAAGAAGAGTGGAAACAGGGTGGGCTCTGCATTTGCCCTTATTCTTTGTTGTGAGCAAACCTTGCTCTCACCCGTGCCTCAGTTTCCCTGCCGTGAAAAGAGTAATCTTAGCAAATAAAGGTAAATCACTGCTCTGGCTTACCTAGCTGGCATTTTCCCTTGGTCTCTCTGTCTGTCTGTCTGTCTGTCTGTCTGCTCCAGAACGACTCTGGAGGAGTGGATTTAGAACTGACAAGGCTCGACCTTTGCCTCTGGTTGTCTTCACTATCTTAGAGACAGGGCCTCATCACGTAGCACAGGCTGGCCTCAAACTCACAATCCTCCTGCTGTAACCTCAGTGCTGAGACGACAGGCGTGTACTAAGATGCTTAATATTTCTTGCTATAGGACAGCGGCTGAGGACACTGTCAGCTCTTTAGCCACCTGTGAAGGGTGTAGAACAAGTGTGACTTGCAGCAGGCTAGAGTGGACATGGTACTGAATGATTAGGGGTTTACGAAGGCCTCAGGAACCCTCTGACTTTACCCAGTGGGCAGGAGTACACGTACTCATGGACGACTGTCTACAAAATGTACCTCCCAAGCTGAGGGCACCACCTCCTCTCTGCTCCTTCATTTCACAAAACAAAGAAGCAGGAAGGAGACGAGGCTTTTACTGAGCATGCCCAAGCAAAACCCAGGCCGCAGCTCTGAGCTCAGCCTTTTCCCTCCCCCACTCATATTAATTATTTAGACAGCTTTATTGAGATAGAACTTACATGCTGTGCAAGTTAGACAGTTCAACAGCCTCCAGTCCAGACAACTGTGTCCATCAAGGTAGTTTACAGAATTCCCATAATCCCCTTAGTTCCAACTCCCCATCCCTCCACATCTCAAGGCCCAGGCAACCACCTGTCTTCTTCCTCTCTCTCTACAGGTGGATCATACATTCTGACAGCTTTGTTTCTGTTTTCTTCCACTTAGCCTATTTCTGTCCTTACTGTAGCTAGCGTGTATCAGGGCTTTGTTCCTTTTCACTACCAAGTAATATTCCATGATCTATACAGCATATTTGTCTCTTAATTAAGTTAATGGGAAGTTGGGTTGCTTTCATTTTTTCTCTACTGCAAATGGTGGCACCGTTGACATCGCTGAACAACTTTCTGTGTCCTCGCATGCTCCCATCTCTCATGGAATTTCTGGGTCGTGGGGTTGCTCCGTATTTATATGGGTCTTCTGAGCCCGACTTTCTCGGACCCCAGGGCTACTGATGGGGAAACAATGTGTGGATAAACTCAAGGCTTCCAATGTCCAGGGTCCTGGAAACAAGCCTGCCCCTTTCCTGCCCTCCCCACGTCCTCTTCTCTCCTCTCTTTAGGTCATTCTTCAGAGAATGGTGGGACAGCCAGCCAGATCTCAGCTCCTCTGTGACCTGAGACTCCACGGCTCTCGATGGTGGCTATGGACTCGTGGGAACAGAGTTCCGGGGCAGTGTTTTGTGTCTGTAAATGTTCTCAACACTCACTGAGAGTCTGGTCCTGTTCTTTTAGGCTATACATGCATTCCATGGGCATAGCTTCTCATTTCGATGGTCCATTTCTTTCCCCACTTGACACAGAACCCATGGTCTGCATGGGGCTCCTAGTTCCTGAGTCCCTGCTCACACCGCCGGCCTGGCTGTTAACAGCGGCTTACATGACTTCTCTTCTTCCCTCCCAGTGGCTTCTGAAGTGGCTTTTCTCTTTCCTTGTCCTTTTGGAGCCTAATAATTAACTGTTGAGTAAACGTTTGCCGGTAAAGGAACCAAAGAGACACAAGTCACACATTTCTCTAATCAGTAACTTTTCTGTAGAAGTTCTGAGCCCAGAATACCCAGTTCCCTGCAGATAAGACCACTTAGGAGGAAGGCTCCCTCCACCTCCAACTGCTCACAGGGCCCTCTGTTCCCACCTGCATCCCACGTACAGCGATCTTGTGTGAAGACAACCTTCATCTTCTTTGCTGGCTTTCTGAACAAATGTTTTCTTTGTCTTGGCCACATGTCCTCTAGCAATGGGCTTTTTTGACTGGGTTCATCGTTGTCCCAGCCCCAACCAAGGTAAATGTGTTTGGAGGAGGCGCTGGCTTGGCCCCAACCCAACCTCCCTCTTGGACTCCATCAGCGCTCTGAAATTCCAGGCTTGGCTGGAGGCTGAGGGGTGAGCTGGCAGGCACCCTAGGCAAACAAGAGCAGCTGGAAAGGAAAGAGACCTTTGGGGTGGGAAGATGAACCCAACCCCCCTCTTCCATGAGGGCTGCCAGGCATGTATGAAGGCCTCCATTCCAAAAGTCCCAGCCCCTGGTAAGCAGGAAGAGTTCTGGGAGGAACGGGGCTTTCTCTACCATGGTCTGTGCTGGGCATAGCTGCTTGTGTGTTGGCCAAGGCTCAGTTTTGCAACCTACCAGCTGTGTGACTTGGGGCAAATTGCTTAACCTCTCTGTCCCTCGGTTTCTGTATCAACAAGTAGGTGAAATGGCATAACCTTTAGGGTTTCTAAAATCCCAGAGGAAGATTTAGCAGTGTGCCACATAAACACATTTGAGACATTCTGCCTTGCCATTGAAGACCCACAACCGAAGCCACATGCGTCTGTCCTATGCAAACGGCTCTATTTCTCTAGACTTCCATGGAAACTTGGTATTCTAAATGTATTCTAAATAGAGAACGGACTGCTCTCTCTCTCTCCCTCCCTCTCTCTCTCTCTCTCTCTCTCTCTCTCTCTCTGTCTCTGTTTCTCTCTGTCTCTGTCTCTCTTTCTCTGTGTGTGTTTACATGTGCACCATGTGCACATGTATGTGTGCACATGAACATGGAGGTCAGAGGTCAACATCAGGTGTCCTCCTCAGTGACTCTCCAGCTTAGTTTTTGAGACAGGGTCTCTCATTGAGCCCAGATATCACTGATTTAGCTAGACTACCTGGCCCCTAGACTCACTTGTCTTACCTGCTTAGCTTCATCCTCCAGTGCTGGGACCGTGAGCTTGGGTGCTATGTGCCCAGCTTCTGTGTGTGTGTGGTAAGGACTCAGACTCAGGTCCTCATGCTTGTGTGACAGGTACTTTTCTAGCTGAACCTTCACTCCGACTCTGAGTCTGTGCTCCTTGATCACATGGAACAAGCACTAAGTAGAAGTATTTATTTGGGGGTTGGGAGTAAACAAGAGAAGGGGTTCCAGCCAGCTGAGCTATGTACAGCAGAGCTGGCTGGGGCAGCTTGGTCCCTCCGTGTTAGGAGTGAGCAGTCAGGCAGTGAGCTAGAGTTTTCCCAGGAGCCTCTTGCCGTTGAGTCTGCCCTTGGTGCACCCCAGAGCATCGTGAACACAGGCAGGTGCAGAAATGACTGTTGATAGCCTCAGCTGCCACCTGCATAAACATCTGCCTAAGATGCACAGAGGCCTAGGGAAGCCCCAGAGAGGGGCCCTCCTTGGAGCCGTGCTTTGGAAGCCTAGTAAGAGTTTTCCATGTGGGGCTCATGGGCAGAGTCAATAACAATAGGTCCCACTCAGCCCATCCTTTCCCTTGCCTGACCACCTCTGTTTTCCAGGGGAGTTTCCCAGAGTCCTTTGCCAGCTGGTCTCTGGTAAGAATCTGCCAGCAGGCAACATAAAGGAGGATTAGCCAGACTAGCTTGCCTCTGCAGTTTCTCATAGCAACTAATAGTAATAATAATAAGAAATTACCAAATAATAAACAACTAAAAGTAATAATAAAAGTCAGTTACATTTATCTATCATCTATCTATCTATCTATCTATCTATCTATCTATCTATCTATCCATCCATCCATCCATCTATCATCTATCTATCATCTATCTATCTATCTATCTATCTATCTATCTATCATCTATCTATCGTGTATACGCATGTACACGTGAAAATCAGAAGACAACTTTTAAGAGTCGGTTCTCTCTTTCCGCCCTTACATTCAGTCATCAGCCTCAGTGGTGCGTACTTTACATGTTGCGTCATTTCTCTGGCCCTATTTCTATCTTCTAGCACATTGCTTACTGACTCAATACCCAAGTCGCCCTAGGTGTCCAGGGAACAGACTTGATACCCTGGAAAGGTGACGTTGGGGGTTATTTTACGTGTGTGTGTGTGTGTGTGTGCGCTTGTGTGGGAAGTGCATGCATGTGTGTGTATTGTGTGTGTATATGCATGTGCACCAAATGCCAATCCTCCAGTGTCATTTCTCAGGTGCTGTCCATCTTGGTTTTGGAGCAGAGTCTCTAATTGACCTAGAACTTACCAAGTAGGCTAAGCTGTTTGGCCAATGAACTGGGAGTACATCCCTAGAACTGAGATGACAGTTGGGCACCACCACACCATGGTTTGTTACCACGAACAATGAAAGGTGACTTTGGTGTGAAGCCGAGCAGATGAGGAAAGACAAGGAAGGGTGTTTTAGGCACGGGGAACAGCAAAAACTAAAAGGCACACGAGAGGGAAGGACACTGGGGGACACAGGAAGTTGCTAGCTCAGCTAGTGGGAGGGTTTGTGGGTAGAGCCTTGAGAGTCAGGAAAGCGAGGGGCCAGGCTAAGGCTTGGGTGAGGAGGCAGGGGTGGGCACAGGTGTGGGTGCTGCCCAACCCCCTCAGGAGCTCCCAAAGGACAAGGCAGACCTTGTTTGAATGTGAAAAATAGACCTTTATTTCAGTGTTCACATATGCCTCGAAAGCATGCCTACTGCCTGCTTGGATTCTGAAGCTTGTGTGGCAAAAAGAAAGAGAACCGTGTGGGGACAGGGCAGAGACACAGCTCATGGTGCGATTCTGTGTAAAGCAGAATGTGTTAAACATTTCTTCCCAAGCTCTCCTTGGGGATTTCAGGGCATCCTAGAGTCTCTGACCTTATCCCCCAGAGACCCCTCCGCCACTGCAGTCTTCCAGCTTGACGGCCCAGCCACAGAGAGGTAGAAGTGGGCTAACTTGGGGTGATGACCTATAAGCTCCCATGCTTTTCTGGAGACAAGTGCTGTGTCTAGGGGTATTGGCCAAGGAGGAAGGGCTGGTAGAGGTGTGGCCATGGTGGGTAGTGACCAGCATGGACATTTAAGGCTCCTTCTGTGAAATCTAGTCTAGGTACTGTGTGAGTAGCTTGTGGGTAGTCCTGGAACTGCATCTGAGGAACCCGGCACAGGTGAGAAGCAGGACACCCCAGAAGTGCACTGGGCCTGGGCGGAGGTACAGGGCCAGGAGACCCTGGAGGTGAGCTTGTCAATCACTGCTCTGGTGAAGGAGGATCAAGCCCAGAAGAGGAGGATAGAGTGTAACCCTCCTTGGGGGCTGTGACTCCCAGCTCTCCAGCCTCCCTGTCCCTCCCTCACCTCCTCACCCTAACTGTGTCCTAACAGACTCACCCCCTGATGGCTTCTCTGACACCCTCAGGTCAGGGCTGGTGTCACAGATGGAGTGCCTGATTCCAAGCCAGATGGCACAGGCCTTGTTTCCAAGCTCACCCACTGGCCCTGCAAGTGATGGGTTGCCTGCTGGCACAGTAGAGCACGGGCAGCCTCAGTTTCTACCCTGAAGTTTCTCCTGGACATTCAACAGGCTGGTGTCCCTGTGACAACTTAAAGTGTCTGGCACACATAGTTCCCATTCAGGGGGGAGGTGGGCAGGAAACTGTAGCTGGGGCAACTGGATTCCTTCGTTGAGCCAGTGGGCTCACCATCCCTTTGTGCTTATGTTGAGGCTCTAGAGACAGTTCAAACACTACAGAGATACAGAGTGCTGGTAATGGCTCTCCTCTTACCCTCGCCAGGGTACCCACTGTGTCGGCACAGAACACTCCTCACAGCTAAGGAGATAGATGGGGAAATAGATCCAGAGGAACAGGATGGGCCAGAAGTACATTGTCTTCTGAAGAGCCCCCCAGGCAGCCATGTCAGCTTGAAGGAGTGAAGTTGTTCATTATCTCAGGATAAAGACCAGGTTGAATTGAGGGTTGGCAGGTGGTGGGTTGGGTCTGGGTGAAGGGGTTCCTTAGGCCGGCCCGATGATGACATTCCGGTAACCCTTCACTGACTTCAGCTTGTCACACTGGAAGTTCACCACCAGCTTGTGGAGGCCAATATCAGTTGGGAACAGGTCAACACGCACCTTGACCAAATCTCCTGCTGCCACGGGGTCTGAGCTGCAGAAGGAAAGAGGGTAGGTAAGGAGACAGGCCTGGTTGCTATGTGAAGCTTGGAGCACCAGTGAAACACACTAGGACTTAGGCCAGGACTTTGGAGAAGAAAGACCAAAGCCAGTATTGATAATGGGTCCAGCTCATGGCTTCTGCAGGGTTAGGCCTCCTAGAGTGGTGTGTGTACGTGCACACATGTGCACATGTGTGTGCATTTGAGCATGTACTCAAGTTTGAGTGTGTGTGAGACAGTATGTTTGTGTGTGTGTGCGAGTATGTATAGGTGCAAGCATGCATGTTTGCTAGTGGGGGGCAGGGCAAGCATGTGTGGTGAGAAGATCTGCCCATGTGTACTGGCAGTAGGCTGGGAGCCATGGACACGCCCAGTAGCTACAGGAGAGACAACGCATTGTGTGGATTGTGTGGCTTGTGCATGCTCTTGGTTTGTTCCGATTGTATGAATTAGCATGGCACAGGAAAGAAAAATAGCATGTGTTCCTACACATGCGTGTGTAGATGTGAGTGGATAAGAACACACCATGCCTGAGCGTACATGTACACACAGACACATGTGGACATCCGGGTTCTGGGAGGACTGTGTGGGGGCAGCACACGGTGACTGCTGTGTCCCAGGTCGGGTGTGTGCTGGTGGGGGATTGACCTGCAGTTAGCACATTGTGAGGGTTGAAAGGTCACCTTGTGGACACTCTGGCTTGGGGTTTAGGGTGGGTGGGAGACAGGTGAACAGGAGATGAGTGGACTGGGCTACAGGCTGGGCTGGGTTCGACAGCCTCGCCTCCCGGCTCCAGCCTCCTCCCCGAGACCTGGGCTCACAGTACGTACACTTCCACAGACTTCTGCTCTTTGGTCAGGCCAGCCCCCTCCACAGTGAAGATGCAGTCATACAGGGGGTCAGAAAGGGGGTTCTTCAGGGACACCTCAGCCACCAATTTGCGGTTCTGCTTGGGCTCCCCCAGGATCTGGAAGGATGCAGGTGAAGGTTAGGGCAGGGAGCCAGGCTGGATGCCTACAGACTTTCTCCCAGTGTTTGCTAAAAGAAGTTGCTTCCAGCTCTGCCATCCCTAGGATGCATCTTGGTGCCTCAGTTTCCCATCTGCAAATGACAAATGATGGATACTCCCCAGATCTTTCATGGAACTTAACTGAGGCTCCATATGACCCTCAGGGTACATAAAGGGTCTCCTGTGTCCCAGGGTCCAAAGCTGGTAGGTCAGGACTGGAGATAATCTGACTCTGTTCTTCTCTGCTGTGTGATATTGGAAAAAGCTGACTCTTTCTGAGCCCTGGTTTGCTGCTAAGAGAAAGCTGCCAGTTCTTCTGGATAAGCTAAGGCCTGTAAGCACTTGGCAGACTCTGGCCCATGACTACGAGGTATTCTAGAGCAACTGCTGCTGGGGCTTGGGGGCACCCCAGAAGAGGGCTGGGAGGAAGATGGTGATGGTACAGTTGGCTTTCACCAAGCCTCCAGACATGCAGTATAAGGCCCTAGCTGCTCCTTGTGGGTATACTTGGATTCTCACAGTGTCCCCAAAGTGTCAGCCTTGCCTTGGTCCCACAGAAGAGTGAACTGGGGACCAGAAGGGTGAATTAGCATCTTCGGTGCCACCCAGGCACAAGCCTGGGCCACCATGATTGTCACCCTTCTTTGGCCC
The DNA here is from genome assembly GCF_004785775.1 of Grammomys surdaster. Classification (NCBI taxonomy): domain Eukaryota; kingdom Metazoa; phylum Chordata; class Mammalia; order Rodentia; family Muridae; genus Grammomys; species Grammomys surdaster. The sequence continues at coordinate 1,170,257 of NW_021620408.1, read as the reverse complement.
CAGCAGTATCACCAAGGTGGGTACACTGGCCTTTTAAAGATACCGAGGTCCGAGACCCAGACAACCACACCCTCCACTCCAGACTCCAGCAGCCCTCGTTCCCAGAGGCTTCAAGTCCTGCATTCTCGAATCTTATGATGCCTTCCTTCCACAAGGACCCGGAGGCACAGAAAGGTTCCAGGCTGCACAGAAGCAGGTGTATAAATGGAATGCTGTCCGGGGCCCCATCCGCTCCTTACCCGGATCTTGATTTCGGGATTCTCCAGGTACAGATCTCTCTCCGCCAGCACGTAGCTGTTGGCAGCTGGCTCGATGAGGAGGCCCCGCACCTTGATGAGGTTTGACTCCGTCAGGCACCCACTGTACTTCTCGTAGAGGATGCGAAGGGGAATGCTGTTCTCTGTGATGAGGGAGAGGGAGGGAGGTGTGGCCTGTGAGTCTTGAGGGATGGATCCGACCAACCGCTGAGATGACAGACATGCGCCTCCACAGCTGGATCAACCCAGAGCCTCACGCATGCCGTGAGAGCCCTCTCTCATGGAGTCGTGTTCCCAGTTTGCCTCGCTCCCTTCTAGCTGATGGACTGGCAGGCCTCCACCTTCTAGGACCTATTAATAGTACCTGGGCAATATGAGTGCTTGGGAGATTGGGGAGGGTTTTCTGAGTGGGGCAGGGAGGTACCAGTGTTCTGGAGGAGGACAGCTGACTGCCAGACACCACGCCTCTCCCAATGCCTTCCATTTTACCCGCTTGACAACCCAAGAGTGGCTTTGCTTTTGATCACCTCAGCTTACAGAGAAGAAGCAGAAGCTTGGGCAAGTACAATGGTATTGGCATGCATCCTTCCACAGCTGGACACGCCACCCAGGCATCTGAATCATACCGGCAGCGCCACCTGCCCTCTGAGAGCGAGCTCACTCACCACTGGGCCACACAGTCTCGGCCCATTTGAAGAGTGGGCTTAATCTCATTTTTTTTTTCTGACAAGATAATTGAGGCCTAAGGGCAGCAAGGGTGTGTGGGAAGCGGGATGGTTTGGAGAAAGGAGCCAAGAGCTGGGATCTACTGGCTTGTACCATTCATCTTGTTTCCTCATTCACTGAGACCCTGGGTAAGTTCTTTTTGCTCCTGGATTCCCCGGGAAACAAGAGTTCTGCAGGGATGTTCCCTAAGCTTATTGGTACCGAGCCAACTTCGCATCACGGTGGCCCTGCGGGGAGCAGCTAGCACTCTGACAGCAGAGGCACCCCCTTCCCTTGCTAGACCAGCATTTACATACCCTGAGTGGAATGCTTTTCGCATATCAGTAGGGTCTTTATATTTACATGGTATCTTTCTACAACCTGCTTTATATTTTTAACCTTATCATCATCATCACTGCCACCACCACCGTCACCACCACCATCTTTTGCTAAGAGAAGAATTTCATCATTGTTTGTAGCAAACCACAATAAATATAAACCAACAAGCCCTGCTTGCTCCACTCTGGCAGAACATTCATGCCACAGGGGTCAGAGCCAATTGATTATGCGGTGACTCACAAGGGCTGGGGAGCCAAAGGCAAGTGACTCTGCCCCTCCACATGGGGACTGCTGCTCGGGTTACCTGCAGGACTGACAAAACTGGGGGGACAGTGGCCTGCCCAAGTGGCTCTAGCAGCCAGTGGCACAGCCTTTAGAAAGCTGGGCAGTGGGTGGCCTTCCAGCTGTGTCAATACCAGAGGGACGTGTTTCAGCCCGATGGTGTGTCCGTGAGGACTAAAGGTTGGAATGACCAGCCCCACCCTGGGGGCAAAATAGAAAGAGAAAACACTGGACACTAGGAGGGTGTGGCCATGACTGCTGGCTTTGTCAGGCCAGGCCAGGCCAGGTCCTGGAGAGTCACTCGTTCACAGATCAGTCACCAGGCCTTGGCATTGGGCCAAATGCTGGCTGGGAGGAGAAACTGAATTCGGTCAGTCTTGGTCTTCCCTTGGACAGTATGCTCTGTTCTAGAAGGGTCCCTGGGGTCGGTCACTCAACTACACTGACTGCTTTCCTGACCTCCTGGTGCCTGAGGGAGGAAAGCGAGCAGGGTAGAGGAAGGGGAGAGCATCTGGACTCCATTCAGCTGTCCTGGGCCTGGCTTCCTGTCCATTAGCACATGGAAGTCCCCAGATCGTATCATCAAAGGGCCATAAGCGCAGCCATTCTACCGAAGGGGAGAAGAAGCAGGCTCAGGTTGACCTTGGCTCTGGAAGCCCCAAGAGGCCATGTAGAAACTAGCTGTGCCTTCCAGCCAGAGCCAGGCACACCGAGCCCCTGGCCTGTCCGCCCTGCTTCCTATGCCGTCCCTCATGGATTCCTGGCAGGCAGGACACTGCTGGCTGAACTGTGGGCCTGGCCGGAGCTCCTGCAGTACAATGCAGGTGCACTGATGGCATCCGTAGGGCAGAGGTGACTCCATGGCTGTAAGCAAGGCACCTGGTACTTAGGTCCCATGATTATCTCAAAGCACATTGCTCAAGTGAGTGGTATCAACCGGAGTGGATTGTACCTGAGGGATGACCCTTATGGTTGCCTACACACACACACACACACACACACACACACACACACCATGATATTAAGATGAGGAGCACACGTGAAACACCCGACGCTCCGGGCAGGCAGAGCCTTACCAGAGTAGGGATCCAGGGTCAGGTTGACATCCTCAGTGCCGCACTCGGGCCCCAGCACCCCGTTGTAACTGACAGTGCGGGCGCAGAGCAGAAGGCGGCACTCACGAGTCTCCGTGGTGTTGTTGCCGATGTGGGCGAACACGTCAAAGTCGTTGCCCATGCTCATGCTGTCCCCAACTCGGATCCGCATGGCCACCCCTGTCTCCTCTTTCTCTGCCAGTTTGTTCAGGTGGTTGGCTCTGGTGTAGGCTTCCCTCTCCTCGGGCGACCCTGTGCAACAGAGAAGAGAACTCTGATCGTGTCTGCAGTGAGGATCACTGGGCACGTGTTGGGATAGAGCAAGCTGGCTTTTCAGAGTCCTGGTGACTCAGAGCAGTCCCAATGGATATGTGTGTGAGTGTGTGTGTGTGTGTGTGTGTGTGTGTGTGTGTGTGTGTGTGTGTATGGAGAGAGAGAGAGAGAGAGAGAGAGAGAGAGAGAGAGAGAGAGAGAGAGAGAGGAGGCATATGGGTGTCCATTTGGACATGTGCATGCACTTGTAGGCCAGAGGTAATATTAATCTCATCTTCTACTGCTGCCCATTCTTTAAAAAGACTTATTTTATTTTTTTTTATTCATGTGAATGTGTGTGTGCCCAAGAAGTCCAGAAGAGAGTGCTGAAGGCCCTGGAGCAGGAGTTACAGAGAGTTATGGGTTGACTGATGTGGATGCTGGAAACTGAACTAAGACCGCAGGAAACAGGAAGTCCTCTTAACCTCTGAGCGTCTCTCCACCCTCACCTTATTCTTTGAGACAGAGGCTCTCACTGAGCCCAGAGCTCACCAGTTGGCTAAACCGGCTGGCTAGCCCTGTTACAGACATGCACTATCGTGCGTGGCTTTTACATGGGTGCTTGGGATCTGAAGTTGGGTCCTTGTAGCTCAGGCACTGACGGAGCCCTGCTTCCGTCTTTGTCACCCTGCTTTGTAAGCCCTGCTTTTTCATTGACTTGACTCTCAGTCAACCTGGAGAGCACATGGCCGTTGTATGGGAGAGACGTGTGTCTTGAGAGGAAGGTTGATAATGTCCATGTCTTGTTACATTGCTAATGGAGAGTGTCAGAGGCAGGACATGGACCTTCCTTACAGTACATGTGTGCTAGAGAGGCCACGAGGAGCATCCCTGGAAACCGGATAGTAACAGGTTCAGTCTCACCCAGAGGCCAGCATCTTCCTCTTACAATGGCGAATCGGTTAAGAAAAAGACCACAAGACTGATTGGGTTCATCCACCAGCCCACTCAATATGAGGTTTCTCAAGTCTCACTGTGCTGCAGCCTCCATTAACCTTACAGAGGTAACAGAGAAATTGCAATCCTTGCCCTGGCCTGTCCCCCAACAGCTCCAAGGCTGCCTGGGAGTTAGAACTGTCTGGACATGCTCTAGCTGGAAAGGAATAGACAGAAGAAATCATGCTTTGTCTGGCCTTCCAAAAGTTCAGGGATGATGGGTTGATTGACAGACAGACAGATGTAGGGCAGAAGGGAGTCTCAGCATCTAAGAGTGCTTGCTGCTCTTACAAAGAACCGTGGTTTGGTTCCCAGCACCCACAAAGTGTCAGCACCCACTGTGGGTCACAATCACTCCCATTTCATGGAATCTGACTCCCTCTCCTGGCCTCCGTGGGCACAAGGCATGCACATAGTACACATACATATATGCAGGTAAACACACACATAAAATAGATAGATCTTTTAAAAATGAAAACCAGATATGAACTATACATATATACATACATATATACATACACACGCACACACACATACATACACATATACATATGTAGAGAGAGAGAGAGATAAAGGACCTCACAGTGTTAGTCTTGAACACATGATTCTCCCGTCTTGCCTCCACAGGTAGCTGGGATTACAGGCATGTACCTCGGTGTCAGCTCAGACAGAACCTTTCTGTTGAACAATATTCTAAACAAATCACCCTTTACTATTCTACCCCAATATCTGCTCCTGCTCTTGAGGAGTTTCTTAAACTACAACAAAACCCAAGGGTCACTGACACACATAGGTTGTCAAACGTAACGTATGCCCAAGCCTGATGGGCTGGTACAACTAGGTGCTTATCTGCAAGGCTCCCTTAGCGGCTCTGAGGGTGCAGCCACCTACCCTCTGGGTACTTGTAGTTGTGGGTGATGTCCTCCCGGTCATCGCAGCCCACACTCTTAGTGCTGATCTTCTGCCCTACCACCAAGGAACGGTTGATAGATTTGAGCAGAGACCCATCTTCCTGCCGGATCCAGTCCACCACATCAGCGTTGACCTCGGCAAACACGAAGGATGCATCATACTTGGTGCTCAGGTCCCCCTCCTTGATGGCCCGCACTGAGACTGGGCCACAACAGTATGTCCCTGTTTGGGGTAAAAGGGGAAGATGAACGAAGCTACACAGGAGGTGGCACCAGACCGCTCAGGATTGGACCACATGCATAGAAACTCTCAGATCAGATAACTCTTTAACCAGAGAAGCCATTCCCAGAAGGCACATGGGATGAGGATTTGGGGCACTGAGTCCAGAACCAGATATTAGCATTCAAGTCTAAGTTTGGCCTTCCATTAGCTGTGTGACTTTGGGCAAGTCAGTCGCTTCTCCAAGCTGCCTTTTACTGTGGGGTTATATCTGAAAAGTTCTCTGTATAAAGCTCCACAACCTTTGATAAGTCAAACAAATGTACCCCAAAGCATCTTAAGAACATCAGGAGGCCGGGTCCTGCTCCCACTAACTGACCATGTTGGGCAGAGATCAGCGCCAGCCACAGCCTGGCCTCAGCCAGTACTGGATGTGAAATCTGGGTTTATGAAGGTAAAACTGCCTGACCTTGTCCACACCTGCGGTGTTGGGGGCTAGGAGATGGGTGGAGATATTCTGGCACATCCTGAGATTGGACATGGAAACTGAAGTCACAGGAGTGTCACACTGGGATACGGACAAGTCTACAAAGAGGCCGCCTAATGCTGACACTCATCACCAACTCCACAGTCCCTGCCCAGCTTACAACAGATCCTAAGGGTCCAGTGACTTTAGATGAAAGAAGATGACATCTTTAACTTACTGTGCTCTGGCAGCTTGTCCTCTGATGACAATGTGACAAAACATAGCAGCACTTACAGCTGCTACCAGTAAGAACCAGAGACATTTTCATCACTGTAGCTGCCCCAGATAGGAGAAGCTGTCACATAGACTGTCCCCAGCACTAGAACTTGCTCCACAGAGGGACAAGTGTTACTATGCCACAAAGGGTTTTTTTTTTCCTTGAACTTTCTATAACTTCAATGCTCCTTGTATCTCTATCTGTGCATTTAAATTTTTTTTTTTTGAGAGAATGTCCGTGTACTTTCTCAGACCTTGCCTTGGCACTGTCTGTCTGTCTGTCTGACACATACAAACATCGCATTTGGAATTGCTGGAGTTAGTGGGTAGGTAACCATGCTATTTTGGGAGAGTGTGAAAAGATGCTTTTTCTTTGGGCTTTGTTCACCCCTTCCCTAAAGAAGGTGAACTATGAACACACAGACCAAGGGCTGCCACTCCATTGGTGGCCTTGGCTCAGCATCTCAGCCCCACCCTGCTGCAGCTCTGTAACCCCTAGGGAGTGCAGTCCCTGCCCACCTTCGCTCTTCTCCTGCGGTGTGGGGTCAATGGCCTGCCACCCCTCATAGCCGGGCTGTAGGTCTGGCCTGGTCATCCAGGACTCCACCCAGCAGTGGAAGTTCCTAGTAGGGGACAGAGGCAAAACACAGATAGCTTTTTTTTCCTGTCATTTCCCACAAATCCTACTCACCATAGGAGACCAGGAAACCCTGAGCCCACCTCTCTGCCCCCCCCCCCTTGGAGCAGTATCAGTAGCAGTCTCTTAAGTGGGGACTCATTCTTGTCCTCTGACCTTCCGCCACCTCTGAGCTCTAGGTCTCTCTGACTAACCTTTCAATTCCTCAGTTCTGGCTACTTTCCTGCCTTCAGGCCCTGCCTGGTCCAGGCACACTCTCTACCCACCTGAACCTTCCCAACCCCAGCTTCCTGCTCCAGCCCTGGTCTATGGGATTGGCTCAGTCCTTTTCCACTCTGAAGCTGAGAGTAGTCCCAAAAGCCAGCCAGGACCTCAACTCACATTCCAGAATCCCACCCCCTCCCAGTTCCCCCTGCCATCCCTTCTAGGGCTGTCTGTGGTGGGCTTCCCGCCTCTCTGCCTCCACTCAGCTTTCTCCAGCCCAGTTCCTCTGCCTGTTCCTGCTCAGCACTGGAGGCCCAGTTCAACCATGGCCTATCCTGAGAGGCTTCCAGTTTCCATCCCAGCCTCCCCTCGGGCCCTCACCAGATCATCTCACTCTTGTTGCTCTCCAGCTCCCCAAACTCGTTGCGGAAGTACTCGATAAGCAGGTTGCTGTTCTGGTCGTGGGCAGAGTAGTAGTTGGTCACCACTCTGGTAGGGATGCCAAGGCACCGCAGCACTGGGGGTCGGGGGAGGGGGATGAAGAGGAGTCCACATTGTTGCTGAGGCTCTGGACAAAGCTGTCCTGCCCAGGCCTCTACAGGCTCTTCCATACCCCTGGGGACGATGGGTCCAGTGACCAGGTAGTAATGTTATATAGCTGCCACTCTTGGCCTGCCACTCTTGGCCTGCAATGGTGCCTACTTGGCTGGTCACCCTGCAGCCACTATGTTCCTTCTGCTTCACCTCATCACAACAAAATCTTCAGTGGCCCCCATAGCACCATGGCCCCCATGGACATCAAAAGGAGATTCTGTGGTGGTCCCTGATTCCTTTTTTTTTGGTTATTCAAGACAGGGTTTCTCTGTGTAGCCCTGGCTGTCCTGGAACTCACTCTGTAGACCAGGCTGGCCTCGAACTCAGAAATCTGCCTGCCTCTGCCTCCCAAGTGCTGGGATTAAAGGCGTGCGCCACCACTGCCCAGCATGGACCCTGATTCCTGATCACCTCCTTGCACACTTCGCTCCGGTCACATTGACTCCCAGCATCCCTCTAGCAGGCAAGCCCTGGGAGCAAAGGGCAGGAGCATAGCAAGGTGCTGAGCACCCTGGGTAGATTGCAAGCTCAATACAAAGAAGAGGTATCTTGAGTGCCTCCCATCCCCACTTTAATTTGGTTTTGAGGCAGTGTCTTATGCAACCCCATTGGCCTAGCTACGTAGTCAAGGCTGGCCTTGATCGCTTCTGTTCTTGATGCTGTCTCCATCTCTGAGATCACAGGCAGGCACTATAAGGCCATTTTTGTGGTGGTGGGGCTCAAACCCAGGGCTGTGTGTACGCTAGAGGAGCCCTCTACCAACCCAGCTGCAGCCCCCACTCTTTTGTTTCTTTGTTTCTTTGCAAGGACCTTGGGTCCACTAAGTAAGCAGGATAATCCTGAGACACACTCAGCCCTTGCCATAAATGGGATAGACTCTTAGGGTGGGAAAAAAAGAAAGTAAGTATCTAAAAGATGAAACCAGACAAAAAGTCCACAGTACGAATCAGCCGTGGGACTCCCGCCTTTTCCTTTTGATTGACTTTGAATCTTTGAAGGCAGACGAGGATCTGGTCTTTGCCCTTTGCCCTACATCAGCTTCCCAGATGGCCCTGGCTTCTGGCCAGGAGATGCAGGAGGTGCCTGGAGGGGGAGGGGGAGCAGTGACCTGTTACCTCTTGCCTCGTTCCTGTAGCCACAGCTGAAGCTGGTGTAAGCCCTACTCCTTATGCCACATGCAGCATGCCTCAGGGGACAGACAGGAGGCTCTGTGTTGCCTGTTTGCTGTCCCCAGGATAGTGTCCTGAGAAACCTTATCACCACAGTCTAAGACTATGGGGCTTCCCCAGAGCCATACATACCTGGTTCAGGGCCAGACTGTGCCCTGAACCAGCCGTTTGACCTTGGGCAAGTCACTTCCCCTCTTTGAGCTTCCAGTTCCCATTGGGGAAGAGGAGCCAATAATAGCAACTTGCTAGGATGTGGTGATTCAGAGAAAGGCATGGGTGGGGGCAGACTCATCTGCCTAGAGCCCAGAGCAGGGCTGGGAGTTACTATGGGGCAGCCAGCAGGTCACATGCCCTCCAAGACAAACTTCAGTGCGGTTGGTGCTGCTGAGTGCCAGGCACTGAGAAATTGTCCACAGAGCCACCAAGATGCTCTGGAGCCCTTGATGCCCTGAGACCCCAGTCCAAGCCATTCTTGGCCCGAGACTATGCTCAGTGCCATTGTCCCAGGCCTCGGGGCTCCCTGTCATCAGTTCAACACTGCTTCCTCTATTTCTCAGATGGAGAAACTGAGCATGAAGACATTGTCCCAAGTCCACCCAGAGACGGGAAGCAGGCTAAACATTGCTCCCAGGATCTCTGAGCCATGAACCTGGCTGAGGTTCCCTTCTCTCCTTACATACCAGCCTAGAAGGTGGCCACGGCCAAAGACAAAGGCACCTAGGTAGGAGGCTATGGTACGGGATTCCTCCAGGAGACTTCAGGAGGTCCCATCGAGAAAAGATGTCTTAGACCCTAGAGAAAAGGACTAGGGTATAGAACCCAGAGGAAGAAGAGAGGCAGGAAATGGACTAACTAGTCCCCAGGACACACGATATCCTAATGGCAGACACAGTATTGAAATCGAGTCTCCCTGTGTCCCCATGGGCCTACTGCATGCTGAGACTGGTCCCAGACTGCCCAGCTGCAGCTCACCTGTGCAGGCTACTGCCGCAAACACCCAGCACTGGCCGTACTTCACTTGCTGACAGCCGTGTTCCTTCCAGCGCCGCAGAATGTCCACGCTGCCGATCCAGGCCATGGGACTGATACCATCCCCATAATTGTTGTCCCAGCGGCCCTGAAGCACACCCTGGTCATCATTGCAGTTGACCTGTAATCAACAGAGCATCATGGGAAACAAAGACTGTCAAGTGGATCAGGAGGAGAACATACAACAAGGGATCAAAGTCGGGCCATGCCAGGATGAAGGATTGTAGACACAGTGTGTTGTAGTGCAACAGATGGAATGTCATGGATAACTGGGGGTGCAGCCAAGGGCCCAGGAGACAGAGGAAGGCAGTATCCTAGCAGAGCCAACTGCCGAGAATTTGATTCAGAGGCTGAACCTGCCCTGTGAATCCAGGGTCACTCTCAAGTGGCATGGCCTGATTTGAGTCTCACAAACACCCACACTGGCCCCATACATCTCTGAAACACCCACTACTTCCAGAACATAATCCAAATTCTGGTCCACAGCCCATAAGCTCTTGTGTGCTCTGGCCCTGTCCATCCACCCAGCTCTTTCTGAACCCGTCCACTCCTCTTGCTCATGCTACTCCAGCTTCTCCCCAGGGCCTTAGCACAGGCTATCTCTTCCTCCCAGTCATCTCTGGGGACCACCCCTGAGAGAGGAGCCTGAGCCCCTCCCCATGGTGGAATCCTGTGCTCAGACACTCACAGACCCTGCTCCCATGGTACGTGTATCTTGATTCATGGTTGAACACCCATTTTGCATGTTTATTTCCACTAGCGTCTGTGTCCTCTCACCCACTCACTAGAATAGAGCGCTATGGGTTTGGGGAACCACATGGGGTTTAGACCCAGTTCTACCCTAGCGCTCAGGATTAGTGGCCGTTGGTCAATATTTGCTGAGTGAAAGGCTGAATGAATTTCATTTATGTAGAGCTTTCTAAACTGCTTCTGCTGAGGCCAACTCCTGCCCCAAGTCCTCATCATTCCCAACACAGGCCTCATCATCCCAGAAGGGAGCGGTCTGTCAGTCCCCCCGCCCCATACTCACCATGCCGCTCACCACGCGGCCCACATAGATGGGACTGCTGCGGCGGGAGCAGTCCCGGCTACGGTCCTTCAGGAACTTGGGGTTCACATCCAAGAGCATCAGGCAGGCATCCAGGATCCCATCCTCAAACTGCATCCAAGCAGACAACAGAACAGGAAGCTGGAGTACCAGCCTCTTCCGGAAGCTGCCCTATACCCCACAGCTGCAGGAACCCCACTCCACCTCAATAGTAAATGGGAGTCCAGCTGGTTCTGGACATCCTCAGGATGCCAGCTGCTGAAGACCTAGGAGGGAGCAGTGTGACATCTGGGGGACATAAGTATGAAGAGGGGGAGGGCCATGCCCATCTGGCACCTAAGGATTCTTTCCTGCCTTTGCTCTTCATCTTGTGATGCTGTTCCTGACAAAGCCTGGTCCCAACATATATTTTCATGCTACAGAACAGCCCTCCGAGGTTTGCTGTGGCTCCCCATTGTCGTTAGCCTGATGCTCATAGATATTTACAACCAGGATGTTTCCTATCTCACCCCTTAGGGTTCTTTTACCCACAGATCCCTTCTCAAGCAGGATATAAACTTGCCCACCTGTGGGTTCTTCCCACAGAGCTAGCCTCTCCTATGAGAAACGCTTACTTGTTCTACAAAGCCCAGCTCAAATGTTTCCAGCTTCCAGAAGCCATTCTGACCACTGTGGACAGTGAGGTTTCCTCTTTCTTAAGTCTTTGCAAAGGAGAACCTTGAAGGTCCCATGGCTGGGGTGTAACCCTGTTTCTCAGACAAGAATGCAAAGCCCTGGGAGCTGAGGTTGGCTTGTGGTGAGGTTTATACGTCACCTCACCTCACGTCACAGAGATATGGCTCATTTCACTCCCACAGCCAGACTGCCTGCGCTGGGGAGGGATCTGTGCTGCTATGATCCCTCATGAGGAAGCTGTGGTCAGCATGACACTGAGACACACAGAAGGACTTCCCTAACCCAAGAAGGATTTCCCCAGGTCTGAACACCAGACACTGATCCAGAGGCTGCAGGAAGACGCCTTAAGATGGGCTCCGCCCCAGGAGACCCTGACACACCAGGGGCCAGTGTCATGTTCTCTCTACAGGATCAAGAGGTTTCCTGGGAGGGCGGTTAATGGAGAAAATGAGACCTGGGGTTTGTAGAACTAGCCCTGGCTGGGAACCGGAAACAACAGGACAGATAGTAGCCACTCATCTGCATCCAGCCCAGCCCAGACTTCACAGCCTTGCCCTGGCTGGTCTCCATTTGTAAGGAGCCATGTTCTGATGACGGTTGTTACTTTCAGCCATGTATGTGTTAGGCTTGTTTGTTACTGAGCAGTGGCTGATACAAACAGATGTTCTAGAACAGCAACATCAGTACCCCTGGAAATGCCTCAAGAAGGTACACACCCCCCCCCCCTGCCCGCCAGATCTGTCAGTCAAAAGCTAGGGGTATGGCCTGGCCACTTGTGCTTTTGGGAGGCTCTCATTAGGAACAATTGACCCAACGAGATCCTCACCCACTGACTGACACAGGCTGAGCGCACACACACTGCACATCCTCCGAGGGCCATCACTGAGTCAAGAGGCCTTCACTGTCCCCTTCTCTGAGAACACCTGCTGGCTTCATTGCTTCACAGGTTGTCCTCATCTCTTTTCCACCCTGGGCCCAGGAGTGCTGCCTCTGCTGTGTGACCTTAGGCAAGCCTTACACCTCTCAGGGCCTGCAGTTACATGGGTACCCTGCATTCCTAACAGGATGGAATGGATGGCTCTGCCACCCACTCACATCTTGAAATCTCAGGCTCCCAGACACAGGCTGGCCTGAGATCCCCACAAGGGGCAGGTGATATCCTACCTGCCCAAAGTTCCAAGGCACACTCTTGATGAACCTGACAGAGCCCTGGTAGATGAAGCCCTGCTGGGTGAGGACGTACTCCCGTCGTTCCGCCTCTGACTCTAGGTACACATCATCCGCTGTAGGCAGAAGAAAGGAGACTCAGCTCGTGCTGGCAAGTCAGGAGCCCTGCAACATGGCAGCTGGGAGCTAACTGCCTCATCTAAGCCTCTCTCAATTAGCAAAACTAATTATCAGGTCACATCATTTAGAGATAAGGCTGTCATATATACACTTTTCCAACACGCCCGGAGCTGGGCTGAAAGTAGAACACACATGAATCTACGTACTCTCCCATGAGTCCTATGTTAAAGACAGGGAAACTGAGGCTCAGAAATACGTCCAAGTTGAGAAAGCAGACAGCTAAATAAATAATTGGGGAGGGGCTGGACTAGGGAGTCCTTGGTCCTAATGTTCGATTGTTGTTGTTGTTTTTTTTTCAAGACAGAGTTTCTCTGTAGGTGTGGCTGTCCTAGAACAGGCTGACCTCGAACTCACAGATCCACCTGCCCCTGCCTCTGCCTCCTGAGTGCAGGGATTAAAGGTTATGGGCCACCACCACTCGGCTCTGATGCTTGTTTTCAGTGTGATCTGGGCCTTGGAGCCCATCTTAGCACCTCCTGGCTTTGCCTAGAAGTGAAAGGTGTGGCAGACAGGAGGTACTGGAAACAGAACTCTAGATGGTGCCAGACTCCCTGGGGAGAAGGCACCAGAGCCACCAAGGAAGGGTCACCACAGTCCTAAGGAGGTAGAGCACAGCCAGCTTTGAGGCCAGGGAGGTTCCCTGAGACATGATGGAGGAGGCTGCAGGACTGCAGCATAAGCTGAGGGCACAGGTGACAAAGATTTGTCCCAGAGAAAAGGTGGGTTACAGGATTCCCTGTGACTAGTGTGTGTGTGTGGGGGGGTGGGTTTGGGGTTGGGGATAAAAGGCTAAGGAGGCGGAGGCTTGGTGGTCAGGCTGGCTTTATGATGTCTGCGTCATAGGGAAACTGAGGCTGAAACCCAGACCTCATGATGACTCTGGTGAGCCCTTGGCCTGGGTGTCTGTTCTCTCTCTATGAAGTTCTCTCTCCATCACAGAGAAAATTCAACTACGGTTGATGTCTTAATATCACGCAATGACATATTTACTTAAAAAACATTTTTTAAGAACAGAGTCTCATGGACCCCAGGCTGACTTCAAATTCCCTGTGCAGCTAAAGGTGACCTTGCATTTCCAATCCTCCTGCCTCTACCTCTTGAGTTCTGGGATTACAAGTGTGCGCTACCTAGGGATCAAACCCAGGGCTTCACATCAGCTAGGTACATCCCGGCCCCCCTCTTTTTCTTTAAAAGAAATTAAAATATCTTCATGGTGCCTAGAAGAATGGCAAACTTCAGTCCTTGTTGAACCTTCTGGAGAAAGAGTCCTGTGGGCTGCTATGAGGTAAGGTTAGACCTTCAGAGACCTGAACAGTGTCCAGGACCTCTGCAGTGTATCGAGGAAGGTGAGTGCATTGGCACCCTGGGTGCATTGCTTTCTTGCTCCAGAGCTGGAGCAGGAGCTAGGACTGGAGGTGTAAGGGCGAGATATGGAGGAGGGGGAGGTATGGGGGGGAGGGGTGTGGGGGGAATTAACTTTGCAGTAGTGAGTTCTGTGGACACTGAAGGAAGGAGAGAGAGAAAGAAAAAGCAAAGCTCACAATTACCACATGAGGTGTGGTTAGCACATGTGGTATTAGGACCATGGCTCTGACTTCTGGGAAAGTTGATTACACTGGGGACACGAAGCCATACCCACGCTGATACTATCCTGTGGCCTTGGATTCAGGGCAGGGGCGCCCATTTCCAGGCAGATAGCCCTTTCCCATTCTTCCTGAAAATTCCCCCTACTACAGCTGTCCCCACCCCAGCCCAAGTTCCTGCCTCCCCCAGGCCTGGAAATGTAGGTCATCTTAGTCATTCACTGTACTGCTTGACTGGGGCCCACTCCAATCCTCAGGGCAGGATAAGACTGAGCCAACAGAAGGGGGACTTCCCCGGGAGCTGCCTTCTCCCTGTCCTGAGCTCTAAAACCCTGTGGGTTGGCAAGGGTTCTTGCTTCACCCAAACAAACTGTAATTTATCTCGGCAAAGCCAACCCTATTCCAACCAATCCCTGCATCATGTACTCTCTGAGACACCCCACAGGTCACTGGGGACGACCTCAGGGTCGTTAATGAGGCACTGGGCAGATGCAGCCCATGTGGGCAACATACAAGGCATTTGGACTCTTGGAGAGACTGGGCAGCTGTGTTCAGGGCATTGTGCACAGACTGAAGACAACTGCAGGAGAAACCAGATGTTAGCCAACTGGACTACGGTCCTTCTGTGGTTTTGTTGGTTACCGTGCTGGTAATTGAACCCAGGCCTTTAAGCATGCTAAGCAAACACTAACCACTGAACTCCATCTCCAGTCTTCTCTTTACTTTTCACTTTTTTGAGATAGGGTTGCCCAGCTGCCCAGTCTGGTCTTGAATGCACAATCCGCCTGCCTCAGCCTTTGAGTATTAGGTCAGCAAGACTAGGCCTGGCCTTTCATGTTTGCTAACAGTCATCTTGGAAATTGCAATTTTCAAGAGCAATGGACCAATTTCTCCAGGTGTATAGAGACAGAGCTAAGATTAATCCAAGACTGCAGACAATAGAGTTTCCAGAGCAGAGTCCATGTTATGATAAAAAAGCTGTGTGTGTGTGTGTGTGAGTGCGCGCGCGCATGCGCTCGCTCGAGCTTGTGTGTGTCTGTTTTGCTGGCATGTATGTATGTGCACCACCAAGGAAATCAGAAAAGGGAATGGAGTTGCAGTTGGTTGTTATCCACTATGTGGATGCAGAAAATCAAACTCTGGACTTTTGAACAAGTAGTCAGTGCTTTTAATGGCTGAGCCATCTCTCCAGCCCCACAAAGTGGGCTGAGGGGTGTATTTTTAATTGTGTGTGGAAGCAGGAAGATCAGAAGTTCAAGGTCATCCTCAGCTACAGTGAGTTAGTTAGAAGCCAACCTGAATTATATAAGACCCTGCCTCAAAAATAAATACATAAAATAAAAAGATAAAAAAGCTGTTCTGGCATCTGTTAGAATTAGAAATAAAAACCAAAGTAGGCACATAAACCAAAGTAGGCACACCAGAAGAATTTTAAAAGCCTCTCTATCAAGTATGCCATAAAACGTCTCCAAATAGAGAAGAAAAGAAAACAAGCAATGATCCAGGAAAGTGTTTGCCTGACAGCCCCGAGGCCAGACTCAGGGCTAGCCTGAAAGGCAGCTGAATTCCCAGGCTGGACAGCCTGAGGGTCCCCTCCTGCTTCACCGTGTCAGAGGAAGAAAGAAACAAAACTCAGACTGAGTGTGTGTTGATGAGATAGAGAAACTGAGTCTGGGAGGTGCGCCCCAGCTTGGCCTCCTCCTGATACTCAGGCTGGCCCAGGCTTTCTCCAGCTCTTCCCTTGTGCTTTGCCACTGTCCCCTGGGTGACTGGAGGAGCTTCCAAGAGTCTCTTAACCTCTCTGAGTCTCAATTTCCTGCCTGAGCATCAAGGATGCTGACGTGTCCCCACCAGCTGTGTAAGGAGGTAGCTATGAGTCAGACTCTGGGCCCTGTTGTACCTCGCTCAGTTTCCTGTCTTTAAGCCAACCTGGATGGGTTTAAGTCAGAGCCTCGTGAAGAGAATGAACACCGTGTCTGGCCCAGGCCATAAGCTGGCCATAAGCTCTCCCCTAATGAGGACTCCTGAAGCACAATACGCCTTGTGCCCCCAATGTTCTTACATTGTAACTAATCCCGGAGGTAACAGTGTTAGAAGGAGGGACCTGATGAATGGATTCTTGTTCTAACGGAGGACTGGTTAATTAGCTAGAGGTTCGAGTAGCTATAGAAGAGTATGGCCCTCTCTCGGCATGAGATACATTTCCCCTATGTTGAATCACAGCAAGAAGACCCTCACTGCATGTGACTCCCTTGGTCTTGATCTTGTACCTCCCAATCCCCAGAATTGTCAGCCATGTTTTTAACCAGTTTATTGGATACCAGCCAAATGGATTCAGACATCTGTTTCCTAGTGCTGCAGAAACTCACGGGCCCCCAGACCAGGAGAGCATCCTTTGGTACCAGAGGAGTCACCTGGCTTCCTTGCCTATAAACTGAGATGTCAAAAGAATCCTTATTTTGAGGCTACCCCACCCAATGCTTGCTTATACCCCACCTACTGGTTCTTGATACTCCCCAGACCCATAGATAGAAAATAGCTCACCTGGGCACCAGGCATTGAAGAGCAGGATGAAGTGGCCCAGCATGAAGCTGGAGCCTTGGTAGCCAGTAGAACTCTCCAGGCTGAGGCGGTACTGGCCAACAGGAGCATTGGCTGGGGTGCAGAGCTGCAGCGAGAGGACATTGTCCTGTTGGTCCAGCACTGAGGCTGACCAGGACCCCTCCTCCACATCGTCAGACAGTGAGAAGCGGGCCTTGGTCCCTGCCTCTTCGCTGGGAACTGGGCCTGCAGGGAGAAGACGACACAGCTGTGAGTGTAGAGTTGGCAGGATGCTGTCCAGGCTCCTAAGGCTGAGGTCGAGGCCTAGTTCCACCTCCGGGCACTGGAAGAACTCTGCTAAAAAGTTCCATCTCCCTTAGCCTGTTTCCTCATTGGTGAAGTAGCTAGTCATAGGCTCATGATGAATTCCCCAGAAAGTGGACTGTGCAGCTTGGGAAAGCGTCCGTCGTCTCCCTTGGATCCCTTGGACAGGCTCAGCATGCCTGACTATGACACTGGCAGGAAGAATAGCGGACATTGCTAAGGCCCCTCAGTTCTCTCTGAAGCTCCCTCTTGCATACTGTTGCCCCTACATACTCAGAGTAGGAAGGACCTGGACATCTGAGATCCTGGCTATAGGCGGGTGGGGGGCATTGGTTTACCAGAGACCCTCTGGCTATGGGTTCTAATCCCATGCATGGCACATGAGGACAGTCATTTCCCTACAGCCTGTACACCTTACAGAGGGCTCTGACTCTTTGAGCTTCTTTTAACTGCCAGAGAAATGAGACCTAAAGAGGAAGGCTCTTAGGAGATCCTGGCTTTCTGGGGTTTTGAGGCCCAGGGGCCTCTACACTGCTTCATTTTGAAAGATGCTGCTTCCTGGTGAGTGACGTCCTATGTCATGGTCTGCACAGACCTCTTCCAGGTAAGGAGTGGCCTGGCCCAAGCAGGGAGGCCTGAGTCACCGGAGGGCCAGGCTGGTCACTTTAGCCTTAGGCAGAGAGCGGAAGAAACAGAGGAGCATTCTGGCTAGCTGTGAGGCATGACAGTTTATTTTTATTTCTTCACTCCCTCCCTGTGGCTCTGCTGTCCGCTGCTGACAATACCGGGGCCTGCTCACTGAGGGACTCCCTCCCAGTCTCCAACCCTCCTCCCTGTCTGCCAGCCCCACTGCACCCAGGCCCAAATATAACCCTGAGCTAATAAGCATGACACAGGCCTCAAGAGCCTGTCTGGGTGCCAGGGGCTGAGTTGGAGGCATTCAAACCCTCCCTGACTTCCAGAGCTGACATTTGGAAAGGAGCCAGCCAGCTCTGGAACTCAAGAGAGCCACCCATCTAAACCAAGACCCCAGGCCTCTCTGACACACTGTATCTTCCTCAAAGAAACAGGCCCGGACCACACGCCCTGGAAGGTCCATTCCCAAGTTTGAAACTGGTTTGTAACCTTGTAACAAGCAATTTTGTTTCTCTAAGCCTGAGTTCCACTATCTGTGAAGTGGGGCCTTTCAATGTTTGTAGAGTGAACTCATTCTGTCTAAGGTTGCCAAGAAGCTTTAAGACGGCAAACCTGGCACACAGTAAGCGCTCAATAAGTAGTTACTGTGGCCTATTATTCTCACCACTGCTTTCTGGCAGAGCTGGGGAGGTTCACTGAGAGCCCATGGGAAGCATTTATAGTAGGGACTGTCCTCTGATGCGCTCCCTCTAAAGGACACGAGACATCTGAGTTCTTAGGCCACATAGCAGGCTTTGAGGGCTGTAACACAGGTAGATACTTTTATGACAATGAGATAACTTCACAAATGTGGAAACTGAGGCAAAGGGAATGAGGCTGGTTAGGGGTGGGTGGGGCAGGTCAGTCATAATTATGTCTGCAGCGCCAGCACACTCCTGACCTTCTCAGAAATGTCCCTGTTTGGGCGATCAATTATCTGGTCACTCTGGTAACCTGTCTGGGCCAGGTCCCACGGCCACTGTCTGTTGATGGTAATCCCTAGGACAAGTCAGGAAACGCAAGTCCCACCTCTCCATCCGGGAACAGTCACACATGTACTCGTGCACACAAACACACACCCACCCACAACACACACACCTTTTCTTCCAAGAGGGCTTGCTGGGAGACAGGCAAGGACACACTGTCCCCTGGTCCCACCGCTACTTGCGTAGCAGGCTTTGCAAACTTCCTGCCTGTGGTTCTATGAGGTAGTTTTGGTGAAGCCAAGGGTCCCATGATGATCACTTTAGACCCATGTAACTCCAGAAGCCCAAGGGGTCTTGGCACTGGCCAGCCCATGGTAACACCCTCAATTAGCCTCACAGAGGCTCCCTTCACCCCCTTAGGCTGGCTTCATCTCATGTCTCTCCACCCTCCATCAGGGGAGGGAGCTTCATCCTTTCACAAGCGCTGTTTGTCCACTGTGGCCTGAGGCTGCTGCAGAGACCACCAGACCCCAAACTGCCTACCGAAAAATAAACAGACAGGGTGGGACCACAAAGCCCTTCATTGAGTGGCTTGACTAACTCTCTCCCTTCTCCCGGCCTCAGTTTCCCTGAAGTGGTAGGACAGGCTGAGCATAAACTAGAGAGTTCTAATGGAGGAAGAGGTCCCCAGCCAGATTTGGGCTGGGCACTGACTGAAGCCTGGCCTGGTGGGAGCCTGGCTTCCTGGTATTGTCCCTCAGGCTTCTCCGGCACCCGGGAGGGTCTTGGATAGCAGACAGGGAAACCAAGACAGCCTACAGATGGAAGTGACCCATGGGGACTGGTGAGCAGAGATTAACGTTGGGGTTCAGGAGGTCAGCGTCCCTCCCAGCACTGAGCTCCGGATGCTAAGTGCTTTTGCTATACTGCTCAGACCCTGTAGAAGAAGAAAGAGGCTATGTCAGGGAGGAGAGAGAATGTGGGTGCCCACAGGCAGCTCAGGCTGCTGTCTTACTTGTCACCTTGTCACAGAGGGGTACACTGAGGCCAGGCAGGCACTCAGGTAGACACGGGGTTAAGTGACAGAGAGCCTCAACTCAGAGCTGGGTCAGGAACTGAAGCGGCACAGTGACCCACTGAGTGAGTGGCTTACTATCTGAGCAGCCTTACCTCAGTCTCCCTGTCTGCAAAATGGGAGCCCATTATGCTTCCACACTGGGGGCATCAGGGTGGGCATGTGGACTCCTCCACCTTTCCAAGCATGATCCAGCCCTGTACAAACACTACCAACCTCCCACCCCACAGAGGCTGGAAGGCCAGACTCTGGCTAGGACCCTTTGAGTGATAGAAAGGGGCCTACAGGTGAGGGAGCGGGTATCCCTGGGTAATGGCTGCCTCTGTGCATGAGGAGGGAGGAGGGAAGGATGGAGGGGATATCCTGACAGCCTGTGGACTCCAAGATAAGCTTATCAGCATCCCTCAGATAGAAAGGGCCTCAGCTGGGCTGGGGCGGCAGCTCCTGCTTACCAGTCTTTCTACCCCCAAAGACCAAAGAAAGCTGGCCCTTTACGCCCTTGGGCCAGCACCCCAGCCAGGTGGCCCCTTGCTGACCCTGAGGGAGTGGTTCCTACCAGAAGCTCGACAACTGATTTGACTTCCAAGGCCACTTTCCTAGAACAGTCAAACAGAGATTGGGAATAGGGTGGACAGGGTCCAACACCTCTTTGCCCATCTCTGGTGCCCCTGGAGTGATACAAGCAACAGTCACCAACATCTACAGGACATTTCCAGGGCCTTCTTACTGAATACTCCAGTGTGAAACTCAGGCTCAGAGAGGCTAAGTAACTAACTGAATGTCACACAACAGGTGAGCAGTCCACCCCACCTCTAGTCAACTGGACTTTCCCCACTACTCAGAGCTGGTTTAAGCCAGATCCCAGAGGCCTGGTGGGCTCTCTAGAGCCCTGGAAAAAAGAGATGGGAAAGTTGTTTGGTGTGGGAAAGATTATGGAAGATCTTGATGAAATTCCAAGGCAGGAAGCTATGGAAAGCAGCAACCCAGTACACACAAACTTGCAGAGACTGAGATGGCCACTCCCTCTTCCATTCTGAACCTCAGTTTCTCATCTGTGAAATGGGGCTAATGACAGCTGAGGTTCCCACGGGATGGGAGAGGTCATGAAGGGAGGTGAGAATTCATCAGTCAGGACACAGAGGGAATCAAAGGTACCCACCTGTCACGGCACCAAATGTAAGGCTGTCCACACTGGCCTCGTAGCCACGGCCCTCGAAGTACAGCGTCAGCCGGAAGCGCTGGCCACGCCGCAGCACCAGTTTCTCGTGGCACAGGTCGGCCGTGTGGTGGTCACGGCCATTGGCCTGAATCTCCAAATCACACCTCTCCAGGATCAGCTCTGTAGAGACAGAGGCAGAGGCAGGCATAAGCCACTGTGGCATCTCTCAGCGGGCTGTAGTCTCAGGTGATACAATCTTACTCACTGTACCCCCTGTGCAGTGACCCTGGTGACACTCTCTCACCTCTATAAGCCACAGCCCTGACCCTGGCAACCCACAGCTTCCCATGGTCTCAGGAGTCTGACAAGGCTAAACATCGACAGGGCTTTTAATCACAAGGTCCTGCTTGCAACGGGAGAGGCCTCTGCCGTGACCCAGTCATGTGATCTCCAGCAACTCAAGTTTCCTGGGTGGGCCTCAGTTTCTAGAACTCACCTCAACAGGGCCATGGTAAATATTAAATAACCGATGTGTGTGAACTTAATGCCCATGCTCCTGCTCCAAGCAGACCACACATGGTCACAGCCCTCAAGGGTGTCTGGCTTTTGATTTACACAGGGGTGGGATCTGCTGAAGATACTCAGCATTTGCTGCCAGAAGCAAATAACTTCCCACTCCCCTCCTCTCCCCTTCCCCCTTCCCTCCTCTTCCCTCTTCTTCCCTACTTTTGTATTCTCTCCCCTCCCTTCTCTTCCTTTCCCCCTCCCCTTCCCCTTTTGCTACACAGGTTTTTACTATGTAGCTCAGCCTGGCGGTAAACTCCAGTTCCTCCTGCATGAAGACAGCCCGAGCCATCCTGACTTTCATAGACTAAGGGTCAGGCTAAAGGATGGAACCAGGCACAGCCAACAAAATACAGAGTCTGGGAGACCTTCAGCAGAGGATCTGGTTTCCTTAACATATCAAATGCAGGAAGAAGAAGAAGAA
>NW_021620408.1:1122041-1148385 GCF_004785775.1 Grammomys surdaster | reverse complement strand
GGAGGAGGAGGAGGAGGAGGAGGAGGAGAAAAAAAAACCTAAAAGTTTGACAGGAGACCCTGTAAGGGAAACTGAGGGTGTTCTGCCCATTGTGATGTACGGGTATTATTAAGACCGATTTCACAAGATGATTTTTAAACATTTACTGTGAGCAGGAGACAGACAGCTGGGATTTGAACTGGCGACAGAGTTGAGAGCTCAGGGATTCTGCTGACTTGACTCTGAGGAGGAGCCTGAGTGTTGATGCACGTGTGGATAGGCTCACAGCTGATAGGACACGAGATTTTCATCCGAAGAACGGCACAGGGCAGGAGGCAGGAGTAGGTTGGATAGTGAGGGCAGGGGAATTTATCACGCTACCCTCCCTACTTTACACCCAATATTCTCCAAAAGAAAAGGTTTTAAAATGACAGCTTGGGAGTGTTAAGGACCTATGTTTTCATTCTCCTGTGTTGCTTTGTGATCCTAGACAAGTGTTCCTACCCTTGGACCTCAAAGGGTGCTAAGAAGTCAAGACGGGCCCCAGCCCAAGAGGGAGCCCTGTGCTGTGGAAGTTCTATTTTCAGTTTCAGGAGGAGCTGAGGACCTGGGCAAGATTTAGGTGACAGGTGGGGGTGGGTGGGTGGGAGGGGTCGGGGTCTGAATAGGCTCATGGTCAGGACTAGGGAGTCTTTCTGGTCAAGAGTAGGCACAACTCTTTCAGGGATGTCGGGCCATTGAAGGACATGTGGTCCAACTGAGGCCCAGGGAGGGGACGGGCCCAAAGTCATCCAGCCTAGGTCCTGGGCCTCCTGCTGTGCAAGAATTCCAAATTTAGGGAAAACGTCCTGGAAGTGCAGAGGCTTCTTCAAAAACCACCTCAAATGAAATAAATGTCTGTGGTCCTGGTCCCACAGCAAGGTGCCTGTCTGGTTTGTAGCAAGACTTGTAGGTTGCCCTGGTAATGACAGGCCATACCACAGCAAAGAGGTTAACGCCACTGTCATTGAGACAGGACACAAAATCCTCAACTTCAGAAGGCTCAGGCAGGAAAAAGGCCATTTTTCTAGAAACCCTGGTGGCAACCATCCCCTGGCCTGGGGAGACAGGGTGCAGTACCCACCCACAGGCTGAAGGGTGTAGTAGCCAGGTTTCAAAGTCACAGAACTCATGGCCTTTGAGGCTAGGGGGGACCTTGGTGGAGGAAGCCCCAACACAATAAGCCTGGGGTATCTCTGAGGTCCCCCAGATTTTGGAGATAGGAATGGAAATCTGTCTTGGGGACAAGCAGCCCCTTAGGTGATGTATCACAGCCTGTTGAGGTTTCAGAAAACAGAATGACCCAGGCCTCATAGCAGGGCTTGACCTCTGGAATTTCCCTATTTGCTTCAGGTCTTTCTTCACATCCCCTCTCTCGCCCCAAGTCCCTTCCCTGAGGTCACACTGCAGGCAGATGCCATCCCTGAATGGACTTGACCTAACAGTCTGCTGGGATTCTGGTCTGACAGCGTTAAGAACATCCTTCATTGTACAAGTCCTGATTCATGTGACCCCGTGTGCTTCCCATGTACGTATGTCTACATGTGAGCACATGAAGGAGGCGGGCAGGAAATGAACAGGACCCTGGACCCTTTCCACTCTTCTCAGCCCTGTGGTTGTGACAAGGCTGGTACGACTGTCCCTAACTTACAGCAGGGAACCCTGAGCTTCAACAAGTGGTCAAGATCTGGGCTTAGAGAACACGAGGGCTCAAGAGGACCTGAAGGAACAGGCAGGCCTGGCTTCAGCGGTGCTCCACCAGATGCTGGAATGTCCCTTCGATTTGAAACCACAGAATCAGCCAGGAAAGTTATACCCCTTTCCAGGCACAGAGGAAAGCCAAGTGCCCCGTGCAGCAGCATCCCTGAGTGGCTCCTCTGCACCTGGCACACGGCAGGGACCTAGTTCTTAACTAAGTATTGGGGGACCAATAACAGTACCTTACCCTTCCCAGTACACCTTCCAGGTAGCATTTTCACCTTATCCAGGGGGCAGAATTAACGGTTATGCCCGGGGGTGGGGGAAACTGAGGCCAACAACTCAGGGCCAGCAAGGTGCCTCCCAATGGCCCACTTGTCGCTTTCCTCTGAGGACTTGGAGACAGCCCAGCTTGCTCCCCACTCTACCTCCCTGCGGCCCAGGCACTCACCCTCGGCCATGGCCAGGCTAGCGGCGACAGCTCAGACGTGGTGGGACACTCGGGCGAGGATCACCAGTGCGGTGCTGCGGGCCAGCCGCGCGGCGCGAACTTATAGCCCAGGGCAGCCGGGGCGGGCCGGGGCGGGGCGGGGCGGACACCCCCGGTTGTCGGTCCGGGAACTAAGGCTGCCGGGAGCGCCCCCTGCTGGACACAGGGCGACCTCGGAACAGACACCTGGAGCGCGCGACGAATACCCAAATCAGACCAAGGCCACTGAACACATAGATATGATCCACAAGCCAAACCAGTGGCCAAGAACACGCACGCTCCACACACATACATGAATGTACCACACACAGATACATGTGTACATACATACCACATCCATATATACACATACACCTACACTATCTATACATGTACACTACACACACACACGTACTGCATGCACACACACGTGAACACACCATAGACACATGCACATGGAGCAGACACATACACAACCAAGCAGACAGACATAGAGATCCACACATAGTCCCAGGGAATCAACTGACAATTTTGGACACACAATGATTAAAGGAACATCCCACATTAAGTCACATTGCAAGCCAGGACTTAGACATAGCCAGACATAAGCCACATAGAGCCCTCAAATGCGTAGGAATCTGGATGTGGGAGCTTATAAACTCTTTGGCAGACAGGGGCACAGGTACTGGCATGTGGACACACACAGAGACACCCATATCCTTCCTGTCCCACCCAGCCACTCATTCCGATAATCCCCCACCCACCCATTGCTTGTCCATCCACTCACCTACCCCTTTTCTGATCCCCCTCCTGTGCTCACCGTCTTTGTAGCTAGACCACTGTGAACTACAGCCGGAAGTGCACAGGGGCCGTACCTCTGACCCTTCCTATGGACTAACTCCCTTCCTGGCTTCTCTGATGACAGTTTGCTATTCTCCCTTTCCACCATGGAGCCTGAGTGGGGGACTTCCTGAAAGGGCATAGGCCTGTGGATCCCCTAGCCCTTTTCTGGAACACTTAGCATGACTGGCCGCTTTGACCTGAGAGGACACCCTTATTTGAGTGTGACTCGGTGCCAGGACAAGCCCATACAGTCCTTAAGGATCCTGGGGCCACCCCACTTTATGGTGGTTGTTATAAAAATTGCTCCCTGTGGCTGCTGAAGGATCAGAGGGAGGAGTTGGCGAGTGACCACCAGGCAAGAGGCGATTCTTGATTACCCATGCTGCCCCTGACAGCTAGGGGCTCAAGGAGGTAGGTCACCTTTGGGGGCCTCCATTCCATCCTGTGAGGAACAAGGACAAGAACTCATTCCTCGCCAGTTTGAATGAGGCATAGTCAAAGTGGTCAACACCTAGGGACTCTTGAGCCCAGGCTGACCTAAGGGTGTCATCCCTGTCAGAGAAGGTTAGAGATGCCTCTGCTGACCTTTCCCGTCCTAGGAGGATACATTCTTCCTACCTTTGTCTCCACCCCGAGTGCCTCAGAGAACAGGAATGTTATGAAGTTGTTCAGCCCCTTGCTGTGACTATAGCACAGAGCCTACAGACAGCCCCTCTAGGGCTGATGTGGAGGCACTGTCACTCTTTTTACCACTGTGTCCCTATTTTTATGGTGGCAGCCCCTCCTCCTTGAAGTCCTGTCTGGGTTCCCCAACAGTGGTGTGGCTTGGGCCTCCCTTAACCGTTGTGTCTCCCACCCGTACAACGGAGGCATGCACTGGGTCACCATGCACAGGCTGAGAGGTCTGGGTGGGGTCAGACCTTGACAGAACTGGTGAAAGAGTTAGCAAGCCGTGATCCACTGAGCAGACGGTGGGGGGTGTCCTACCATTTATTTGGGGTGCCTGTGATGAACTCAGCATGAAACTGCAGACTTGCCCCTGCCCAGTGGCCAGCCCTACATCCTTTCTCTGTCTCTTTCTACAGAACTGTAGCCACCTGAATGGTGGCTCAGGGCTTTGAGCCATACTGGGCTGTGTCCATTGACTTAAGTAAGGTAGCAGGCAGGGGTCAGGGCAGAGCTGGACTCAGAGACTTGGTTCCCAGACCTGTGACTCGGGTCCCTTGCCCAACTCTGACTTCAGTTTTCAGTTTTCAGTTGAGAAAGTGTGTGAGGCCCTGCGATAAGACCCAGAAGTGGGGGCTGAAGAGATGTCTGATCGGTTGGGGGCACTGGCTGCTCTTCCAGAGGACCCAGGTTCAGTTTCCAGTCCCTACATAGAAGCTCACAACTGTCTGTGACTCTAAGATCTGACACCCAGGGCCCACATGGAGGATCACAACTGTCTGTAACTCCAAGATCTGACACACTCAGATCTTGTGATGTGAACATCTGGTACCTCCTCACAAAGTGGGGCTCCCCAGGGACAGGAAGCAGGTCACAAATACTGAACACTGTTTGCTGGGATGCTCTGAAGGGCTCCCTGTCCCCTGAGGACTCTGTGTGCCTGAGCCAGAGCTCTGAATCCTATAGTCCTCAGTACTGGGTCTCTCCCGAAAGGAGGCTTGTGTCACAGTTGGGACAAAGGTGAGCTTTTGGATACTCCAATACTCCATTTATGGCCATGAATCCTGTTGAAGGCTGACTGCATGAGTTTTGTCATTTGTTAAATGATGTAAGAGAGGCAAGAGGTGAAGTGACACCTAACTTCACATAGTCAAGTGCGTCAGATGAAAGGTTTGTCTCTACCGGCCATAGGGAAGCCCTCGGGGGCCTGCGTCAGTCTGCTCTCAGCAAGGGAGGCCCTCTGGGCTGTGGCTGATGCATCTGACCTGTGGTCTGTCACAGACTGTGAGCGCCCAGAATGTCTTTGACATTTCAGAAAAAATAAAATAAAATAAAAAATAAAAAAGGATGAGTGAGAAAAAATAACAAGAAAGGAAAGGAAGAAAGGGAAGATTAGACTCAGAGGTTGAGCAAACCTGAGATCACACAGCGTGACTGGGCTCCCAGACACTGTCCATTCCCACGGGGCAAAGGTCCCTGGACCAGAGCTGACTCTGAGTTACATGGAAGGGAGGGGAGCCAAGGGTAGGACAGAGATGGGGTACTAGGAGGCCTTCTCTCTTCTACCAACTGTGACTAACGGGGATGAGCAGGATCTGGTGTGAGGGACCAAGGCAGCTGGGCCACTCCTCTGGGCTGAAATGGTGGATGGGGTGGGGCCATTAGCACAGGGGATGGATGGAAACATCAAGGGGTAGTTCAAACCCTGCACGCCTTTGCAGAGGATGGCATATCCAGGCTGCAGGGGAAGTGAAGGGCAGAGAATGATGGTGCATTGACCGGAAGGTGCTCTGACTGGAAGGCCAACAGCACTCCATCCAGAGATCCGTGCCGACCAGCACTGGGGTTGCATACAGGTGTGCACTGTGGTACCCAGCTTTGATGTGGACTCTGGTATCAACGTTCAGGTCCTCACAGTTGCATGTCAGATTCGGAACCAACTGAGATATCTTTCTAGCCTCCCGGTCTTAGCTTTTCTTCTGTCCCTGTGATAAAATCCCCTGACAAGAGCAACTTAAAAGGGAAGGGGTTGCTTCAGCTCACAGTTCAAGGTTATAGTCCATCATTTCGGAGGAAGCATGAAGTCAGCGATTTGAAGCAGCTGACCACATTGCGTCTACAGTTGAGAAAGAAGGAAGAGCAGGAAGAGGAGGAAGAGGAGTAGTAGTAGTGGGAGAAGAAGAAGAAGCCTTGCTCCATCCACTTCAGAGTCCCAACTAAGGAATGGTGCTGCCCACAGTGGGCAGATCTTCCCATATTAATAGCTGATGACTTTCAAGGTAATTACCCAGAGGTCTATCTCCCAGGTGATTTCACATTCCAAATGACACTTAGCAGTAATTGCCTACAGACCCTTTTAAGCCTACCGTTAGCAGTGTCACAGCCCAGCAACAGGTCATAGGGCAGACCTAGGTTCAAGTTCAGCTCTGCCACCTACTTTCTGTTGTGACTTTGGGTATGTCACAAGAGGCAACACAACACTGCTAGCAGGATTTCCTCACAGGATTGTCCTCTCAGGTACAGCTTGGATCTTGGCTTACACAGCAAGGAATTTCAGGGCCAACCAGGTCAAGTCCAAGTTGGAATTTAATAGGAAAAAGACTGGGGAACTGGAGAGATGGCTCAGCAAGTAAGGGAGCCTACTGCTCTTGCAAAGGTCCTGAGTTCAGTTCCCAGCACCCACAAGGCCACTCAGCAGCTATAATTCCACTTCCAGGGTTCTCAGCGCCCTCTTCTGATCTCCACAGGTACTGCATACACCTGATGCACATACATGCAGGCAAACCACCCAAACACATAAAATAAAAATATCCTTTAAAATAGAGAAGCGTCACAGGGCATGACGGCACATGCTTTTAGTCTCAGCACTCAGGAGGCAGAGAGAGATGGGTTTCTGTGAGTTTGAAGCCAGCCTGGTTTAAAAAGTAAGTTCCAGGACAGCAAGGTTCTAGTTCAAGACAGGAACACTGTCTTGAAAAACAAAATAAATAAATAAATAAATAAATAAATACCCCAAAAAACAAACAACAAAAAAAGAACACTCAAAAGCATTTGTATGTATCTAAATATCTTAAGTATAGCTGTATGGAGAAGCTGATGGCTACCCTGGGCTACATTAAAAAACTGTCTCAAAAAAAGGATATTTTAAAATTACATATAGAGTTATAACCATGCCTGTGAGCATCAGAGAAGTACTCGGACTTGCAGAAACCAGGGTGACAAGGTTACAACACATCTTGGATGGTTCATTGGGTGTTTTAACAACTATGTCTGAGGTATCGGCAGAAAGGGGTACCTCTACTTTGTCTCTTGTACAGGTCACCTTCACAGCCGTTAGCTTTGAAGAAATATTGATTCCAGCCACTGACAGACTGAAACCACATCCATATCCCTCCTCATCACCTCATAACTTTTCCTGTCTTTCATCTGGTCTCAACAATACTACCCCAAGCCTTAGTTTCCCCCTCTGTAAAGTGGGCAGCGATGACAAGACAGAACTCTGTCTGAGTCCAACATCACATTTGCTGGGCTTTGGAGACTCACAGAAGGAGGTTGTTTACTAGGGGGAAGGAGTACTGAGTCACCCCAGGAGCTTCAGGATTGCAGGCAGGAAGAACCAGCCTCTACTGCCCAGCCTGGTGCCACAGAGCTCTGCTTCTATGATGCCAGGACAGGCAGATCCTTGGAGACAGTGTGAATCTTGGCCACCAAAAGCCAAGGGATCAGTGGTAATGATGAGGGATTTCTTTGGGCATATAAAGAAAGTATTACAAAATTAGAGCATCGTGGTGACTGCCCATACCTGCAAATCTACCAAAACCACTTTAAATGGATGGTGTTTTTCTGGCCTGTGATTTGTAGCTAATGACATATATGTAATGACAAGATGTGAAGAAATAGTGTCAGAGCATTAAAAACAAAAGCAGAAAGCCAGAGCGAAGTTCGGAAGCCTCTGCAAACACTGACCCACAGACAGAGGAAGCAGAGCACATCTGGCCAGCGGCGAGCAGCAGGTTTCACACCTGAAATGTGCAGTTCCCCTGACAGCACATTTATTCCTTTATTTGTGAATATGAGGACACGCTAGTGCCACAGCGTGTGTGTGTGTGTGTGTGTGTGTGCGCGCGCGTGCGCACAGAAAAAAGTTTAAAACTCACATTGCACAGCATTGAGTGTTATATAAAACATCAGTCACAACTTAAGCGCCCAAGAGGGCTTTGATAAATTAGCCACACCCAAGATAATATAGCAACTAAAAGAAAGGGTAGGGAACCAAGGAGATAGCTTAGTCAATAAAACCCTACCAAGCAAGCTTGAGGACCTCCGTTTGGATCCCCAGAACCCGTATAAAACTCAGCACAATGGCGTGCCTGTAATCCCAGCACTGGGGTTGGGGCGGAGCTGAAAGCGGAAGCCTGAAGCTCATTGGTCAGCCAGTCTAGCCGTACACTTCAGGGTCAGTGAGAGACCCTGTCTCAAAAAACAAAGGCAGGCATAGTATCATGCAGGAGGGAGGAGCTGAATAAGACCTGACTAGGGACTGGGGACGGAACTTAGGTGGTGGTGGCGGTGTCATTTTCCCAATCACGTTCATGCCAGAAACCCAACGAAGCTAAGTGGATGGGAAAGGGGGGGAAGAGACATTGATGTAGGAGTGGACTCGTTAAGAAAGGAAAGGTTTTATCGGGAGAAAGAGAGGGTGAGAGTGAGGAAGGGCGTGAAAAACTCGGGATGGATTTGTATGACATTTGCAAAGAGATGCATGTATCTTTATTTTCTGTTTACAGATGTTTTGCCTGTGTGCATACATGTACCATGTTGAGCCTGGTGCCTTCGGAGGTCAGAAGAGGGCTTCGGATCTCCCAGGACGTGGAGTTAGAGACAGTTGTAGGCTGCCATGTGGAGTGCTGGAGGAAAATCCAGGTCCTCTCAGAAATAAATAAATATGAAGTGGGGCTTTCATATGTAGACCTTGTGTGTACTTGCATTTGCACACATCCAGACTATCAAGCATGAGCATGCACACGTACACACACACACACACACACACACACACTTTTTTTAAAGAAGATTTTTTTTTTTTTTTTAAAGAAGAGACAGGGCTAGGTGTGTGGCTCAGTGGCAGAGCACAAGGCTAGCTTGGCCCTGAATTAAATCCCTCTTCAGCTTTTTTTTTTTTTTAAGGCAGGAGTAGCTCATTCTCTGTGTTGAGCCCAGAGGAATTCTGAGTCTCAGTGTTGAGCAAAGAGAGCAATTTGCAGGGCGGGGGTGGGGGCTCTACAGACCAGCCCTGTCGTGCGGGGACAGACAGTAAACATGTGCTCACTGTGTGAAGGTAAACACGCAGAGGAGGGTTTGGAAAAATCCAGCCTGAGCTGTCCACAGTCCTGGGAGGGGCGCCGGCCCCAGCTGGGGGTGGGTTGCTGCCCTTAAAGGTTTCAGTGTTCCCTGGGCGGAGACATTTTTAAGTGGAGAAATGGTCTTCCGCCTCACTTAGGAGAAGGTTAATTTAGGAATGAATGGGCTGTTCTGCGCTCTCAGAATGGCGCTTTCACGGAAACGTGGGGATTCTCCAAAGTGCTGGTAACGTGGGTGGAGGAAGTACAGAGAAAAGAGAAGGGACACGCCCCCTACACCCACAGTCAACCCAGAAAACACTTCAGTGAATATTGGCACCATATCCCTACCAAAGCCACAAATGGGGCTAGGAAGAAGGAAGATTCAGGGGCCTCCACATCTGAAGCCTGTGGTTTCCCGACTGCACCCGAAGTTTCTGTACACCGCGCAGTCCTGTTTATTGTGTCTTAAAAAAAAAATTAAGAGTCTCACTATGCTGGCCTAAAACTCATTGTGTAGACCACTCTGGTCCCTGCACTCCCAGAGATCTGCTTTCCTCAGCCTCCGGGGGTCGGGGCTGGGGGCCGGGGCGGGGGCTGGGGGTGGAGGAGCTGGGATTAGTGATGCTTGCTGCTGGACCGCATCACCTCCTCAAGTCCCCAAAGCGCTTGAAAAAGGTTACTTTCTATAAAGCAGGGTTCAGAGAGGTGAAGCAAATGGCCCAAGGTCACAGAGCACAGAAGAGATGGGGGACAGCAGTCAACACTGCTGGGATATAACACAAGATCAACTGAGAAAGGGCATAGGTGACCACCCAAGCTCCCAAGGCCCAGCGGGGCTGTCTGGGATGCTGGGGTCCTCCGCCCAGATACTGCAAGGTTGCTCAGTCCCCATCCCTCCCTCTGACTCAGGGTTGTGTCTGCAAGACACACCCAGTTCAGTCATTCAGAGCCAAGCGCTCTTTCTTTCATGGAAACAAATGAGCCTCTAGGCCCCAGCTGAGGTCGTCCATCTAATTCAAACACATTCACTGCGCTGTCTACCGCCTGTATCCTGAGCTTCCAGAGGGCTTGTAGCAGCAAACAGTGAGATAGACTGAAGCTGGATCCCACGGTCATCCTGGGGTTGGGAGATACAGTTCACACCTGGAAGGGCGTTGCTCGAGCGCTGGACCAGAGCCTCCAGCAAGAGTGAGCTTCTAAATTGATAGCACCCTCTAAAGACACAGCTGGTCCAGTGTTTTGCTCCTGGATAATGGTCCCTTCCTACAAGCTCTTATGACTGTCAATCAAGTTGTCTTATCCAATCCTAGTTAAGGGCGGGCCTGAAGGCCAAATGCAGCCAATCGGACACTCTCCTGGGACTTTGGGTCTTTACATCAAGAACCACCACTAAGAGTTGGCGATTGCTGGTCCATTCCTAGTGGCTTCAGTTCGGGCCTTTCATCAAGCTTGGCCTTTCTAGCTTTATCTGATTCTGAATTACATGCAGTCCACCCATCCCGATTCCATGTAGCGCAGTTCACACAGGTCAGATATGACTCAGTCATCGTGCTAATTCCGAGTCATGATCTAGATTTTAGACAATTCCTGGTGCCCCCCAACTTGCTCGCCCCAGGCTCTTTTGCAAGCACAGTTGCTCCCTCTCTGTGCCCGGCAACCCTGATGAACCCGGGACCTCTGGCATGCTAGGCCAGGGCTACCTCTGAGCTTCAGCCCCAGTTCTCACTTTAAAAAGAAAACCTTTTAAGACAGGGTCTCACTAAGGAGTCCAAGCTAGCCTTGAACCCACCCTTTATCCCAGACATACCTTAAGTTTGCAATCCTTCTGTCTCAGCTCCTCCTGAGTACATGGTGTTACAAGCCTGAGCCACCAGGTCCACCTTGGCTGTTGGATCTCTTGTTTCACTGTTTCCGCAATGCCATTTGGGTGGAATCCTGGGTAAATACTGCTTTTTGGTGACCTACTTCCCTTATTTAGACTAGCACGGTGGAGTCTTCCATGTTGCTGCAGACCTCACCTGTTCCTTTTCACTACCAAGTAGTATTCCATGTCAGGAATGTCCCATCATTTATTGCAGTGTGAACACGTGACTGGTTTCAGATTGTCATCATCCTAGGCGATGCTGTAAGCCTCCAGGTACTGCTCTGTAAGGACCTGTGTCTTCACTCTCCGTAAATGTCTGAAGCTGTCCTTATGTCCCTGCAGTTGGCTTGAGGGATGTCACTCAGCTAAATACTGCATTAGGCACCCTCAGATGTCTCCTCATCTAGTGTGGTAGTGACTTCCATGAACTCCTCCCCCAGTTAGTGATTTCTGTCATCAATCTGCCCCGAACGCCAGGACTCAGGCACTCCAAACAGTATGCTCCTGGACAGGCACTGAACTTGGAGACTTCATTGCAAGGTAAAGTGTCAGAAACCCTGGCCTCAGCGGTAGGCAAGCACCTCAATAGTGGAGGAGACAGGGAATGTCCAGGGACTTCCCACTGGCTGAAGGGAATTCTGTACATCCTTTCTCTGGTCTCTGTTTCCCATTTGTGAAAAGATTAAATGGGACCAAACAATGCATTTCTGATGGTTCCACTTCCTGCCATGCTTGCTGTTTGCTGTGACAGGAGTGAGGGTAGGGGTGTCATCATAGGCCTCTCTACTGATTCCAGGGGGTTGGAGCTGCTGGGCGCCCAACCGAGTTAGCATCCCAGGCCATCAATCCCAGAAGAGCAATTTGCACTGTCTGCCTTTTTGGTTTAAAAAGAGAGATACCCCTGTCATCTTGGATTAGCATCGCTCCCTTAGAGGATTCTTCTAAGTGGGCACAGCCCCCTCTCTCACCCAGTGTTTTCAGAATGTTTGAGTTTCTAAATGAGACCTGACAGGCTCCCCCCGCCCCCACTCCCAGCCTTTAAAAATAAAGCGAATGTCACTGCACAATCTGGAAACTGATTCGATTAACCCTGTCACTTCCCAGGGTCTGCTTGTCGTGAAGTAGATAAGGCTGGAAGAGGAGGTGAGCATACTAATGCCTGGGTGCTGCCCCTGTGCAGGCTCTCCCTTCCTCCTAGCCCATCACTGGCTCTTGCTTCTTTCCAACCTCACCTGATCCCACACTGATATTCTGAGGGAAGTTCTCTGCATGATGGCTTCATTGCCTTGTGTTCATAGAGGAGATGGAGGCCGAGGAGAGCAGGGCACCTGCCTGTGGTGTCTGGTGGGATTTGTTGACCTGAGCTGGTTCACACTCTTGCTGGGTCCTGGATCTGTGGGCTGAGTTCACACTTGGGCTGGATCTTAGATCTGTGGGCTGGGTTCATACTCATGCTGAGTCCTGGATCTGTGGTCTGGTTCACACTTGTGCTGAGTCCTGGATCTGTGGTCTGGTTCACACCTGTGCTGGATCCATCCCTGTGAATCCCACACTTCCTGCATCACCTGCACCTCTTTCCCCATCTCCAAGTGAACACAAAGTGTCACCTCCCGTCCCTGTTCATTCTTTCCAGAGCACCCAACACCAGCCATCCTCCATGCTGGGAGCACCTTTCTGGCTCAGCTGAGACTGTCCCTAGGACTCCTCAAGACAGGGTCTCATGATTTTAACTGTCACCAGTCCTCTCCATCAAGCCCACGGGATGCCTGGAAGACCAGCTTAATGAGCACCATGGTCCACCCTCTTACAGATGGGACAGCTGAGGCACTTGCTCAGACTAGGGTCCCCTGGGTTTCCATACTCTTGCTTCCTGTAAAAGGACAACCCCAGTCCCATATCTTCCTCCTGTACTAGACCTTCTTTTCCCCCTTGTACCCTGTCCTGTGTCCGTGTTCCTTCCACATAGTAGTCAGAAAGACCTCTGGCCTGTTAGATTTAACCACTAACTCAACACAGCCTGGATTTCCTGAAAAGTAAGTTCTAACTGAGGAATTGCTCAGGTCATACTGACATTTGAGCATCTCTACAGACGGTTGTCTTGATAGTTCATTGATGTTGGAGGGCCCAACCCACTGTGGGTGACACCATTCCCTAGGCAGGCAGTCCTTGGCTGCACAAGAAAGCAAGTTAAACATGACCCTTTGAGTGAGCCCGCATGCCTCCGGGTTTCTCCAGGGTTTCCTTAACTGTGAGTTCCCTGCTCAGAGATAATGCTGCTTGCATGAAATAGCAAGCAGCCCTGCCTTCAGGTCATGCCTCGACTCCCTCAAAGACAAACTGTGGCCTAGAATTGTAAAAGAAACTAAAACCTTTCCTGCCCTAAGTTGCCTTTGGTCAGAATGTTTTATCAGAGCAACAGAGAACAAACTAGAACAATGCTTTAAAATCCAAGTTAAATGACATCACTCCCCTGCTTCAGAGCTGGCAGTGCCTCCTCTCTATTTCACTTCATGTCTATTCACATGACAGCAGTGCTCATGTGCCTCTTGTTACATGGCACCTTTTCCTCTGGCCACTACGAGACGCCATTCTTGGACTTTGCCCTGTACCCATGACAACTAGAGCAGAACAACACAGTGGTGGCCAGGTCTGTGGTAATGAGCGGGCTAGAGCTGGTGACCCTGATAGGGGTGAGACTTTGCAGTGATGCAATTGCTTGGGGATCACCCACCCTCTTGTAAGCACTTCCTCACCTGTGCTCTGTAAGAAACCCAATACGCTCACTGGTCTCACCAAGCTGAACTTTGTGACATCACACTTTGACCTGCCATTGATGCCAAGTCTGGGGTGATTAGATGTCTGTTTTTGGCTACCCCACACTCCAGGACCTGCCTGTCCTGGTCATTGTTCTTGGACCTCCTATCCCAGGGCTGTCCCTGCTCCCTTAGCCCTTAGCTCTGGCAGAATTGGCTCTCATCACTTTTACATTGGCTCTTCCTTCTGTCTAGACAGGACAGACAGACATACTTCTCCAACTTTGTGCCTTATCTACAGGAAGCTTGGAGAGAGGGGACTCCACAGTGGAGATGGGGCCTCACATGTGAGGGGCTGTGTGGCCTCGAAGTCAGTTTCACTTTCTCTGTTTCCTATTTTGTGGAAGTAGCTGATAGCTTGGCAGAGCCAGGCTGGTCATGTCTGTGGGAACACAGACAGAAGACAGATGTCATGAGGTCATGACCTCAGAAGTAGCTAGTTCAATTCCCCTACTCACCCTACCCTCACCCTGGCCTGTTCCTCCTTGCCTCCATCCCCCCTTCCTCTTCCCCCTCCTCTTTATTCTTTTCTGGTGAGCCAGGATGCCAGGCAAGCACTCTACCACTGTGCCACACCCCAGGCTAGCAAATGATGGCTCCCATTGTCAGACACCCCTAAACTCTCAGAGGCAGAACTGTGGGGTGTTTTGCAGATTGACTTACTGACAGAATAATTTCCTGAACACTTACTGAGCCCCTCGTGTGTCCTGAGTTGAAACAGAGTTTTGTTGAGGAACTCTAGTCTCTGTGGGGGTAAACAGGCCAGCTCCAAGGTGCTCACTGTGTTAGTAGTTCACAGCCTGCCTGCACTCAGAGTTGTGGAGGGGAAGGTGTGAGACTCCAGGGGCTGTCTGGAAGATCAGGACAGGCTCCACAGAGGAGGCAACAGTCTGAATGTGGCAGTGTGAGTTGGGCAGATATGGCAAAGCACAGTATTTCCAACCAAGAGACCTGAGCATGCACATAGGACCAAGTCAGAGGGGTGAGGAGGTGTGGAAAAAACACATGACAGGAGTTTCAGAGCCCATGGAGGGAATAAACGGATGAGTAGGGCAGAGGTCGCAAAGTGTCCCAGACTTGGGGCTGACCTACAAAGAGCCAATTATTTTTGATGCAATAGGAGTGGCATGTTTGGACCAGAGTTTGGGGATGATGACAGGGAGCTCATTAGCCGTGGGGCTCTTCGTGATGCCAACAGTCCTGGGCCCTTTCAAAAGATGAATCCATCAAGGCTAGAGGTAGCAGTGGTTCCCACAGGGCAACAGCTCCTACCTACGTGTCAGGGGAAGGAGACAGAGGTTGAGGAGGAGGCTAACCTGGGCCTTTGGTAACACCATTCCCCATCTCTTCCATTTGGTCCTGCCCTGGATTCTCAGAAGACCTTGGTGGGGATAGTGATCCTCTTTGTAGATATTTCTCTCCCAGTGTGTTTTCCTGGCTGTGTCATTGCCTCTCTGGAGCCACAGTTTCTTGTCTTCCTGATGGGTGTGATAGATGTCACACAGCTGAGGACAACAGTTGGGCAGTCTTGACCTCCTCCCAACTTACGAGGGCACCAAAAAGGAACTGGGCAGCTGTCACCAGAAGTCCTGTCTACCAACGGCTGTTGGCAAAGGTGAGGAAATCGAGGCATGTAAGTTGTCTCATCACACCTAGTGTGTTAGGGGTGGCAGAGACCTCTTCCTCCAGTCCATAATAAGCACACCTCCCTGAGAGTCTCCAGGTGATATGTAGGACAGTCCTGAGGAAAGTCAGGCTTTCCCTACCCTTCCATCTCCAGAAAGCCTCTGTCCCTAGGTATAATTGAGAGCTTTAATGTCAGTCCCGGTTTGGGAGCTGGTACAGCAATGGCTCAGGGCCCTGATGGATGTACGGATGGATGTATCAATGGGTGGAGTCATTGATCCTGTACTCACAGACCATGAGTGTGACCTGAGCCAGCCTCAGGAGTACTTAAGACTGGCCCTTTCAAAGGGTCTCCGGGCTCTGGCTCTCAGAGAACTGTGGGTGGCAGCAGAGTTAGGCTCACCCTGGAAGCTCAGTTCCCCTCAGGTCCTCAGAGAAAGACTCAGGAACCTTCCCTCCCTGCCACCAACGCTGACTGAGACTCACACTGTTGCTTAGCAAGGAGGGAGCAGTACCCACTGTGGGCCCAGTTTGGTCAGCCCTGTGAGAGACAGAGCAATGAGCTCAGCGTGTTTTCCCTCTGAGGCGCTTCCAGAACATCTGTGCTCTCCCTAATTGATATTGATGCCTGCTCACTGTTTGACATTTACAAAGTTCAAAGAGCCAAAAGAGGAAAGGGAAAGTCACTGAAAATCACCAGCAGAGAACAACTGTTGACATTTGTCGTATCTCTCCAGCCTTGCTCTATGACGGCCAAACAGCTGCAGACTCAAATAGCTATGTATTGCGTTCCTAAAAACAGAATCACGCCATCCTTCAAGATCTGGGTCTTGAGAGCCTCTTCTGTGCCAAGTACGAGTCAGGGGATGGGCAAGGACACAGTCCCTACTCTTGTAAGAGTCGCCACCCCAATGTGGCTCCAGCCTGCCTCCTTTTCCTCAGTCTAATGCTTCTCAAGCCACTTGCGTTTCTGCAGCGTGTGTATCAGTGGTCTAGACTCTCACCCAATAAAAGCACTCAGTTTTATCTGTCCCCCTTTTACCATACACTTACACTCAAGCTGTTTCCTTCTGTTTTCATTACTGCAAACGGATGAATTCCTGTTGCCGTGGGCTCAAACAGTAGGTCGACTCATTCAATGTCCGTTTTGACCTCCTTCTGTGTGATTTCTGGTATGCAGCATCTATAAGGAGAAAGATGCCATTTCCCAGACTCCTTTGCAGCTAGGGGTGGGAGATCAACTAGGTTGTGCCTATTAAAATGCACTTGTGAGAACCTGAAGACAGAGACAGAGATAGAGACAGGCAGATAGATAGACAGACAGACATACAGACAGACAGACAGTCACACACACACACACACACACACACAGAGAGAGAGAGAGAGAGACAGACAGAGAGAGAGAGACACAGAGAGAGAGAGACAGAGAGAGAGAGACAGAGAGACAGACAGAGACAGAGAGACAGACAGAGACAGAGAAACAGAGACAGAATTTATACATACACTTAAATCTTAAAATAAACTTGTCTGGGATGGTTATATAAATCCCAGCCATCAAGAGGCAGAATCAGGACGATTGCCCCAAGTGTGAGTCCAGAGCTCGTACCAAGACCCTGTCTCAGAAAACAAACAGGTGACTGCTTGTGTGACATTTAAAAACAAAGGAAGATGGAGGTAACTTCCTCATGCTTCAACTTTTTATAGCCAGGTCTCAGTGTCTGTCAGCAGCTCCTGGGCTGAAAAATGGTTTGGGGGGTACCAGCAGAATCTCTAATCCCCAGATTAAAACTAAGGTACACACATTCCTGAACATGATTCCTAAGCTTCTGGGTTGTCAAGAGGGATGATGGCTTCTCTAGATGGGCCAGCTTTGTGGTGACACCTGAAAGTCAATCCTAACGGCTCAGGGCTACTTCTCCAGGTCTTTTGATGATTTTGCAAGAACCCAGTTTCCTGTATTAAATTACTTTCAATTTAGAACAGTAAATGTGGTTTTCTGGGCTCCGGGTGTGAGCCCAGGGTAACAAATTATCCTGGAGCCTGTCAGCAACTCCCTCTTCAGAATGAGTTTCTGCCTGTGTAGACTAGGTCAGCCTTCCACATTCCCTTGGCTGTTTTGTGAGATGTGAGGTTCTGGCATTAAATGTGTTTCACCACAAAGCCTAGAGGATGACAGAGCTTAGATTCATCACTAGCATCAGTGTTAGGATATTTGTTGCCTTACTTCCAGAAGAGGCTTCAGCAAGTGGTGGCAGCATACATCTGTTATCCTAGCCCTTGGGAGACACAGGAGCCTGATGTTGATACTGGGCTACAGAGTAAGGCTGTGCTTCAGAAATCTAAAACCATCCCCAAACACTTCCTACCATGGGTGTCACCCCCATACCCCTCCCAACATCATAGACAACAAGGGATCAGCTTTCTGTTCCTCCAGGTTTGTCTATTCTAGATATTTCATATAAACAGAATTAAGCACTGTGTTCTTTGTAACTTTCTGTTAGCACAATGTGTTCAGGGTCCAGAGGCATGAGACATGTTAGAATATCATTCCTTAAATTTTATTTTTCATTGAGATATATAGACCTTGGTTCCAATTTTTTAATTTTGGCTGTGATTTTGTTAATTTTAATGTTTTTAAAGAATAAAGTTTACTAAAAATTAAAAATAAAATAAAAAAGCAAAACAAAACCAGAAATGAAAAAAACACACATGTTTTTATTTCCTTTATTTATATATTTGTGTGTGTGTGCACGTGTGCATGTGCACATGAGGCATGCCACACATGTAGAAGACAGAGGACAACTTACTGGAATCAGTTCTTTCTTCCTGTCATGGGGTTTTGTGTATAGAGGCCAGAGAGCAACCAAGGGTGTCAATCATCAGGACCCATCCATTTTGTCTTTCTGAGACAGAGAATTTTGTTGACTGACTTGGAACTTGCTGATTAGCCTAGGCTAGCCCCAGGGATCTACCTGTCTCCTTCCCAGAGCTGGGATTAAACATATAAGCCACTGTGCCCAGAATTAAATATATATATAAATTCATTTAGTTATTTATTTAGCTAGATAGTGTGTAGGGAGATAGAACACTCATGTGCCATGGCAGTGACATGGAGATCAGAGGAGAAATTTCCAGAGTGAGTTCTTCCTTGCCCCCATATTGGTCTTAGAGTTGAATTCAGAATGTCATGTTTGCAAGGTAGGCACTTCATGGACTTCTCTATGTCCCTAGATCTATTTTGTTTTCATTTTCTCCTCTTTTATTTTAAATTAATTTTTAAGTTACTTCTCAGAGTAATGGGTCTCACCTCAGCATTTGGAGAGTGCCACCATCTTGCTAGTGAGCCTTCTGACCTATGACCTCTTCTCCTTATCCTGGGCTCTCTCTGCTCTCAGCGATGCTCTATGGTCTTTGTTATACAAGCTGTGGACTTTCATGAAATTTGTTCCTGAGTATTTTATTCTTCTGGCTGCTACTGGAACTGAAATTGCTTTCTTAATTTCATTTCAGACCGTTCACGGCCAGGGTGTAGAAATACCATTGATTTTGTACATTTCTCTTGTGTCCCTCCACCTTGCCAAAGTGGCTCATCAGTTCTAATCATGTCCCGTTGATCCCTGATCGCTTCCCTATGTAAGCTTATGGCAGACAGAGATATTTTTGTTATCTTTGTGTTTTGCTCTTTGAGAGTGGGTGTGTAGCCCAGGATGGCCTTGAGCTAGCAATCTTCCTGTCTTAACCTCTGAAATGCTGGAATTCCAAAGATGCCCCCTCACCCTCTCCCAGGTCACTGTTAAGATGTACCTTTTAGAAATGTCACAGGGCTGGAAGAAATAAAGACATTCTAAAAAGACACTCTAAAGAGACAGGTTATTAAAGCAGTAGACCCCAAAGAAATGGGATTTTTCCCAGGACTCTCCTGTTGGGAAAAGGAAAAGTACCATCCAGAGGAGGAACTTGTCTCTGAGAGAGATTTCAC
The DNA here is from genome assembly GCF_004785775.1 of Grammomys surdaster. Taxonomy (NCBI): domain Eukaryota; kingdom Metazoa; phylum Chordata; class Mammalia; order Rodentia; family Muridae; genus Grammomys; species Grammomys surdaster. Next base: position 1,129,070 of record NW_021620408.1, on the reverse strand, counting down.
GATGCTCTACCCACTCATCAGACTTCCTTGCAGGATGAGACGGAATCCCAGACATGGTCAGAGGCCAGCGGGACCACACCTTGACTAGGACTGTTTTCCATGTACATATCGTTATTCGGGGGGTAGGGGGGAGGAGAACGTTCCCTGGATCTCTTTTCAGTGTGGACACACCGAATAAACCTCCCTTTCCTGCTTCCCACTAGTGGTTTGGCTCTTTTAAAACCTTTTAGATTTAAGTATTATTTTACATATGTTGAGTATTTTGTCTGTACGTATGAGACTTCATGTTCACAGTGTCCTCAGAGATCGGAAGAGGATGTCAGATCCCTTGGGACTGGAGTTACAGATGATAGTGAGCTGGCCACATGGATGCAGAGAATCAAATCAAGGCTTTTGCAAAAGCAAGAGCTCTTAACTGCTGAGCCGTCACTGCAGCCCATAGTTTGGCTCCTTTAATTGGCTGTTGAACATGGTGGTTGAACCTGGCTTGGGGCATAGGCTGTGATTACCAAGTCTGATAACAAAAGTAGCCAAATTTCTCCAGGTTACACTGGCCAGCAGAGGATAGGGGCTCATGGGCACAGTCTCTCCTTTGATCTAGTTCTGACAGTTCTGCTCACAGGGTGGACATGGTTCTGCGGCAACCATAACTATAATGAGGCCTCTTGGGAGCATTGTTCATGTATTTGCAAACTTGTTAGTAGGAAGTTCCCCACCCCTTAATGACTGTTTCATTGAAGAATAACATTGTGCTAGTTCATTTTAAGTGTCCAGTTAACTAGGTCGGGCTACTCTGTCATTTGATCGGGTAAGAGTCTAGCTGTTTCTATAGAAGTCTTCTGTTTTGTTGTTGTTGTTGTTTCAGACAAGACAAACAAACATCTAACATTCAAATCAAGAAGTTTCGCGTATAGCTAAGGAGCCTCCACTCAATGATTCCGGAGAAACGCCTTCCTTATAGATTGACTTGTGATTCAAACAGCTGTGTCACCTCCTTCCTGACTCTAGCCTGTTGGTCCACCCAGAGGAGCAAGCCTGTATCAATAGTCTACCTGTAAATCTATTTATCTATCTAGCATTAATCATCACACACATACGGTTCTGTTTTGTGTGTCTCTAAAAAGCGATAGTACTGGCAGATACACAAGGAAGTGCTCACAACTGAGCAGCCTGGTGAGTTTTCACACACTGACAAATCAGATCAGGAAGTGGGGCACCACACACCTTCCTGGAAGTCTCCTTTCGCTTTCACTGGGTCACTGATCACAAAAGTAGGCAGGCAGGCACCACCCTGCTGTCTGGCAGTGCAGAATTAACCAGGCTCTGCCAGAGCTCTGTGTAGATGGATCTAGCTTCCTGTCTGGATCTTCCACTCTCTTGCATGTTTGAGTGTGATCTTTCTGTCTGTGTCGCTGTGAATAGTCGTGCCTGGCTCCTCTTCCTTGCTATAGAGAGTTTGCAGTGTGCCTCACCTCAGGGCACACATGCCTTCAGCTCTGATGGGTGTGGCACTCTTTCCCACTTGGGGCTGAAATGAGTGGTTCAAACTTAAAGATTCTTTCGTATGTGGAGAGTTTCTAGTTGGGGCTTTACTTTTGGTTTTGTTTGGTTTTGAGACTGTCTCATGTAGCCAAGAATGGCCTCAAATTTACTAGGTAGTGAGGATATCTTTGAATTCCTGATCTTCTTGCTTTCAGCTCCCAAACTTGAACCCACAAGTATAGTTACACAAGCCTTTTATTTATATCAAGTTGATCTTACTTTTTCATTTAAATGTTTTAAATGGAACTCATGGGTAATAATACACACACACACACATGCACACGCACACGCACATGCACACACCTGTGCAATGACTAGTCTATCGTATAAAGAAGAAATAGGAAGGAAGTTACCTATAACAAAATAATGTATTTCAATATAGTCTTGGGAACAACCACCTAGGAAGGGATAAGAAAATATCAGACTCACACAGAATGAGTAAATTCAGATTCCAAAGAGGTAAGCAGCCCAACAACCCTTAGACCCAGGAAGCTCAGGAAGATGAAGAGGTAGGGAGTTCAACTGGAAAAGAAAATAAAGCCTGCTGTCAGGGCAGGACATAATGGCCTGTGCTCATCTGCATGCGACCAGAGGACAAGAAATAACCGGAGCTGAAGAAGGAGAGCAAGCAGGAAGACACATGGCACCTGTCACTTGGAGAGAGTCAGCAAGGGCCCCCAGAGAACAAGGATACGGAGTCCCAATTGATATCACTAGAAAGTGCACCCCCAGCTCAGAGATGCCTCCTGCCTGCACCGTAAAGCAAACCTCATTTGACCACATCCCTTATTTGGAAGAGGGGATGAGTCACAAGAATCCACTTTCCATCCGATAGCATGGGGAAGCCAGTGGCACACTAGAACTTCACGCTAAGCCTGTAGGAGCCTCATCCCTCCATTCCACGCTTGTTCACAGTTGGTTTTGCTACATTTGCAAGAATTATAGCCATGCTCAGAACCCTTTTCCTATAACTCTGCCATTGGAGATGGTTCAACTTTCTGACCGGACAGGCTGCGTGGAATGAGAAAATGATTCAGAAACTGAGTCACCGTTCCTGTCCCATGTCTGCTTCCCTGTCAGTAACAACCTGTTCCCGAGCTAGTGTCTTTCTGTGACTTCCTGCAAAGTCCTTTGGCTCTGCTGTGGATGAAAACCTGACTTGCTTAGATTTGCAGTGTGTTTTTGGTTTCTGTTTTTGGTTTTCGGTTTTGTTTTTTGTTTTTCCTTTTTTGTTAATGGGTGTTTGAGAGTAGTGAAGGAAGTCGGGTAATGCTTTGTTGGAGAAGACAGTTCTGGACATTTTGGCGAGACCTAGGATCCTTGATTCTTGGACCCAAAATATCACTATGGCCCTTCATTCCTTAATCGTTGTGACATCGAAAATAACCTTATAAGTTGTAAAAATGCCCCCCCCCCCGCCCGGCGGCTTAAACTCACACTGCCTCAGTGACCGAGTCTGGCTGGTGTCTGAGTCCAGGCACCACACAAGCTGTCAGAAAGCACCCCTTGCCTTCTGTCTCCTCACACTTAGTCCATCGGTCCTGCTGTTCCAGGTCTTTGGACACTGTGGTTCTGATGTCCTATGACATATTGCCTCTCCTGAGTCATCTTTCTATTTTAAAGTGAGCTGCAGGCAACTTGTTGACCTCACAGCGTGAGCCTGTGCTTCATTGACACCTGAAGAAAGCTTAGATGGTAGAGTTTATCAAACGGTGTGGCTCTGAGTGGAGAAGTGACTTGCCCAGGATCCCTCAGTGAGTCAGTGGAGCCAGGACCCAGCAGTTGCCCTGCTCCATCCCCTAGGGCTTTTAATTCCTCTGATATCGACTCAGCAGCCTGGAGTAGGACCACACACTGCTCAGATTTGGCCTAAAAAGGGGTGGAATCCAGGGACCTGCTCCAGCCAAGTGCACAGTGTCCACAGTCTTATTTCAACACCTGGCTAGACGCCACTGAAGGGCCGTGAGCCAGCGCTTTGTGGAAAGAACCATGTACACAGCTTTGCCTAATTAGAGACACCAAGGAGATGCCATTCAGCCATCCGTGTCAGAGTGGTGGATGGGGTGTGGAGGGGACTGGTTTGTGACCTCCACCATGCCTTGGACTTGGTTTTCCCATCAGTAAAGTGGAGCAGCCCCTTTATGGTGGTTAATTTGTGCTGACAGTCAACTCAACAGGAACTTGAATTGCCTAGGGGCCAAACATTAGATTGAGTTAACTGAGGTGGGAAGGCTCAGCCTTCGTAAGGGCAGCACCATCCCACGCACTGAAATCTCAAGAAACGGAGTTCATGACTTTCCAGTTCCTGACTTGGATTCAATATCACACAGCACCTCCAGCTCCTGTCCCCACGTCCTCCCGGCTGTGAAGGACAGCACACTCTGTGAGCCAAGCGAGCTCTCCCTTCCTTAAGTTGCTTCAGTCACAGATTTTGTTCTAGTGACCAGGAGCACAGTCATTACAGTCTCCTCCCACCCCTGTTTGCCTCCAGAAAGGTATTGTAGGAATCCATGGCAGCCTGGACTGTTTAGACTCTCTAGAGCATTCCAAAGGTACTGACTTGTTGTGACACGGGTGTCACTGAGCTGTGAGGAGAAGTCCCGTCTTGGTTGGGTTTTAGCAGGAGGCTCTTGATGCTGGGGGAGGAGGGGATAGCATTGAGGGGAGCCTTGAAAGAGATGGGCGAGTGAGGGGCTACTGCCGTAACCCAGGTGTGGGATGAAAGTGGGAGCAGATGTCAAAGGGTCAAAGGTCAGACTCTAGGTACCTTCAGTGTGGTGTGAGAGGCAGCTGCCAAAACTGAGCAGGAGGGTTCTGACCCCAGTGGAAGACAGTTGTCATTGACTGGGATGAGAGATTCTGAAAGAGATGATGGCTTAGCTCTGACATGGGAAGTGTGACTTGCCTCAGACATCCAAGAGGGAATATCAAGTCTATCGTAACTGAACAATTAAGCATGCTGTCCCTCCCTGGTTAGCCAGTGACCTCAAGGCTTTGTCCTTGACATTCTGAGGAAGGGCAATGTGGTTGTACATGAATGCCCTTCTTGGAAGCACCTCTCCTGCGGCCACTAGCAATTCTCTCTGCTGGGCTGCTTGATGGTCCAGCCTTCTCTCTCATCAGCCTTTTCTTATGTCCCAGCTCTGGGCTACTTGATGGTCCAGCCTTCTTTCTCATCAGCCTTTTCTTATGTCCCAGCTCTAGTCTGACTTATGCTGCTGTTTTTCCTCTGAGATACCCTTGGGAGCCCCTGGAAACCCTAAGAAAACACTGAGTGATCTAGAAACTTGGTATTTAAAATCAGACTATCCGGGGCTGGAGAGATGTCTCAGTGGTTAAAAGCACTGGCTGTTCTTCCAGTGGACCTGGGTTCAATTCCCAGCACCCATAGAGTGGTTCATAACTCCACCCTAGGGGATCTAACACCCTCTTTGCCTTCTGTAGGCACCAGGCATGCATGTAGTACACAGACAAAACACCCAAGTATACAAATGCATATACAGCTTTAAATCAAGTCCACCCCTCTGTCCATGAGTTGGGCAACAAGCCAGAATGTCTTCCTTAGTGATTATTCATGCAGAGGGCATCATAAACACCCTGCTGTGGTCTCTGACCTGTGTCCTCTTCTCTAAATTGTCGTTGCCGGACAGCAGGCAAGCAGTAGCCAGAGTGAAGCTCTAGCTAGCTATGTCTTGCTGTCTCTGAGTCAGCGATCGACAGCTCCAGCCTCCTGGGCTCGGAAATCACCTACTAGGGTCAAGATGATTCTGAATCCTGGCCTTGTGCAGGAGTGGGAAATCCAGGTCTGAAACTGGCTGTGGCTTTTCCATGTCACTCAGCAATACAGGGCTCAGCTGAGGCTGGGACTCAGGCTCTCCTGACCTTGGTCTAGGATGTGCACATAGCTCCCTTAAAACAGCCACTTCCCAATGGAAGAAAAACTCTTCCCACTATTCTGCTGCCCAGAGTCTTCCCTCCCTCCACAGTCCTGGTCTGCACCTGTCTACCTTCCTGGTTTTATTCAGCCAGACCTTTACATGCAGGGCTGCCCTTCTAGCCTTTGCGGGACCAAAGCATAACCTCTGTAAAGATCTGTGGTGTAAACTCTGGTCATAAGCAGCTAAGTGTGTCTACAGATCTGTTTGTAACCTTCAGACAACCACCAGTCCATTTAGCTGATGAGTGCACTGAGGCCCAGAAAGACTATAAAACAGATCCGGGATTTAAAACAGCAGCCCTAGTCTTCCCCCACCAGGCTCTGTTGTTCAGAAACCTTGTCCTGAGGCAATCAGTCTCTTGCAAACCCAGGCTGGAGTCTCTACATTCCTGTGGGCCAGGAGAGCCAGGCCTCTTGGAGTGGGCTCTAAGGGAGACAAATCCTGGCCAAACGCTAGAGAAGTCAAAGCAAAACTAGTTAGGTAGGTATCAGAAAGTGTGGCCGGGATCAGGCCAGCTGAGGCTAGACTGGGTCAGGAAGGGGTCACCAAGGAAACCAGGCTTGGAAAACAGGCTCCCTTCCTCAGCAGCACTGCCTACTAGCCTTGCTAGGGACCTCAGTGGCAAAGCCATGTCCCCCCTTAAGGCCATTTAGTACCACCCCAAACTCCAGCCCCTCTCATTGAAAAAGACACGCCCCCTTCTCTCACTGACCATATAATTTGGCCTTTTACTGTTCCCAGACGTAAGGAACAGGAGAAAGAGTCCCAGAATGCCTGCCAGGACTTCCGGTCTGTTCATTCACCAAGTGGGGAAACTGAGGCAGAGAAGTGGTTTACTCAAGGCCAACCAGCTAGTACAGTGGTAGATGTGGGAATCAAACTCCAATCTGCCTGACTCTGGACTCCAGCTCGCCATAGCCTTACAGGCCTGCCGGAGAAGTGGGAACTGGCTGAGGAGAGAACAGAGGAGCTACAGTCTCCAGAGGGAATGTTCAGGAACATCCTGTCAGATGTTTCCATGATGCCAGGGGCCACGCTTCACTTGGTAGAATGAAAGGGTTAGCACTGGGCACTTTGGGGTTGAAATCATTTTGCTGGGAAAGAGAAAAAGGAAGTGAAATTTTAAAAAGCCAGACAGACTCACAGTGGACAGTCGGATTTCTCGCCCAGCAATGCTGTGCCACAGGCTTGGATGGAAAAGCAAGAAGTGGCTGGGTGTCGGCATCATTCCTTCCCTCACGGGCTTTTGTCACTGTATACCCAGCCTGAGGCTAGGCTATTGGGCCAGCAGAATCCAGTTGAACAGGAGCCAGTCCCAAGGTTCCAGATAGGCATGTCAAGAGGCTGGGGAATACAGCTAATGGTTAGAGTGTTTGCCTAGTGTGCCAACAGCCTGGGTCTGATCTCAGGTACTTGGAGCTTAGGTTATGTTGCAAACATGCATGAATGTGATTACCTCTGTGCTGGGCAAGGGACACACTACAACCTGAAGAGGTGTAGTCAGAGAGAGAGAGAGAGAGAGAGAGAGAGAGAGAGAGAGAGAGAGAGA
>NW_021620408.1:1075514-1122031 GCF_004785775.1 Grammomys surdaster | reverse complement strand
GAGAGAGAGAGAGAGAGAGAGAGAGAGAGAGAGAGAGAGAGAGAGAGCTAGCTTCCAAGATGGCACTGGTGTGCTTTGGAGGGAGATAAGCACCAGCTGGACGAACAACTGGGATTGGCAGCCTGGATAAGCAGAGGACGGCTTCCTTAGGGAACTAAAGATGGCATGCAGAAAGAGGAAGCATGACCTCTGAGCCCAGACACTTAGGCCACGAGAAGCTGGACACTGGGCTGAATAATACCCTTGGCAGAGGAGAAAGGCGAAAGCCAGGAAATTTCCATGGTACTTCCTGGACCAGACACCTGACACATCCATGGCTCAGGGACAGGGAGGCTTTCCTGAGATACAGGAGCGTCTCAGCATGCCTCAGTCGAGGACATCTAGAGGCAGATTATAATGAGGGCGGTGGTGAGGCAGAGTGCCCATGATGGACCAAGCAGGACCAAATACCTCCAATCCTTGCTGTGCCCTCTGCAGTACCCAGGGATGCTGAGGTGCCATTTGGTTCCTGGCCAGTCTTCATGTCACCTCACTGTTTGAGACGCGCTTCTGACATGTCGCCCCCCAGTTCTTTAGCACACACATAACACTGTGCATCTGTCTAACCAGCGGTCCTTACTGTACCCAGTATGCCCTGGGCTTGGGGACAGAGCAGTGAACACCACAGCCAGGCATGCATCGCACGGTAGAATGTATGGCAGGACTGGGTGACAGATGTCAAAAGGTCACTGAGGAAATGTGGCCAGTGAAGGCCAAGAGCATGGTTTCCTGAGAACAGAGGACATTGTCCTGAGTGATTCAAAGAAGGCTTCCTAGAAGTCGCCCCCAATCTGAGAGTTGCAGGAAGAAAAGTTTTACGCACAGGCAGAGAGGAACACCCTGCACTTCCTCCTGGCCGCTCAGCCCTGGGGCCTCCAGTTCACAAGGCTTGGTCAAATCCATTCAGTTAGTCCATTCAGTTTGCTGTGTGCTGGGGGGGGGGGTGTGCAGCAAGAGCATAGACTTAAGCGGTTACCTTGTCTCTCATGTCCACTGAACAGTGACAACAGCCACCTTCCCAGCTTCCTGTTTTGAGGTCTGCTCCACTGACCTCAAAGCCTTTCTCTCCGTGCCATCTGTGGTCACCTCTCCCACTGTCACGTCTTAATCTTATCTGGCTTGTAAGTGTTCATTCATCTGATAAATGTTCGCCGAGTTCCTGCCACAACCCCAGAGAGACATAGTGATCACAGGTCAAGCAGAAGAGGCAAACCACAGGGCTGATCCTATCCTGGTGGATCACCGAAGCAAGCACCATGGGTAACTAAGCGGGCAGGTGCTATCACACTGACTGCTCACAAACTGCAGAAGGACTAAAGGCAGATGTTAGGTGAGGGTTCAGCCAGCAAAGTGCTTGCTGTGTAAGTGGGAGGACCTGAGTTCGAGTCCCCAGCAGGTCACACCTCTGTACTCTCAGCCGGGAAGGTAGAAACACATGTGGAGATGACTGGCCAGCAAGCCTAGCTGATTTTTATACAGGACCGTTGGGACATCTTTGAGATTGACAGGCTCTTTCTGAGGAGCAAATGTCCCAGAAACTTTAAAGCTGTCTAAGCTGGTTTGAACAAATGGCTTTGGGGGTCCTTGTCTCAGGATAAAAAAAGAAAATGAAATTCATGGGCCATAGAGGAGGAATCTTAGAGAGATGTTTATTATAGATTCATAGGTGGGAACATAGGAGAGAGGAAACGGAGCTCCTGGAGAGCGGGAGGCGGGGCTTAGGAAACTGTGCTGTGCTGGCTGGGTTTGTGTGTCAACTTGACACAAGCTAGAGTCATCAGAGAGGAAGGAGCCTTAGTTGAGGAAATGCCTCCATGAGATCCAGCTGTAAGGCATTTTTTCAATTAGTGATCAGCCTGGGAGAGATGGGGGAGCTGTCAGCCCAGCTGGCCCACCAAGCATCGGTTGTCTGTTCTGTTTCAGTCACATTGTGAAGTCACTTTGCAACCTTGGGAAGAAGCATTCATCTAGGAGCTGGCACAGGAACAGGAACTAGGACCCTGCCAGCATTCTTGCTTTCAGCAAGGATGTTCTGGTATCTGCTACCTCAGAGTCCTCGCCCTACCTGACCGGTCCCTATCACCCTGCTCATCAATCTCCTGAGTTCCAGATTCAGTGAGGGGCCCTGTTTAAAAAGTGAGGGGGGCTGTGCCAACCTCTGGCTTCCACATGGGCTTGTCCACACTAGCACCGTCCCCAACACACAGGAGCTAAAAGAGATGTCACAGACATCTTCCTGAAGAGGTGATGTCAGGGTTGGAGAGATGACTCAGTGGGTGACTTTCAGAGGACCCGGGTTCACTTCCCAGCATCCACATGGTGGCACACAACTAACTATCTGTAACTCCAGTTCTAGGTGATTCCATGCCCCCTTCTGGCCTCCATGGGTACCAGGCACGCACGTGGGGCACACACATACATGTATAGCCAAACATTCAAACACATAAAATATTTTGAAGAAGTGACATCTTCTGAGGAAAAGAACTAAAGGAAACAAGAAGTAAGCTACATGATTTAGGGGAACAGGTGAGGTGTGGGGGGCGGGATGGAGGAATGCAAGCATGGAAGGCTAAGGCAGACATGTGCTGCGGGGTGCTTGTGTCTGTCTGTCTTGAATTAGAGATCCTCAGGAGTGGAAACCACAGTGCATTCTTTGAGACAAAGGCTTCCTATGGAGCCCAGGCTACCCCAGCCTCACAGTCTTGCTCCTGCTATCTCAGTCTCTTAAAGTTTTGGGATTAAGAGCATGTGCCACCGTGACCAAGGACATTTCCGTCATGTAGTCTATTCGTGTGTGTGTGTGTGTGTGTGTGTGTGTGTGTGTGTGTGTATGTGTGTGTGTGTGTGTGTGTGTTGAGAGAGAGAGAGAGAGAGAGAGAGAGAGAGAGAGAGAGAGAGAGAGACTCTAGTCCCCTTTGCCTCTCCCACCTTCTGCTTCTCGGCATCATCAAGATAAAGAACAGGAAGATCACGGATGATTAGATGATTCTAACGTGCAAGTAAAATACCGCCTCAGTGAGCGCATTATGCAAATCTATGCAATTATCATCACAAATGAGGTGAAGCCCGGGGGCCAAGCAGCGAGCTTCTCAGGGGGTCTCAGCTCTACACTTCCTGGTCTCCCAGTGCCAGAAACTGCTCAGGATGAAAGGGACAGAGGAGAGTGGTCAGGGCTTAGGTGTGCCTCAGACGGACACTTTATTCTATGGGGAAGACTTGGGCATTGCTGCGTTTCCTGGGCAAGGGTGGAAGCATCTGGTGTGCCTGGCCCAGCTCTGCGTGGGACTCCCCTTCATTAAGTAACTGCATTTTGTTCCTTAGTGTGGTACAGTGAACTACGAAAGAGGTGCGTGGTCGGGCCAAAGTCAGGTGTGCGATGACTGGTCTTAGGGGATCTGTGAGTCCTAGCCCTCTGTTCTGCTATATATAGGCTTGTCCTGTGAAAGGCAATTGTCACCTGTCTTTCAGTTGTTCTGTCTCTCTGTTGCCCGCTGGGGCGACGTGAAGGGTGACTCAGTCATTGGGGGCAGGGGCCTCATCCCTTGCAAGACTGCTGATGGATGCTGGCTGTCAGCTGGGAGCTTGGCACTGGACCACAGGCCAGAATACTTCCTGGTGGCCCTCGGGGTGGACTCTCTGTGAGGGGCTTAGGTCAGGCTTCCTTAGAGCTTCTTGGCCAGGTTCCAAGGCAGCCAAACAAAAACGCATCTTTATGACCCTACGTTGAAGTCACACAGAGACAAACTACTGTCACACTGTTCTCAAAGGGAAGGAAGGGAACACAGACCTCCACCTGCACAGTCTGGGAGCCAAGGTCAATCTGTAAGAAAGCTTCCTGGAATGAGAGATGTCCGTTGTTATGGGCCACTTTGGATAATGTCATCCACCCATAGCTCCAGCTCCCTGCTCCTGGAAGACCTGTGAGACCCCTTTCTGGGCCAAGTCAGTCCCCAACAATCCTGGACTTTCTTGCACAGAGAACTCAGAACTGTACAGCAGCTTGGCTTTGGCCACTGGCCTTGTGGAGTTTTTCCTTACAAATAATGAAGGAAAAGGCCCCACCTACACATCTCCCCATGACCCAGTAGTGGGCGCAGCGTTGGTCAAGAAGATGTGGAAACCCTGAGACAGCCAGCGGGGAAGTCTTCCAGGCCAGAGGGTGTGACTTCAATGAGGGTCAGAGGGTGGACCCGGGACCCTTGGAGTCCAACTAGTGGAAACAAGGCTTCTGGGAGATGCTGGGGCACACAGGGTCATTGCGGAATCCTGAGATCCCAGCTGTTGGACCTCCAGGAAGATGAGAACCTCCGCCTAGGCTCGAGCGTGGTAAGTGAACCGAGGCTCTCTGATACAGCTTTTGACAGAGCTCTGGCTGCGGCTTGGGAAGGCCTTCTGATCTGAATGACCCTGAGCTCAGGGGGCTTGCAGGAAGTGGGAGGTGGGGGTAGAGAGTGGTGGTGGTAAGGAGTTTGCTCTCTTGGTGGGCGGGGCTGGCCTGGTGGGCGGGGCTGGCCTTGGTTCTCACACTAAGCAAGTGGCTAAGCAGGACACAAACCTACTGCACTAGTTCAGTGGAGGACTCGTAGGGTTCCAAGTCCTTCAGACATGGCTCTGTTGTGCTACCCACCTCTCTGAGAATCCTCCATGTTGCCTCATGCAAGCACAAGGCCACAATTTTATAGCCCCTGTTTTCAGAAAAAGAAGTGTGACTTACAGAGACCAGAACAGCAACGTTTGGCTGTCACACTCAGGAGCATGTTTACGGGAGGTTCTCCCGCAGGATGCTGGAGTGCCGGGATGTTCCCAAGCTTTGTTCAACTTACTGGAGTTTCCAGGCCATTGAAAAAACGAGAGGTCCCCAGAGACCCTCTGCATGTAGTTTCCTCTGCAGGGGATCCTGGGACATTCGAAGCCTCGGCAGGAGGTCCTGGGGCATTCAAAGCAGTGGGTTGTGCTGACACCCTACCCCAGCCATCTTGGCTCAAGTAACAGCCTCTTTAACAGATGGATAAACCAAGGTGGACAGGAAATCAGTTCTCCCATTAGGGTTAGGGGGAGCTGCAGCTGGGATGGGCTGGCTTCCTGTCTACAGCTCCTCCTCCAGAGTGCCTGGATGCCTGGGAATCATAGAAAGCCGGGATAGCCCTTAGCTGCTCCCTGCATCTTCAGCCGGGCAGAAGGCCCCATGACTCATCTCACATCCCAACGGCCCTGGCCTCAGCTCCCTTCCCAGCCTAGTTCTTCAGGAATGAGACTGGCACCAGGACTGTCCCCCTCCTTCTCCCAGGATCCCAGGGAGATACTGTTCTCAGTACACACAGCAGATGGGATGGGCATCCATGCAATTTGCTGGCCAAATTGGAACACTTTAGGGAGTCGCTGATAATTACACAGGGATGGTGCATGGCAAATCGCGGTGCCTGCCATCCTGCTGGATAGTCATTGCTTAACTCACGTATCTTAGACCTCAGCCACGGATTAGGGCCAAAGAGCACGGGGTAGATGTGGGTTTGAGAACTCCACACCCCAAGGGGAATCTAAGTGTGTAAGATACTGCGGAGGACGGAGTGAGACGAACCTGCCTGGGTTCACATCCTGCTTCTGCCACTTGTGGGCTGTGTGAGCTCAAGCATGTTGCTTAACCTCTCTGACCCCCAGTTTTCTGGTTCATAAAAATACTCATAGGATCGCGGGAACAGCTATGAGATGGGATAATACAAATACACTGAGCACAGCGGCTAGTACTTAGTAAATAAGAGGCCATTGTTATTGTGTGAGATTATTGGCTTTGGTAGGTGCTGAGATTAAACATCAGAATTGCAGCCACAGCCCTGACCGGTGACTTAGGCACAGAACCGTAGAAATGAAGGCCATGTGAAGGAATTGTCCATGAGGGGACTTTCTCACAGGGTAAGGACTTCAGAATTGTGTTCCAGGACAAGGCAGCCTCTGGGCAAGGACAGTCAGGCCTTTCTGGAATATTAAGTCACATGTCAATAAGGCCACCATGTCCTAACACACAGAAAGAAAGCTTTCTGTATTCTGCTTCTTGTGGAGACAGGCTTGCTCTGTAGCCCAGGCTGGCTTTGAACTTGTGATCCTCCTGCCACAGCCTCCAGAGTGCTTGGATTGCATACGAACATGGCCATGTTTTGCTGATGGTCTGCTTTTTACCTCCATGTAAAAAAACCTCAGTGCTTGGTGACCTTGCAGAGGGGCGGGGTTAGGTTTCCCAGAACTCACCTGATGGCTCCCAACTGCCTGTTCTTCCAATCCCTAGCCCTCTTCTGGTCTCTGTGGGTACTGCATGAACATGGTGCACTTAACTCAGTGGCCCAGGCCTCAGTTCCCAACCTAGCTCTGTTCCTCGGGAATGTGAATGCAGCAGGCCATGCCACCAAAACATTCAATAAAATAAAAATAAAAATAAAAATAAATAAACCTTAAGAGAAGAACCACAGGGCTCTTTTTTGAAACGGCAGATGCCACTCTTTCTCTCCATAGGTTTCCCTTGATGTCTTTGGGTTCACATGTCACCTGCATACTGTTTAGTCCAGGTGGGAGAAGAAAGAGGATGTTCAGAGCAGGGTGGGGGAAGGAAAGGTAGAGCCTGGCCTAGGGAGGCAGGAGGAGCTGCTGCCTCCAGGCCTCCCAAATCTACCTCTGAGCCCATCAGTGAGGCCTCTTCTGATTTCTAAGAATACATGGCCTGTGGGGCTGTGGAATCCTGGGTGTTCGGCCATGCCCCCAGAACCCAGAGACCTAACATACAGCCTTCATGCTAGGTCACGTAAGGCACGAGACTAACAGGTCTCTGCCTCAAGATTTACGTATTACCTAAAAGCCCCGCCCTTCTCCCCCGCTTCCAATATAAGCAAGCCCCTTCTGACATTTTTTGGGAGAGCTTGCTACCATCCAAACTCACCGCCATGTCAATAAATCTCTGCGTGTCTCTTGAAATCCTAGACTCACTGTGTAAGTCAAAACTCGCGTGGGGGGGGGGGAGTGAAGCCTTTCTCTCCGCTGTAACCGAGGTTTGAGAGACTACATCGGCTCTGCCCAGTGCAACTGAACACGCATCTGGAGACGGCCTCTGTGCTCCAGCTCACGGCAGCGACCCACCCCTCGTCACCGAGGCACGTGGCTCAACCTCTTTCCCCACACCCTCGGTTCGTGGGTGGTCTGTGCTGTTGAGTAAGGAAGTGCCGTAGCGCCGCTGCCCGCGATCCTCGGGCGAGTTTTGACCCGCAATGGCCCTCTGACCATAATGCTTGGTTCAGAAGTCGCCTAACCTCTTTGCCCCCCAAGTTAAAATCCTGAGATAGTTTTTCTGACTGCTTGAGCCCTCTCTCTCTCTCTCTCTCTCTCTCTCTCTCTCTCTCTCTCTCTCTCCCCAAGCATCAGTCTATGATGATGAGGTACAGGCATAGGCTAAGCAAAGGATTAACTACAAATAGAGGTTGGTAAGAAAGAAGTTTGTGATCAATTGATGATGTCTGCCACAGGTGCCGGCTGGGTATAGGCGATGCGTGTGTTTCAAAGTTGAGAACTTAGAAGTAGACAGGGCCATGCCTCAGGGACTCCTTAGGGCCACAGGCATGCTGAGTTCTGCCAACTGTGCCCAGTGATAGATACTATTGTGCCAAGAGAGAGAGGAGGCTTCTAGAGGGCACAGCCAGGACAGAAGCTTAGGTGTGGGACTCTGACCTTAAGTATGCAGAACGCTGGGTGGGTAAGCTTGTATCAACCCTTCAGTGGCTGCTTGAAGGGCAGCTCCCTCAGCCACACCCCTGTTCCTGTACCTGATGTCACAGCCCCCAGCCTGGGGGAAAGTCATAAGAGGGTCAGCAGCTGAGACCAAGTTCAAACAAACCCTATTTCCTTTGCCAGCCCATCCTCTGCGCGACGGCAGAGGAAGGAGAAGGAGCATGGGAGCGGGAGATGAGATCAGGAAATAACAGGCTTCACGGGAGCAGTAATGACATTTTAACTTGAAAATTGCAAGAAGACAGGGCTGTGGAGGCATATGCAAATTTCACATAAACGAGATGCAAATGAACCTGCCTCTGCCTGCCTCTTGCACCTGGATGTGGCTCAATGACAAATCCTAATGGGCACAGCGTGGCTGTGTGATTGATTATCGAGGCCAGCTGGGATGACAACTGTGCTCTTTTTCTGGGAGCTGGGGGAGAGATGTGACTGTTCCTAGGTGGCCCTGAGCTCTCTCTGGCAGGGGACCCCAAGGCATAGCCCTATCAAGCTCAAGGTTAGTGAATTGAGGGCATATCTACTACCCATATTCCTGGCAGTACTCATGGCAGACATCATTAATCAATCATAGAGTTCTTACTGAGCTCTGGGCAGTCCTTATTAATAGAAAAGAATTACTGTTCATTCACTTATTCATTCATACACCTGACCACCATGAAGTCCAAAGGACACAGAATAGGCAGACTCAGTTCTTGTTCTCACAAAACAGTTTAGGGCAAGACACGAACATTAATAAAATATCACAAAATGGCAATTCGAATAAATGATATCAAGGTTTATGTAAGGTGTTTATATATGTGTGTGTAAAAACGTGAACATGTATGTTATATTAGGGACTGAATCCAGGGCCTCCCTCTACTGCTGAGCTACACCCCTAGCCCTAAAAGGAGTTTTACACCTTCAAGGTGGCCAGGAAAGGCTGACCCTGTCAGTCAGAAGGCTAAGGAAGTCTTGATAGTTTAAAGGAGGAGGGCAGAATTCTCTAAGTCCTAGAAAGAGAAAGCCTGTGTGGGGCACCATCAATGCTATCTACATTCCGTGGCCACTTTTTCTCATTTTCTTTTTCCTGTGCGTCTCTCTCTTTTTGGCTTCTGTCTGTCTGTGTTTCGTGCGTATGTTTTAAATAGTCATATAAAGATAAAGTTCACAGACCACAAAATCTGCTCTCTTAAAACAACACAATGATTGCTAATGTATTTACAAGTGTATTCTGCCATCACCACAGTTAATTTTAGAACACTTTCATCTCAAGAGGAAGAGGAGGAAGAAGAAGAGGAGGAGGAGGGAAAGATGATGATGATGATATCTGGGGTCAGAGAGATCCCTCAGCAGTTTAGAACACGTGCTCTTGCAAAGGACTCAGGTTCCATTGCCAGTACCTATGTGATGGTTCACAGCCATCCCTAATTATGGTTCCAGAGGATCCAGTGCTCCTTCCTTTCTGACCTCCAAGTCAACAAGCATGCAAGTGGTACTTGCAGGTAAAAACACTCACCCAAAATAAAATGAATAAATTTAACATAAGATCTACTTGGGGAAAGAAGAAGAAAACAAACGGTGTGTTGTGTTCTGTAAGCATCACTGCTAGACCCGACACTCCCTTCTGCCATCTTAGGTACCACCAACTCCTCTTGTGTTCTGTGTAAATGTGGTGACTATAACCCAGCCTCCCAAGACTAATGTCTTACACATAGCATGAAGTCTGTAAGGTCATCCATGTTGCTTGGTGAATCACTCTTTATCTCTAACAATTTTCACTGTGGGAAAGTACGCACAGCCTAAGATGGGTCACTTTAACTTCTTTCTGATGCGCAGTTCACTGGTGGTCATCTCCAAAATGTGTGGGCACCAGCACTGTGTATTTCCAAATATCTTTCCTACGTCCGAACAAAAACCCCCATCCACTAACAATTCCTACTCTCTCCTCTCCCAGCCCCAACTAACTCCTCCCCCCTCAACCTCTCTATGAACATCTGCCCATTTCCCATGATGGAACCACAACCAGCCCTCTTTCTGTGTCTGGCTCATTGCACTTAGCATAAGGCTTGCCCCGAGTTGCAGCGTGCATCAGAACTTGGCTCCGTTTAAATGGAATGTAGCTCAGTAGGTAGAGCACTTGTTGAGCATGTCCTTAAGATCTGGGTGTGGTGGCGTATGCCTGTTCCAGGGAGGTGAGGGAATTAGAAATGGAAGTCATTCTTGGCTACATAGTGAGTTCAAGGCTAGCCTGGGATACGTAAGACCCAGCCTCAAACAAATAAGCACATCGTTCCTTTCTCTACGTACAAATACAGATTGTGTGTGTGTGTGTGTGTGATTATCTATTCATATTTTCTGGATATTTGTGTTGTTTCTGCCTTTAGTTATTGTGACTAATGCTGCACAGTTTGCATAAAGTATCTTTTTTTTTTGTTCCTGTTTGTTTTCAGTTCCTGGGGTTTGTATCATGGATTGTTGGGTTATCTAAGCCATAACAGCTGAGCATCATGTGTCTAAAGGTTCTGCTTCGTGACCTCCCCACACATAGTATCTTCTGTGTTTGTTATTGTAACCATCTCTTTAGGAGATGAAAGCCAGCTTGTGGCAGTTTTCATCTGGATTCCCTCATGGCAAAGGATGTGTCTTTCCATGTGCTTCTCAGTCATTGCTGTGTTCTCTCTCATGATGTCAACTCAAACAGAAGACTGTCTTCTGTTAAGTTGTATCAGTTCTTTATTTCTTTATGTACCCTAGATAGAGAAGTCTTCAAAGACTTTTGTATTTGTGTGTGTGTGTGTGTGTGTGTTTTGGAGAGTTGCTTCTCTCCTTCCACTTTTACAAGAGTTCCAGGAATTGAACTTACGCTGTCAGGCTTGTGTGGTCGGCACTTGGTTCTGAGTGGCCCCAGACAGTTGACTCATTCCACGTGCTATCTGCAAATATTGAGTCCTGTTCTACATACAGTCTTTCACTTCCATTTTTAATTTTTTTATTACATATATAATTCATATTCATGTGTATGAGTGTTTTGCCTGCATGTATGCTTGTGTGTGCATGGTTGGTGCCCATGGAGGTCAGAAGGAGGCATCACATGGAGTTATAGAAAGTAGTGACCCACCATGTGGGTGCTGGGAACCAAACCTCGGTCCTTTGCAAGAGCGACAGGTGCTCACCGGCCGTCCATCCCTCTATCCCCTCCTTTTGCTTTCTTGACAAGGTCCTTCGAAGTATAGAGGTTTTAACTGGAGAGAGAGTGTCTCACTTCACAGCCTACGCTGACCTTGAAATTGACCTACCTCCTGCCTACACTCTCTGAACTCCAGGATTAGAGGTATGTGCCACCACACACCTACCAGTGTTTAATCTCAATGAAGTCTAATTTATACATTTTTTACATTTTTCCCCTTGTGATTTACCAGTCATGTCTGAGAATCCACTGTCAAGTCCAAGTTCACACTTCCTCCTGGTCTTTCTTTTACATGTGGAAACCCAATAGTCCCAAAGCCATTTGCTGAAGAGACAATTCTATTTCTCAAAGGTTTATTTTATGTATTAGTGCTGTGTGTCTATGATGTGCTTGGGTACACGTATGCCACAAGCATGTGGAGGTCAGAGGACAACTTTCCAGAATCAGTTACAGCCTGGGATAGAACTCAGGTAACTGGGCTTGTGTGGCAAGCACCTGTACTCACTAAGCCATCTTGCTGGCCCTGAGGAGACAACTCTTTCTTCACTGGTAGACTTGACATCTTGGTCAAATGGACTGATCATGGACACCTGGCTTCCTTTCTGGCTCTCACTCTGTCCCACTTAGCCATGTTTATCCTCTGGCAACACGGCACTGTCTTGATTGGTGCAGATTCATAGTGAGCCTTTCAAACTGGGAACTTGGAGTTCTCCAGCTTTTTGGCGGTCTGGGGCTTTTTGAAGTTTGGTATAAAAGTGAAGATTTGCTTTATTATCATGCAATAGAGCCTTTAGGAATTGTGCAAGGCTTGTCCTGAATCTGCAGATTGCTTCTGTGAGCCCTATGCTCTCAACAGAGTAGAGTCTCCCTGCTACAGGAGACTTCGGACTCCAGCTTGGGCCCTGGCAGCTCTACCAAGCCAGACTCGGCCACCCACCCTCAAGAGGCCAATTCAAGAGACAAGAAACGGTAAAAAGCTGAGGTGGGAGATTTATTCAATGTGGCCCCATTGGAAAGAATGACAAATGTCCAGTGCCACTCGAGTTCATTTTGGGGACTCTGACATGAGCTTTTGTGACGTGAGTGTAATCGTCTCGCCAGCAAGAACGCACTCGGACACACATCAGGATCCTTCCGCAGCAAAACGTTTATTCCCAATCAAAATGGAGGAAGACCCCAGGCCCGGAAAAAGCACTGTTTATATACCCTTAGAGCGGTGTGCTCACCTCTGATTGGCTGCTACTCGTTGCCCGCCAAAACACCCTGGGATGGGCTATGACTTTTGGCGGGCTTTTACCATGGCACATGCGCAGTTTACTTGTTTACTAGGAAGAGCGCCGGATACCAGCACCATCTTGGAATGGCGAATTTTGCGAGCGTAAGCCGCGGCTTCCTACAAGCTTTGTTTTTTTTGTTTTGTTTTGTTGTTTTGTTTTGTTTTTTGAGACAAGGTTTCTCTGTGTAGTTCTGGCTGTCCTGGAACTTACTCTGTAGACCAGGCTGGCCTCGAACTCAGAAATCCGCCTGTCTCTGCCTCCCAAGTGCTGGGATTAAAGGTGTGCGCCACCACCACCCGGCTGAGCTTTGGGTTTAAATGGAGGGCAAGAGGTATGCATGAGTGGGCACTCCTGGTCCAGGTGTAGCCTTGCCTGTCACTGACCCATCATTGTCTCTGCCCCAGTCTGTCCTACAAGATGGTCATGAAGACTTACCTGAACTGTGTGGAACCTCTTCCGGGAGGTATGTTTCTTGTCTCTGACTGCACCAGGATTCAGCCTTCCCCTCCCCCCAGCATAGGGCTGCTGAAGAAACTCTTAATTCTTTGAGGCCCATAACTTTAGTATCTAACACTTGTGTAAGTGGCCTCGTTAGAATACTGTCTCTCTTCCCAGGACCAAGATAACCCCCTTCCCTTTGTTTTTAGATTTCAGTCTTGAGGGACTTGAGGTGATATGCTGGAGTTGACGTGAAATTTTCTGAAATTCAACTAGGGTCTTAAACAAACATCATATACAGTACACAAGTAGCAGCCCAGGCTAGAAGATGTTCACTTAATGTCAGGTCACCACGGTGAAAAACCGTTCTCTTCCTCTCTGATCTAGGAACTAGGAAAGACAGGCACAAGCAGTTTTTTTCTGCTGTTGGTTTGAGATGGGGAACACCGTAGCCCAGGCTGGCCTTCAGCTCATGATCCTCCTGCTACCACATTGGAGGGCAGTGGTAAATGCCAGATGTCAAGGAGTGGGTGCACGTAAACCCTTTATGACATGTTTTAAGCAGCTAAGGAGGCATAGAATGAATAACTCCTAGATCAGGCCTCACTGGAGTCTGTTCTTAAATTAAATTATTTTAATTTCTGAGAACTTCATAAATGAGGACACTATACCTATGTCATTTCTATCCCTCTTTCTCCCCCTTCTCCTCCATCTGTGCTATTATGTCAACTGGTGTGGTCTTTTTTTTTTTTTAAGATTTATTTTATGTATGTGAATACACTGTCACTGTCTTCAGATACACCAGAAGAGGGCATCTGATCCCATTACAGATGGTTGTGAGCCACCATGTGGTTACTGGGACTTGAACTCATGACTTCTGGAACAGCAGTTAGTACTCTTAACTGCTTAGCCACCTCTCCAGCCCAACTGGTGTGGTCTTATGCAGGCAGCTATATTGTTCAGAGTCCACGAGTACAGCTTCCCTGTCACACTCAGCAGACACCATTGCAGCAAGCAAACATCTCCACCCTCTGGCTCTAACATTTCTGCCCCGCCTTTGTAGTTCCCCAAGCCTTAGGCATAGAGATAAGGTTATACACGTTCCTTTTGGGGCTGCACACCCAGAGTCACTTGTTCTGTGCATCATGGCCAGTTGTGGAATCTCTGCAACAACTTCCATCTGTAGCAAGCAGCCTCTTTGATGAGGGGTGAAAGCCATATTTATCTATGAGCATAAAGATAAGTATTTAGAAGGCAGCTGGGAACTTTACTAATTTAGCAAAATGGTAGTTGTAGATTCTAGGTCTATGACTCTCCAGCCACGGGTTCCTGGCTTGGTTGACAGTACCAGGCATAAGTTCCGTCCTACTGAGCAGGCTGTAGGTCCAATCCCACAACTACTGGTTACCCCCAAGATATACACGCCCCTATTGCACTGCTGAGGCCATCTTGGTGGACGAGTTGTTGTGGTGGTTCATGAGCTTTACACAAGATAGACCTGTTGATAAGTGTCCTCTCTTGGCAGTTTGCTTAGGTCCTTCTAGTTCTGCGAGAACTAGCTTCAGGGACCAGGCTTCCAGGAAAGGACCATCTTGATTTCTGCAAGTCCTATAACCAAAGTGTGAAGTATTTTCAGCAACAGGGTCTTCTGTCAAGTTCTGGCTGCCAACCAAGAGAATTAATCCTGTCAGTTTTATGGGTGATGTGTTAGAGTCAGAAAACGACCCCCCCACACACATACAAATACTGTTTATGTAGTAAAAACAGCAGCTGTAATTCTGCAGACTGTTACCAGACAACAGTTATACAGCTTTACCAAAACACAACCAACAGCAGCAAATATTTAAGGAAAACTAGCCTGCAGATTCACTGCTTGTTTACAGACATATTCCCTAAGTGACTAGTGTCTAATACCTCTTAATTATTAGGAAACGCTGCTTGGAGTGCACAATGCTAGGGCCTGTCTAATTATCCTTGCTTCAAGAGAACAGTCATGTTACAATTAGGAATACACAGAGAAGGGCCTGGGAAAGGTAAGCAATTCTCTTCTGGAGCAGACCAGCTTAGTAAAGGGTTCTCTCATGTTTTGGGTTGTAGAAAGCTGACACGACAGAAGGGGAACATCTGTACACTAAACAGGTAGTGGAGCCACTGTCGCCGCACAGACAAACATCCAAACGTTAGACCTCTTACAAATGCCAGGGCTAGCGCTAGTGACAACAAATGAACCTGTTTTTTCTCATGTGCAAATACACCTATAGACACACAGCAGAAGGTCTTTAGACAAGGCAAATAGATGTGGACCAGGGTTTAAATCTCAGGCCTGCCTACATGGTGAGCCTGCAGTCTAAACAGCACTGAGTTAATAATGGCAGAAACTCCAGAGGGGATTTCCTTGGCCCTTTTATGTGTTAAAACTCCAGATATAAAACATATCGTGTAAGAAAGAGCACTTACTAGTCATTTTGCACACATCAAATTTACATGCGTTTACTTCTGGGGGCTTTTGTATAATATATAGATGAAGGAATGCCAATGCGGCTCAGAAAACAAAGGTGATTGCCACCAAGCCTGATGGCCTGAGCTTGGTTCCTGGAACCCATGTGGTGAAAGGAGAGAAGTGACTCCTGTAAGCTATCCTCTGGCACATGGGTTGTGGCGTGCTCACATACGCACGACTGCACCTGTGCACAAACACACACATAATACATACATGTTGCAGATTTCAGACTCACCACTCCATGTATTTCTAAGCACAGATATACAGAATTAAATTCACTGCAATCACTTTAAAGTAGTTGTGTAGAAAGCAGTTATTAAAAAGACTTTGACACAAATAGACACTTACATGAACCTTGACTTTGTTCAAACTCAGCAGTGAAAAATCAGGCAAAATCCACAGAAGCCATAAGCAACTCTAATAAAACATAAAATCTTGATGATTTTATAATGTACATACACCCCAAGTTAGATATTAAAATATCCACTTTCATAACATTATTTATAACAAAATACACAATCTATTCACTAACCAATTGACGTTGAGTGGCAACTTTCTTATTCCCAACTGCAAAATTAGCCCATTTCAACGCTCACAGAAATATATGTTGTTCCATATGGAGCAAAACCCAGAAACCTTGTAAAAAAATATCTCTAAATGTAGGTCAGTATAAAAATGAATCTTTAAATTTACATTCTTAACTTTGCCTGGCAAAGATCAGCTTAGAAAACTTCTGAGCACTTAACAAAAGCATACATTAACACTCTAGTCACCTTTAAATGCTGGATTTTAGCTCTCTCTTTTTGAAAGGACTTAATAATAAGCCTCTTTCCTATTACACTCAGGGTAAGCTCACCGAGTCTTCACGGCTACTCTTTATAAGGACTGAATTCTCCTGGAAATTCCATTATGAGAAGGACATTTAACATAAAGATATACATCTATATTTCCATATCTGTAATAGCCTTAATAAAAACTTGCACTGGGCCTGTAGAGAGCTTACATTTATCAATCACATATTAAGAACATCCGGCCAGCGAGACGGCTCAGTGAATGAGAACGCCCACCCCACAAGTCTGACCACCTGAGGTTCATCCCCAGAACCCTCAGTGGAGGGAGACAACCAACTTCCAAAAGTTGACCTCTGACCTCCACCAGGGCATATGTGCTCCCGGCAACACACATCCTATGCATACATACACAATAATAATAAATCAATTGTAAAGTAAGACTATTTCTGGAAACCCATTTAATAAAAGGAAGATTTCCCGCCCCCAAGCTTTAGTTTCAATTAATTAACTCAAAATTAATATTTGAAAGTTATAGACCAAAACTATCCCACAAGTTATCACCTTGGGCAGTGGTTCTCAACCTTCCCAATGCGACCCTTTAATACAGTTCCTCATGTTGTGGTGACCCCCAACCATAAAATTATTTCATTGCTACTTCATAACTGTAATTTTGCTACTGTTGTGAATCATGTAAATGTCTGATATGCAGGTTATCTGGTGTGGGACCCCCCCAAAGGGGTGGTAACCCATACATTGAGAACCACCGCCTTAAGGTATCAGACACTTATTTTTACAAGTAAACTCAAAATTAACCTTCCATTTAATAAACATTTAGTCAGGCCTAATATCAAGTCTATGTATAACTAGACTTTTTCCTTCAGTCTCAAACTGTCCAGTGTCAAACTCACGTGCTTTAGCTATTTTGGGAGATGTGTGTTTGGACGGCTCCCAGTCGGTATTTCAGAGAAAGCGATTTGTGTGATTTATTACAAAGCTGTGGGAACGCTTCTGTCGGGGTTGAGAACAGGTTCAGGGCCTGTGACTGGCAGAAAGAAGTAAAGACTGTGTGCTGAGCACAGTCATCCAGCAGAAGGCTGGTGACGTCCTGTAGCAGCAGGTGATCCTCGGTTTCAACTGGCAGCTGGACACAGTCTGGAGTCCCCTGAGAAGAGAATCTCAGTGAAGGCCGTGCAGCAGGCTTTCTGGTTGGCTGGAGGGTATGTCTGTTGGGGCAAGAGGTGTCTTAACAGGATTAATTGAGGCGGAGGACCCACCCTTACAGTAGAAGGAACAATTTACTGGGCTGAGTCCTGGACTTTGTGAAGAGGAGAGAGAGTATTGAAAACCTTACGTATTCATTCTCTCTGCTCTCGACTGCGGATGTGATCAGCCCCCTTGACTCCCGTTGTTGTCAACAGGCGCTACCCTGAAATCCTGAGCTAAAATAAGCCCTCCTCCCAGGTTGCTTTGGCTGGGGTATTACATCACAGCATCTGCAATGATGCTGAAATGGTCCCATGGGCTAGATGCTTGACGGCTGCTTCCCCTGCTGATAGTGCTGGTTTAGAAGGTTCTGAAAAATTTGGAAGTAGACCTAGCTGAAGATGAAAGTCACTGGGGTTGCATGCCTGGGGGTATATCATCCCCAGCCACACCCACTCTCATGAATCTGCTTTTCCTGGCTCTCAAGATGTCAACTGCTTTGCTCCAACGTGCCCTCCCGCCATGATGGACAGAACCCTCAGAAACCTCTGCCAAGACAACTCCATCTCCTGTGCAGTTTGTCCTGCCAAATGCTTTACACGGCAATGCCCGTGTGGCTGATGCAGGGCTGAGGATGAGGCTCCACGGGTAGAGGGCTTGCCTAGCGCTCACAAAGCTCTGGATTTGATCCCCAGGACTGCATAAAACTGGGCATGGTGGTGAGTGTCTGTAACAGGGCACTTAGGATGTGGACACAGTTGGATCGGATATGAGTTAGACGCTGGCCTACTTGAGACTGTGTCTACTACTAATAATAAGTATGTGGACCTCCCATTATGGACCCAAGTCTCTGGGCACAATGCAATGGCCTGCCCCTGAGGCCAGCAGTCAGAATCAAAAGCAGCCAGAGGCACTCAGCAGCAGCTGGGCTCACGTCTAAGTCCTGCTCCTGGACAGGTCGGCGCCATCTTTAAAAGGCTCTTTAATGATGTTTTCATGTATGTTTTCCTTCTATTTTTATAGTCTGTTTAGAGTTCTGGAGAGGTTCAAGGGCATGTTGTTCCTCTCCTCGGTGCCGGGATGGGCTGTTAGCGTGTGGAGAAAGAGGCAGGGTGGGGAGGGTGGATGGGAGTTTCAAATGACAATACCCAGAGGCCACCCTGCCATCCTGCCTGCACTCCCTCAGAAGGTCAATCCTTCACCACAGGCCACTAGATCTCTCTAAAAAAGCCAAAGCCATGGGGCTCTTCCATAACCCACCAGTTCTCTGATGGAGCCTGGATGGGCATCCTTCAACTCAGCTCAGGGTGGCACAGCCTCCCTAGGGTCAGAATTGGATGGTGTAGGCTACCAGCTTGGGCCTACAGGACGGTTCCAACTTTGGTTGATAATCACATGCCTTGAGCTGTGAGTTGTGCTTCTGAACAAACAGCTGTAAGCTGGGGGGTCCACGCCCCTCCTTGGGCGACATCTCTTTGCTGAGACAGATCACAGAACTTGGGAACACACTTGTACGTATAGGCCAACTACAAAGGCAAAGAGGAAGAACCAGGCAAGCGAGGAGGCAGAAAGCCCTGTGCCCAGCTGGGCTCTCCATCCTCCTCTGTCCCCCAGTGTCCAGCCTGTGGCAGCTTCCCTGACCCAGGCCTTGGACTCCTTACAAAGATCACATGAGGCAGCTCTCACTGGTGAGTCAAAGGCTGTGGGTGATCAGTGTGACTTTCAGCCCCTTGGTCTTCCTTGGTTCCACAGACGGGATTTTTAAGGGTTGGAGATCCTATTCCTCACTCACACTCAGAGACCCTCTCACCCCTGTGGAGACCCGCCGGGCCGGGTTCAGGAGCTGTGAGCCAGAGGTATGGAGACTAACTAGGTACTTTGAGTCCATCTCAGCATCAAACCCCCATTTCGTGGATGGGGACATTGAGGCCCGAGGAGATCAGTGTTCATTCTCCAGAGCCACCCACACCCTCCAGGGTGCTGCCGTCCTCAGGGTTCCTCCTCAGGGTCCTGCTGGCTCACATGCACTGCACTATTTTTCAGCTGGGTGAGGGTGAGGTTCTGGGCTGGACAGTTTGTCCCAGGCAGGGAGCCAGCTTAAAGCCCCTGGGAACAGCACAGCCCTATTTCTTGAGGGCAGACTGTGCCTTGACCCTGACCAGCTGTCCCCTCTCCATCTGGAGTGAGTAGTTAGTGGGTACAGAGTGTGTATCGACTACCTCAGAGTGGATGGCGCCCTCTGGCCAGGCTCTGTGTTATCCCAGATGCCGCACTGATCAGATATGGGGGCCCCGAGCTCCCTCCTCTCCATCCCTTTCCCAGATATCTGGCCTTGAACAAGTCTCCTCATCCAGTGTCTCAGAGGATGGCTGCAGTACCATCGGGGCTGAGGTGAATGTCAGATGAGGAAATGGCCTCAGTTTCCCTTTGGGCTCAGTCCTGCCTCTGCCTCCACCTCTGTCAGGATCACGCTCAAAGCTTTGTCCCTTCACAGGACTGATGGCTGCAGAAGGAAAGGTTTGCTATGCATTATAATGCTGAAAACTGGCCCCCAAGGTCTGCTTGCCCCCGGGGACAAGGAGATCCTCACACATACCCAAAAATGCTCTGTAACCTTGTTCCTTGAATAAAGATGTCAACAGCCTGCAGAAGAGAGGTAGGCGGGGCTTCCGTTCCCAGGCTGGGGGCTTGAGGGTCTGAGGCAGAGAGACCCACAAGGAGAGGAAAGGAGAGAACAGAAGATTCCATGGAGTAAGGGATTGTGAGAACTGGCCATCGGGGCTGGGCAGTCTGACTAAGAGCGGCCCAATGAAACATGGCAAGTCGTGTCTCAGGGTTATTGACAGGGAAATAGATAAAAAAGCTTAGAGGGTTGATATCTGCCCAGCACCAGTGCTGACTAAGGCTTATTATAAAGGTTTTGTGTCTTTTATCTGGGAACTAAGTGATCTAAGGTGGGGTAGAAACCCCCAATTAATTTTTTACTGCCACAGAACGGCTTAGCACTGAGCTCGGCGATCCAGACAGTTTTTTGATCCAGCAGGCTTGTCAACCCATTTGATAGATGGGGAAGTGGAGGGTAGCCCTCTACTGAGAACACCAGGCTAGTGAGCCTGAGTTCAAAGCCAGAGCTCTGTGTTTCCCAAGGTGGAAAGGGTTTCCATCTGTCCAGAGCACCCATCGGATGCTGGAGGGAGTCTGGCCATCAGAGATGAGGAGCCACCTGCCGGGTGTTGCTCTGATGTCTCAGGCTATGTTCCTTCTACTGTGCCCAGCCTCCCATTTCCCAGGCTGGGAGGGGTTCCGAGACAGTGGGATAACCGGTCACATCACCACCTACTTAGGGGTTTCTATGAACTCCACTTTTCTTCCCCCACAGCAGTTAACAAACCTTTGCCTAAAGTCCCATGGAGGGACACCGCAGCCCCCGTCTCTCAGAGCTGCCTCTGGGGACAAGGCTTTGCTATTGGAAGCTATAGCCATGGGGCCATTTCCCATGTTTGGGAACTCTTTGCCAGGTTTCCACCTTGCCAATAAATTCCATCCCTGTGGCCTTCAGGAGTCAACTGGGGATTCAGAAAACACAGGAAACCATATGACTTGGAGTGACAGAATTGGGAAGTCAGTAGGGGATTTTGCTGGGGCTCTGGAGAGATAGCTTCCTGGATATTTCAGGTAACAAAAAACAGGGGCTGGCGGGGCTGGTGCCAAAGTTATGCATCTAGCTACCATTTAGTGAGCGGTTACTATGTTCCAGCGTCTATTTGAGGAATTCCCACAGGCCAACTCAGATAATGCTTACCAACAAGCCTCTGAGGCCCTGCAGTTTTCAGTCTACAAGTGAGGAAACCAAGAAACAGAGAGGCACTTCATTTGGCTAAGGACACACAGCCTGTGGCCGATGCAGCCTGGGCAGTCAACTCCAGGTCTTCATCGTTAACCTTTCTCTGGGTCTGCTCATGTTCCACCAGAGGTCCTGGCGATAGTACCACCCAGAGAACCAGGCGCATGCTCATGGCCAAGGACAACAGGAGCACAAAGGAGACAAATCCATAGCCACTGACACCCAGCAATCAGCCCCAGCTTGCCTGCGGTGGCCAAGGCATCAGCGTCACAAGTAAGGTCCACATCAGTCACTTGCTGTCACATCAGACAAGACATCCCCAAGACACTAGAAATCTTGGCTTCCTCCTCCAGAAAATGATAAGAAATTGGTGCCAACTCCACAGGGCTGTGGGGATGCCGTCAGCTGAGCAGACATACAGAGTTTTTAAGGATCTCAGCACACAAGCTGGATGCAACCGAAACATCAGCTGATTGCTCATTTTTTTATTGTTAGATTCTTGTGGGAATATGTACGTGCACTTGGGAGTTATTGCCTGTGCACGTGGAGGCCAGACACGGACAACTGTGTTCTTTCTCCCCACTCTGCTTTGTGATACAGAGTCTCTCGCTGAACCTGGAGCTCACTGAGTCAGCTAGGCTGGCTGGCCAGTGAGCTCGGGGATCTGCCTGTCTCCTCCGTCCACTGCTCAGGGTTATAGGCATGTACTGCCACACCAGGTCCCCAGGTTTGCACAAGCACTTCACCACTGGGCCATCGACCCAACCCCTCTTTGTTTTTGAATGTCATTCACTCATATTCTATGTCTGTACCCCTTTTCCTTAGGAGCCGCTGTGAGCAGGTCAATAGTTGAGGTTCAATTCTTTTTGGAAACAGAAGAATGCATAAGACATTGGGACCCCCTCCTACACAATGATCCTTGGCTCACCCATCCTCCCCGCCCTCCATCCTGTCCTCATTCCCAGCAGAGGTTGCCGGTCTCACTAAAGGCAGCTTGCATTCTTTCTCCCCAGGTTTCCTGCTCCAAGCCTGTGGTCTCCACTGGCTGGATGCTGTTGCTATAGTAACAATAGCTTAAGAGCCTTAGGCTCCCCCCTCTGGGGTGACAGGAGTGGATGGAGATGGCTGATCAAATTCCTGGAGCATCCTCAGCCTTCTGGATGCAAGGCATCAGAGACGAATGCTAAATCTGAGCTGCCTGGGGCCTAGAGCCCCAAGAACTTCCTGAGGGAACCAACCTAGGTTTCGAGGGTCCTCTGAAATTCACGTGTTGGAAACTTGAGAGATGGAGGTAGAAAGGTCACAAGGGTGCTCACTGTCCTCCTGCAAGATTAATGTGGGAGTGGCCTTCTCATAAGGATGTGTTTGACCCTTCCCCCCCTTCACATAAGCTCCATCTATGGGTGACGCTTGCACTGAAGAAGATCCTCACAAGAGATAGCCCCTTGACCTTGAACTCCCCAGACTATAGAACTGTAAATAAAAAAAAAAAAACCTTCCATTGTTTGTAAGTCATACAGCCTGTGGTAATCTGTGATAATAGCAGAATAAACCACAACCACCTGGAAAACACCCGAACAGGTGGCCCCAGGTTTTAGTGTGTCTACAGAGGGGATGTCAGTCCCTGGGCATCCTTCTTACAATCATCTTCAGTGGTGGGTCTGAAGCAGGCAGACCTCAGGCTATGCTTAGAGAAATCCAGATTCTTAGAGAAGATTCTTGAAGCTATTTGGGGGCTGAGATGTCTCCTGAGGCACCTCATCCTCCCAAACATGACTCAGGCTTTCTCTCTCTCCCTGTCTTATCCTCACTGGTGGGAGAATAGCTATCCTACCCTTCTCCCAGGGCTTGGAAAACTCAGCCAGGGCTGCCAGGAGGCCGTGTTGGTGAAGACTGATTCAGAATCTTGTGAATACTTCCAACATGTCAGTACTTAGAGGTGGAACTAGGGGGCGCTGTTGAGCCTGTAAAAAGCCAGGTGCTGTAGATCTAGAAGTCTTTGTCCGTTGTACCCACCCTCACTTGCTTTCACAGACTGCACCGTCCCCTTCCACCATTGCCCCTGAGATTCAGCACAGTTGGTATTGAATTTGAGCAATGGAGATAACACCCCCTGGGAACTGGGGGTGTCTATGGATTGCACGGACAAGATTCTCTGTGGTTTCTTGGGTCTGAGCTGGGGAGGGGAGGGCTGGTCCCTGGGGAGAACTCTGCATCAATCAGTTTCTTCCTCTCCATGTTGCTGCCCTTGCCCACCAGAGCCAGCTCCTGGGAGTCTGAGTGCTGGGCTGCCTCCACCTCAGGTGGAAATCTCAAGAGTCTTGCTGCTGTCCTTGTGGTCTCCTGACAGCCTCAGCTGGATGGAACTTGCCTGAAAAATGCCCTTCATTCCCTCTCCCTGTCTACCCTCCTCCCAGTGGCTTCTGGGGTCCCTGCCAAATGCAGGGGTCTGTTAATCTGGGGCTCAAGACAAGAGGCCCCTCCCACCATTTTGTTACCCATGTGAACCCCAGGTGGCAGTTTGGCCTGCCTAAGGACAATTCTTTGACAAGGTGGCCCCAGCCAGCCTTGCCATATGAGACTCTGCAGTCACAACCCTCAATAAAAAATGTTCTTTTATTGAGTCTGGATTCTAATTCCCACACACGCTATTCTGTGTGGGTAACAATCCATTGTCTTGGAGTTTTCTGAAGCCGGAAGGAAGATGGTCCTCCTAACACTGCCCCACCGCCATGTTTGAAGGGGTGTCATGGGCTCTGAAGAACCTTTCTGTCCATCCTATCCCAGGCCCTGGAGCTGGTGTGGTTTCAGATCCAGTTAGAGGGACACAGGAGGGCTTGTGTGGGACGAGTCCTCCAGGGATGTCTGTGAGTCCGTCCCTTCTGAGGAAAAGCTGCCCCCAGTTGGACCGGAGGCCTTGCTCTGCTTGGGAAGGTGGGGCCAGGAGAAGAGGGAGGTGAGGACCCGCTCCAGGGTGGGATCAGGGAGCTTAGGGGTACCCTTAACTTCCTCAGCGTCCACAGACTGGCCAGGTTCTGGGGATAGCAGGCTTTCCCACATGTTTCTGCTCTGCTTCCCCTGAGGGGTTCGGGGAGACCGTTGGGATTTGAACACATGATCCACAGCCAGAGAGTCCTGTAGAGACCTGTCCCATTTGTAACCCACTTCTCTAGGCAGACCCTGACCCTTAGTTGCTGGCCTGCTTCGGTCTATGTGTGCCGAGTGGGCAGCAGGAACCTCTGGACATGGGCAGTAAGCTAGTGCCTTCCTCAGCAAGCTCTGGATCTCCTGGTGTCGCTCCTGGGCCTCTTCCCATAATTCCTGACCCAGGCCAGGCTGGCTCAAGGAGGCCACCTGGAGCTTCATGGCCAGGAGTTTCTCTGTCTGGAACTCAGAAGCCAGGCGTTTCAGGTAGCAGTGGAGGCGGAGGTGGAGCTTGTCCCCGGGGCTGGACTTCACAGCCTTGCCCAGCCTGAGCTGGGTTAGCAGGTTCTGGCAGTCTGTGTGGAACCGAGACATCTAAGGACAGGAAGAGAAAAGAAGGTGGAGGCTCCGTAAAAACGATGAGTCTCTGAGCAGGGGCCTTTGAGACAGTGTAGCTGAGTGAACTGACATGCACAGCCTGCTGACAATAATCTGCTCACTTCGACGACCATTATCTGGGCTGGGCTCCATGTAGCTGCCCCTGCAAATAGCCTCTAGCACCCTCAGGCTCTTCAGGCACCTTCTAACAGATCCATGGGCCAGCAGGGCATTCTGTAAAGCAAGAGCTACAGAAATGACCAGGAAAACCCTCTTTAGACTGAGAGCCGGTATGGGGAGAGGACTCAGTGGGTAAAGTGTTTGTAGCACAAGTGTGAGGACCTGAGTTCAAATCCCCAGAACCCATGTAAGGCTGCCTGTTGGAGCTTACAACTGTAATTCCAGTGCCCATGATATGGAATGGGAGGCTGAGGCAGGGCAACCCCCGCCAGCTCTAGGGCCAGCAAGCCCAGCATGCTCAGTGGCAAATGACAAGACACTGTTTCAAAAAATGTAGAAGTCAAGAAGGGATACCTGAGGTTATCCTCTGACCTCCAGAGGCACATGTCACACACACACACACACACACACACAGGGGGGGGGGGGGGGAGAGAGAGAGAGAGAGAGAGAGAGAGAGAGAGAGAGAGAGAGAGAGGGAGAGAGAGGGAGAGAAGAGAGAATAGACAGACCTGGTGGAATAAGACTGTCCTGGCTACTCAGAAAGTCAAAGCTAGAGGATGATCCATTCAAAGCCTTCCTGGGCTAGAGAGCAAGTTCAAATCTAACCTGGGCAACTTAAGAAGAGCTGTCTCCAAGTGAAAAGAGACGTGACTTGGTGGTAGAGCATTTCCCTTGAGACCTTAGCTTTAATTCCCTGCCTGGAAGGGGAGGGGGGTTGGGGGTAGGGTGGGGAGCTGAGACACTGAGGGAGGAGCATCGCTAAGACATCCAGAGTGTTTGGCTGGTTCCATGAGTGTCCTGTGTCTCTACTCTGAGCTGCTTTGCAGCCCATTTCACAAAGTGGGAAACGGAGGCTCAAAGCACTGAAATCACTTGCCCCAAGTCACACAGTGCAGCAAGGAGGAATGGAATCCCATCTCAGATCTGGTCTGCCCCTATAGTTCTGTTCTTTGCACCCATAGAACAGCTGGCTCAGGCAAGGGTGGGCGGTCAGCCCAGCAGGCACCACAGCTGGTGCCTCTGACCATCGTGTGATTCTGTCTTTTCCTGACACCCTCCCCATCCCACCCCCACAACCCTCTGGCTTGCTACAGTAGCTCATGCAAAGGATAATCTTTAGGACCAACAGCATGCCGCTGACCAGGGGACAGCAGAGCTATTTGCTGCGAGGAGATGTCTTTCTGTGGATCAAGGGAGCTTGTTTTTAGATAAATGGCTTCATATTCACGGTAGCACTCAAAACTCATGGTACCATAAATCTCCCTTAGCGGTGAATCTAATTAGGATTATTCAGGGCAGAAGGTCCAGCGCCTGGGCGCCCCACCTGGGCAGAGTCCTGTCTGTGGCTCCATCCTCTTAGCCAAGCCTGACAGTCATGTCCAGCGACTCAGACACCATATCCAACTCCTCAGTCTCATGGGGAGCAGTCAGAGCATCAGTGTCCAGCCTTGATCAAACTGCCAGAGATGGACAGGGGGACGGTCAGGACTGCCCCCTTCCATGATGCTGTTCCAACCTACGATGGATGCTACCTTTTCATGGGCTCAGCTTGTCTTCTTCTCTCTCCCTCCTTTTTTACCCATCTCAGGCTGACCCTCTACAGACACCAAGTCTACACCGTGTGCACGCCCAGTGCCCAGGGAAGCCAGAAGAGTGTATTGGATTCCCTGGAACAGGAGTTATGGCCTGTTGTGAGCCACCATGTGGACTCTGGGAATCAAGCCTGAGTTTTCTAGAAGAGCAGCCAGTGCTCACAACCACTGAGCCTTCTCTCCAAATCAAATTTGCTTCTCCTACCATCCGTCTGGGAATACATTCAAGCCCAAGGTCTGGGTTTAAATTGCAGCACTGCTACCTGCCAGCTGTGTGGCTTTGGGTGAATCGTCTAACCTCTCTGTTTTCAGCATGGGGTTGGTGTGACAATGATTAGCACAGAGCCTGGTACTGGAGACCCAGCACCAGCAGTAGCCACTTTTATTATCATCAGAAGTGGAAGCTGGAGCAGTGGGGGCAGCTGTGGAGGTCTCCCACAGTCTACGTGGGCACAGGTGACCCATGTTTCTGAGTCCTGGACTCAGCCCTCCAGTGCTCTCCATGGCGGGGGAGGGGGAGGGGGAGGATGTCCCTTCACTGCCGCTGTTCACATCTGCCTGCCTTGTCCCCAATCTGAGGAGACAGAGAAGCCCTGTCCTCCGGGTCCCCAGGCATGCGTGAGTTGTCTGGATCCCTCCTACTGTCCTCTGAAGCATCCCCATGTTCCAATGTGTCCCTTCAGGCCCAGCCAGCCAACAGCTGGGGGGTGGGGTCAAGCTCCTCCCACGCTCTGTCCCTCTTGGCAAGTTCAAGGGGCAGCTGAGGGCACAAGGCAGTCATGTGGCTTCCTGTCCATCTGGGTCCCAGTCCTCCCAGCCTGCTTTTTTTGTTTGTTTATAGACCTCAGTTTTTCTATTAGAAAAATGGGGGTGGTGGTGGTGGTTATGTGGATTTAGGAGGTGAAATTTAAAAGTCAAATCCTAATCAGCCACTGCTTAATCCTATCTGAGTAGCTGACATCTAGGCCTCGGTTCCTTGCCTGTAAACTGGGCGCAATGCAGGTGGCCCTGAGTCACCCACAGGTGTGAAGTACTTACAGGCTGTGCCCTCAGGCAGGCGTCCCTTCTAACTCAAAAACTTCCACCTTCCCCACATCTACTCGGATAAGAGAAGCCTCGACATTCCGTCTCACTTGGGGAAGGACCCAGGACCATCCCAGATCACAGCTGCCTCCAGCTCAGCTTCCTCTCCCCTCTCCCCACTGTGGAGACGACTCTCACAAGACGCCTAGTGTTGTGTCCAGGCTGCCGGCCCCCACCCCCTGTGCCACCTCGACCTTATGCCACCCCAGCGGGGAGGATGGAGGTTTGTGCTGATGGCCCAGGAGGCTCACTCACCTTCCTTCTGAAGCGGTGGAGATGGAGCAGGGTCTCCAGGTCAGTGCGCTGCCTCTCAGCTGCCATGTAGAAGTGTGTCAGCCTGGCTTGGAAGGCCTGTTGGGTGGAGGTGAAGGCCGCCAGGTCTGGGAGCTCTGTCTCACCTGCCCCTTCCTCTGCAGCTCCCAGCTGGGCCGCCTGCTTGGACAGTTCCAGGCCCTGGCGGTACTGGGCCTGAGAAGGAAAAGAACACTCAACTCCTACCTGAGGATCCACCCAGCAGTCAGGAACCTCCAAGGACCACGAGCCTCAGTTTTCCTCAAAGCTCAGCCCACGGCCAAAGGCATTGTCACACATCCAACAGTCCAAGCCTTTACACTGGAAGTTTAGAGTCTTCTGGAAGGTTCTGTGACCCTCAACAGCCCTCTCTGCTGTGTCCAGGCTAGCTCCATCCTCCAGTGCCTAGAGTTCCCTGAGAGCTGTGACAGCCCAAGGTCTCCTATGTCATCGCAAATGTGATATCCCTGACCGTCTTTCTATGCTGACCCAGCAGGCTTAGGTCTGGAGCCTGGAACCTGCATTTTAAGAAACCATCAGGAGTTGTGACTTTTTGGTACTTGATCTTGGAGGACTTCCTGGAGGAGGCAGAACCTAAGATGATGGCTCTGTGGTCCAGGCTGCTCCCAGCTACCCCTCACATTTTCCCACCCCTGTATCCAAGACCTAGCCGACCCCACTCCAATGCCCTCTTGGCAACTTGGGTCTTAGAACATACCGCAACCTGCAGGAAGAAATCCTCAAACTCGGCATGGACTTTCTCTACTGTCTCCGCACATATATCCACAGGAGCAAATGCCTGCAGACACTGGCTGCCTTCTCCCCCCATCCAGTCACTGACCTGGGCAGGAGACAATGGTTTAAGTGTGATGGGGGGATTGAGGCCACTAACTGCCTACTTCCTTGTGTGTGTATACATGCATGGGTGTGTGCATGCATGTGTGTACATGTGTGTGTGTGTGTGTGCAGGTATGCATATGTGGGTGCACTTATTCTATATAGAGGTCAGAGGTCAACCTAGGTATTCTATATAGAGGTCAGAGGTCAACCTAGGTATTCTATATAGAAGTCAGAGGTCAACCTAGGTATTCTATATAGAGGTCAGAGGTCAAACTTAGGAGCTGCCCACCATTTGTTTATTTATTTATTTATTTATTTATTTATTTATTTATTCTGATACGGGGTCTCTCACTGGGCTCTGGGATTCACCAATTACGCTAGGTCTGGCTGGCCAGTGAACCCCAAGGCTTTCGGCCTCGGCTGCCTCTGCTGCTGTGTTAGGCTGCCAGTGCACACCAGTGTGCCCAGCGTTTTATGTAGGTTTTATGGATCAAACTCAGGTCCATGTACTTGTGTGGTGGAGCACTTCACTGACTGAACCTTCTCCCTGACCTCTCGACCTCTCGACCTCTTGAGAGGCCAAAGTCTTCTTGTCCTCAGCCAGTCATGGGCCTGGATGGAATGCCGGGCGGGAGAGCCAGGAGGGAAAGCATGTGACTGCATTCTGCAAATGTCAGAGGGCAATGGCCTCACTCAGCTCAACCCAGAGGGGATATGTATGGTTCTGTGAGTGCCCTGCCCCTAGGTGACCCTCTGTCTCTAAGGCTGTAGGAGGAAGTCAAAATGACCACTTACAGTCACCTGGTCATAAAAGGTCTCTGGGGGATGAGTTCCCTGTCTTAGGGGTATGTAACTGGGTCTGGAGAAACACCTGACAGTGGCAACGAGTCTCCCAAGAACTCACTGTGTCACTGACGCCCCTGGCTTCAGTTTAATGTTGGTAATGAATAGGCATGAATAGTCAGTGATGGTTAGGGCTAACTCTGAACATGGCAGAGTATAGGATCAGCTGGGAGACTAGCCCCTGGGGCTTATCTTGATTTTGGTGACTGCAGTGGGAGACACACCCACTGTGGGTGGCACTATTCCCTAGACTATGTATTCCTGATGATGGATGTGATGTGACCAGCCATTCAAGAGTCTTGTCTTCCCCACCATGATGCTTTTGTCAGAGTATTTCATCATAGCAACAGGAAAAGAAAATGAGGTATTCTTGCTCTGGGGACACTGACAAGTTCCTATGAACTTATTATGTCTTCACAAAACTCAAGGCTAGAAATGAGGGTGCAGAGGCTTGGGCAGTCAGGTGACCTGGGGGCACCAGAGTCAAGACTAAGTACCCAGCAGGGATGAACCTGGCCCGAGACAGAGAGGGCTGTGTTGACTTTAGTTACTGCAGTCAGGTGAAGAGGTTAGCAACAGCTCTAGGCTCAGACTCCAGATGTGCAACCACACCAAACACCAAGCCTCCCAGCATGACACGTTAACTCTGGAACATAGTGACCCCTGTAAAATGCCATGTCCCCTGTAGCCTCCCCATTACCTGATGGATGGCAGTTTCCAGGTGACCCAGGCGGACACGGAGCTCTAGCCTTCGGAGGAGCTGATTGGACGCAGTGACTAAGTCATGAAGCTGACCATCCACAAGGTTGTACAGGGCAGCAGCCTCGGTCAGATGGCTCCTGGGACAGGGAAGAGGGGGAGAAGATGCTCTTCTCTGTGATCTCATCAGGCATGGACCTGCCCTCCTAATCTGTGGTCCTAGCTGAGCTGCTAGCCACCGACTTGCTGTGTGACCTAGAGCAGGTCCCTAGCCTTCTCTGGGTCTCAATGGCAAACCCAAGGGTGCCATAGGAACTAAAATGCTTCCTCTCTTTTTTGGCAGAGTATTAAGCCAGCTGGGTAGATCTGAGTCTGAATCTCAGCTCTGCTACCTGTTAGTGTGGGTCCTTGGGCAACATCACCACTTCGTGGGGTCTCTGGCTCTCTATCTGAAAGGTAGGGATAGGAACAGAACCCACTTCTTGGAGTGTTTGTGTGCAGAGTGATCTGAGCAGGGGCTTCTGGAAGCCCAGCACCCACATTCCACCCCATGCCGGCATGAGGTCTTGACCATGGAACTTTCTAGTTCTGCTTAGGAGGTTCTGGCCAGCCTGGGAACCTTCTCTCTTTCATGAGATACATTCAGTGGAGTGTCAGGCACAGGAGGCTGGGTGACGCTCACACATCTGCAACATTCTATGTTCCCAGTCTCCATTCTGCAGGGAACAGGTACAGAGAGGGTGACAACTGTAACCTGTGATCATCCTTTGTCTCCGATAGAGACTCAGGGTGAAAGGCTGGCTTCAAATTCCTGTGTAGCCAAGGATGGCATTAAACCTGGGGCCCGCCTGCTCTGTAAGGCATTTTTAAATTGGCCAAAGCCAGAAGACCTAAAGCAGCTAGTGAGGGTTCTTCTCCCGTGGCGATGCTTGGTGAAGGGAGAAACCTGGAGT
Organism: Grammomys surdaster; assembly: GCF_004785775.1. NCBI lineage: Eukaryota > Metazoa > Chordata > Mammalia > Rodentia > Muridae > Grammomys > Grammomys surdaster. The sequence goes on along the minus strand of NW_021620408.1, from coordinate 1,091,000 downwards.
CTCCCACCCCTCCCTGGGAAGCTGGTTTTCAGACAAAGATGATGGAAGGAAAGGCTGCCTTTTCAAGGGACCCCAGTCACGGATCCTACATCAGAAGAAAGTCCAAAACTCTTGAAGGAGGAGCGAGCCACGAGGGCTGCAGAGATGGGTACAGAACAGTGAAGCACCGCGGTGAGCGTGGGACCACAGCGCCCCCTGGTGGAATTCCAGGTCAAAGGTCCGGAGGGACCTCTGGTAATCTAGAGGAGCTGGGCGAAACAGATGAGGCAGGGGCACGGTGGGTAACAACAACAGGGCATCGCGAGGGGCGGGAGATGGCTCATGGTTGGCACTAGGGTCCATTGCCATTCCCGATCCACCTGCATGAATCCGGCGTCTAGAGATGTAGCTCAGGGTGATCTGTTCTACTAGCTTCTATCGGATTCCTGGCCCCACCACGGTCCAGATGTGTGATCCTAAGATACTCAGCCAACCTCTTCTAAGTCTCAGGTTCCTCTGCTGTAACTAAAGGATTCACCTCACAAGTGGGAATTAATGAGTTAATATTTATAATGACCTAGAGCAGTGCACATATATACATGAAATGCTAGTTCAGTCCGTAAGTTGTTCTTAGTTGTGTGCACAAACTTAAGGCAGGCCTGTAGAGTTAGCTTCCCAGCTGTCCCAGCCTTAGCTCCTTTGGGCTTTTCCTTATTACTTCCCCCTGTTCAGCCTCAGTTTCTTCTCGCCAAATAAAGGTGGCATGAGCAGACCAGGTTCTTGCCAGGAACAAATGAGACAAGACTTTGAAGGGCTTGGACCAGAGTCTGGGGTGGAAAAGGCTTCCCTGGACTCACCCTAAGCACTCTCGTCACAGGGTGGCCCTACTTCTGAACTCTGACTGGGAATGAAGAGGGGAGACTGGGTATCTATACCTGACATCAGGGTTAGCATTTAGCCCGCTGGCCTCCTGCTGCAAGCTGGCCAGAGTAGTTCCTCCTTCTCTCTGGAGAGCCAGCAGGCCCGGGTCCCTCAGCACAATCTCCATCAGCTCCTTGGACTTGCTCAGGCACCTGGTAGCCTCCTGCCAACAGAGGGAAGTGGTCTTCGGCCCAATCTCCTCTTCCCACCTTGCAGGGATCCCCACAGAGAGAGAGCCTGACTTTCCCAGCTGAGTCCAAGCATCTCCATCTGTCCTTCAGTCTCTAGCACATCTTCTGAAGCTATGACCCTCCTATCACCATGGTAACCTCACTGGTTCTAGCTCTTTTCTCTGCAACACCTCCTGGGCTCTTGGTTGAGCTCTCTGATGCCATCTGGTTTTCTCTGTAGCCAAAAGGAGGACATCAAAGGGCATACCCCATAACCCCTGTTTAAAGCTCCCCTGTGCTTCTCTGCCTCACTCCTGGGCCCATTTCTTAGAGATATGGTTCTTATCCTTCCCCCTCACTCTGCTCCACAGACGTGCAGCTACACTCCACCTCAGAGCCATTGCACATGCTTGTCCTCTGCCTGGAGTTCATTTCCCCTCACAATGTGTACTATCTTCCTTCCCTCCCCTCCCCGCTTTTTTCTTTTTCAGTATGGACTGCCATGCATGCTAGGCAATTGCTCACCACTGATCTACACTCCCAGTCCCTCATAACTAACCTTCTAAATGGCCACTCTGCCACTGCCCCCTGACCCTCACCAGGGCTCAGGCCAGCCAGTTCCTCAGGCTGGGTCCCCAGTGCAGGGTGCATGGTGGATGCCTAAGAACTACTAGCTAAAAACTAATTAGTGAAAAGCAGAGTGCCCCCCCTCCAGTGTTCCCTCCTGGTGTGCTTGGTACTTAGAGCCTGAGGTGTGCTGGTAGGTTCCCCACCCTGTATTCTGAGTTTACCTGCACCCCACCAGGGGGGTCACCCTTCTCAAACTCATGGATGGAAGCCTGCAGCAGGGATGAGACCTGGTGAAGGTCATTGAGGAACGGGTCCAGCTTCTGCAAGGACAGGAGCCAGAGCGGAGTTCAGCCTGAGGGAACCAAGAAGAGATGCCTTTCCCCAGGGGACCTGGGAAGGGACCAGGCAGCACTTCTAGAACTTACACTACATCAGAACCATCAGGAGAGCTGGTGAAAGCACAGCTCTGGACCATGCATCCCCTTCCCCATGCCCTGCTCTTCCTCCCACTTCTGTCCTCTCCCACCCCAGCTGAGCCAGTGCTGGGGCCTCTCAGTGTCTGAGAACATCTACCAAGTCTCCAAGTCACAATGTTGCTTCTGCAAGTCAGTACGGTCTGTAGTGGGAGAACGGGAGCCGGAGGAGAAAGAGGACAGGCCTGAGCTGTTCACAGACCCTGGGGGTCCTTACAGAAGGGGTAGGATGCAAGTGTGAAGGTGGGCTAGAGAAGCACCCTTGGCCTAGTTGGGCCACCAGCTAGCTGTGAGACCAGAGGTAAGTTCCTTAACCTCTCTGGGCTTCCCTGGACTTCTGAGAGGTGGAAACTACAGTACATGTTTTACAGCAGGATGAAGGGTCGATGGGCTAATTTGTGTATAGGATTTAGTATAGAGCTCAGAGCTTGCCACAATCATGATCATCATTGGTTTTACACTCTGGACCACCCAGTGAGATTTCCCTTAAAGGGACAGCCTGAACGTTGAAGTTCATAGGTCAAGGGGTTAATGAGAGGGAGAGGGAACCTGGGACCCGGGAGCAGGACATGCCACCGAAATATGAGTACATGCTTCTCCTTCTCCTCTCCATGTTCAGGTGGGTGATTCCAGGACACCAAGGCCAGGATCCCCAAGACCCTGTGCTAAGTGTCCTGTAGAACCACACACAGTTCCTGGGGACTAGAAACTGGCTGCTGATAACTCAGGTACCTGATGCCAGGTAGAAGCTGCCCTGAAAGCTACACTGATTCCTTTCTAGACTAGTAACACACGGAAGTCTGCAGAGGGTCCCAGGCATCAATGCCTCCTTCTCCCACCTCTATTTTTGTTGTTGTTTTTCTTTGTTTGTTTAGTTTTTTCTTGGGAGAGGGATTGTGTGTGTGTGTGTGTGTGTGGTGTGTGTGTGTGTGTGTATCTGTGTGTGTGTGATCCAGGGGATGTGTCATGGAGTTGGTTCTCCCCTTCCACCTTTGCACAGGTACCAGGATGGAACGCAGGTCACCAGGCTTGCATGACAAGTGCTTTTACCCGCTGGACCAGCTCACTGGTTGCTTTCTCTGGGTTTGTTTCTTTAGTTTCTTGCAACAGGGTCTCTCATGTAGGCAAAGGTGACCTTAATCTCTTTGTCCTCATGTCTCGGGTGCTGAGATGGATAGCAAACCCCTGCCACTGTGGCAGCTAAAGACTTTTGGCCTGATGGTTGCTGAATCCACAGTTACGCCGCACTCATCAGGACATGAGGGTGCAGGCCTGTTACCCCGATACTTGGGACTCAGAGGGGGAGGAGGCTCTTGAGTTTAAGGCCAATTGGACTACAAAGTAAGTCAAGAATATATGGCTACGTGGCCTGAGCTATGTGTCTAGACCCTGTCTCAGACAAACAGGGGCTGGGCCTGGAAGTTCAGAGCACAGCACTTGCCCAGCTCACTTGGGGCCTGTGTTCCACATCCCAGGGCCACTGACAAGAAAAAGCAAACAAAACAATTCAAAAAAGATCTCCTACACAAACAGCAGATAACCAGCCACCTGTCAGACTGTCCAAGGAGACAGGAGTTCTCCATGGAGGGGTGATTTTGCCCCCAGCCCTGGCTGGAAGTGGTTATAATTTGTGGGGAGAGGCAGGGGGCTGTTGGTCATGCCACAGTGCAAAAGGAAACTCTAGACCCTGGCTGAGAGGTCCAGACTAGGCAGTGAGTGGAGGGGCCCTGAGCGGGCTTTCAAGATAGAGTATTCCAGAGGCTGCTGCCTCACCCCTCATGGCCTCCACCAAACCTGTGGGAAGGGGTCAAGGAGCCAGGAGCAGTTTCCTCCCCTGCCCTGTAGGTGGCAGTGCATACTAACCCACCATGTGTGGTGTGCCTGTGGCTCCATGGAGCCTATGCCCAGCAATCTGGTTTCAGCTGACAACAGCCGAAGCCTTTGAAGTGTGCCAGACACCCTTCCAAGCTCCCACTCACGTCAACTCAGTCCTCATTAAAATCCCATGGAAAGGTGACCTCATTACCCTCCCCGTTCCCCACTTTGCTAATGAGGAAGGCTCAGCTCAGAGAAGGTGGGAAACTCACCCAACATCACAGAGCAGAGCTGGACTGGATCCCAGCAAGCTGGCCTTAAGAGCCTGATGCCTTACTGGGGCTACTCTGTATATTCATGGTAAATGTTTGTTGAATGACTGTGTGTTCTTGAACCCCGTTTTTACCAGGGTTCAGGGACCCATGGGGCAGGGTGGGGAAGGGAAGAGGAGAACAAAGGGCTGGAGATGGAAGGCTCTGAGGTAGACACCTGGAAGAACTGTACCCACACCCTGTGGTGGTAGGGAAAGGGACCCTCCAGAGCCTCTGGCAACTGGCTAGGGTCCACGTGGCTTCTGAGGGCCTTCAGTGAGGTCACTACCTCCACCTGCAGAGAAAAGGAGAGACAGGAGAAACTGAGGACTCGTCCCAGGGATATAGGAGGTCCTGCTTAGATCTCTGTGCAAGCTCCACATCTCCCACTGAGAAAGTCCAGAGTGATGTTTTGAGCAGTGAGTCTTCTCTGGAAACTTTGATAAATCTTTTGACCCAGACCCTGATTCTGGAATGACAGATACAAGTCATACATACTACTGCTCCCAAGCCTGTGTTCAAGGCAGACATCATCAATCGACTGCAGCACTCATTTGTCCGAAACTCTTTCTCAACACTGCTGTCTCAGGGATGAAATGTATGTAGTTTTCACGCTGCTCTCAAATGACCCATGACAGTGTTGTTCCCTCCTAGGGGCTGATGGTTACCAAATCACAACAGTGTCCCTTGAGACACAGAGATGGCATTTGCCAGGCAGCAAGGTTTCAGGTTTGAGCTGGAACAGCTCCCAGTATGTAGGCTTTGGGTGGGGTGGACTGTGCAGGGATAGACTCATCTGCTCTCCCGGATGTTCCAGGGGCCATTCATAGTCAGCAGCTCCATCAGCCCCTCCAAGTAAAGAATTGCAGGACCCCAGCCCCCACAGGAACTCCTGAATCAGAGCCTACACCTCGATAAGATCCCCCAAGAGATGTTTCCATTCAGGTCCTACCACAGCATCCACCTACTAGCCCAGGGCAGGCTGGTCCTTGGATTTAAGAATTATTCTCAAGGCAACCAGTCTGGATGCTGGCGGCAGGTTCAAGCTTGAGAGGCAATGCCCAGCCTTCCCCGTGTCTCTTTTCTGTTCTTAATCAATGCTATTTTATTATATATGCACACAGTTGCCTCAGAGCACATGTGGAGGTCAGAGGACAACTTTCAGGAAGTGGTTCCCTCCTTCCACCATAGGTCCCATGTGTTGAACTCAGGTGGTCAGGCTTGACCGCAAGTGCCCTTACCCATTAAGCCATCTTGCTGGTCCCCATGCCTGTTTTCTAACCCGGAGGAAGGAGGCCTCCAGAATCACTTTCTGTAGCAGGCAGCGTTGGTGCCCACACCCACCCTTGTCGGGCAGGGTGCTCTCTCACAGTCCTTAAGTCTGCCACGTCTGAATCAATCAGGGGGGAAATGTAGAGAGAGGGGGTCCCAGAGCACCAGAGACTCTGGTTCTGTGTCAGGCTGTTGGGTGGTCTTATACCTAACCTATCTGTCAAGGAGACGGACTGCCTAGATGGAGTCTTGAAGGTTGATCTCCGCCCTGTGTACATCTTAGTCCTGTGGGAGTGACCACCAGGAACAGGTTGGGATTCCAGAGAGGTCACGTGACAATGTCTTCTGCAGAGAGGGAGGGGGATGGCATCCCTGGCAATTCTTAGGCTAGGGTACATGTTTTCAAAGTGGGGATTAACCATGCAGTTCTTCAGCCCTTTGTCCGGCTCTACTAAGCCAGGTCCCTGCCCCAGCTGCCCAAGTCTTTTCTCACCTGAACAGATAGTACAGGTAGCTGGAGAACGGATGCCTTCTCCCCCAGGAGGATCACTTTACTGATGGAGGCCGGAGCCAGAGCCTGTGAAGAGAGCTTCTTCAGGACCACTCTGTTTCCCTCTTCCTCTTGTGTCTTCCTCCCCGAGGGACATGCAGAGGCTCGGGGTGGTCCCCAGGTGGGGGCTTGTATAGGATGTTTAGAGTGAGCCTCTAGCCTCAAGAGAAATCAAGCCCAAGATGTACTGAAAGACTTCCTTGAGGCCTCAGTTTCCTCAACTATGACAAGAGGTCAGATGGCCAGGTATATCAAACCTTCACCTGCCCAGCTGTCCATACTGACTAGTCAAGATTCTTCTCTGTCAGAGGATTTATGCCGCCTAAGGCTAAACCAATCAGAGGCCTGTATTCCCCCAGAACATGGGGCTTGGTCGATGTGGACTTCTGAGCTGATCAGGACTAATGATACACTAAGAAACGTTTGTTGGGACTCCTCTCACTGTGTCCTGCTGGATTCTAGTGACTATGTGTCTTGCAAGCTAGTGGGAGCCATTCTGCCACCAAGTGGAAGTGGGGCCTTAAGAGAATGTCACCCTTCTAGGAGGAACTACACAGAAAGAGGGTTGGTGGAACTCTCTGAGGCCTTGGATGGAGCCCTACCCACAGCTAGATTCAACTCTTGACTCTTAGAACATGGGCTTGCCCTTTTAAGTGTACACTCCTGAAAGGTCTGATCCCACAGCCAGAAGAGACCAGGCCATACCTTCCTGCAGCTCTCTGTGGGACTGAGACTTATGACGCAGTCTGAGACTCGATTTTCCATTGCGGTTCCTGGCTCTTCCTTGTTCCCTGTCGTGCAGTATAGTGAGCTAAATCACAGGATGTAAAACTTCCCACAGCTCCTCAAACTTATGAAACTCTGACGTTTCTCCTGTTCCTGGGATTACTAGAGGGATTTGCTCTGGGGACTTCTCTGAAGAGACTCCTTTGCCCACCCCATCCCTCTCAAGGTGGTTCTCTCTCTCTCTCTCTCTCTCTCTCTCTCTCTCTCTCTCTCTCTCCCTCCCTCTCTCTCTCCCTCTCTTGCTCTCTCTTGCTCTCTCTCGCTCTCTCAGCCTCACTTTTAATGAACCTCCTCTCTGTATTTTTACAGGAAGCCCCCTTTCTCTTTAAGGTCCCTGTTGTGTCTGTCTCTCCCATCTTGCCCCATCTCTCTCTAAAGTTCTACCTCTCTCCGTAGCCCTGAGCCCCTTTCAGCCTAATGCAATGCATTTTCTGAAGGGAGCCATTCTGTTCATCAGCTTGCTTCCTGGGACTCATGGCTGCCGCTTTTAACCTCTCTATTGATATTTTGAACCAGCCAGCACTCTTTGCCTAGAAGCCTGGCTGCAGGGCTTTTGAAGTTGCCATGGAAAGACTCTGCCTGGGTTGTGTGATGCCAGCTGTAAGTGCACCAGGCTTGGGGCATGTCACAGTCCCCTGGGGACTCTCAAGACCAGCTAGACTAAGGTGCTCTACCTGGCACTCACCTGTATGCTCTGCAGGGCACTGACAAGACCAGGCTTCTGGGCTCCTTTCCTGGCATCAATCACCACCAGTAGCCCCTTGGCTTTATCTTCCAGCCTGAGGGTAGAAAACAGAAATCAGGTCCTTTAGGGCAAGGATGGCCTGGTGGGGAGATTGTTTAGAATTTACCAGCCCCCAGGTGTGGCTTCTGATCTATAGAGGGTGCACTAGTAACCCAACTTCCTTGACCAATGACTGAATGGTCATGTGACCTATCTCTTCCCAATGAGATGAGACAAGTTAATTAAACGGCTTCAAAACAATCGGTTTTCTCCTTTAAGGAGCTCCTTGAAGGTGGGAGGGAGCTGTTGGGAGGTGGGGGACAAGCAGGCGGGAAGAGAACAAGAATAGTGGCCAGCTGAGACAGCCATAAGGAAACCCACTTTGTATAATTACTGTAACTCATACAGCGTTGTGGGGATGTGAGGAATTCCAGGTCTCAGGGCAGACAACCAGAGGCTGTTCTGAATCTGAACTTAGCTGCTGTTGTCACCAGAGTGGGCGGGTTGGACAGTGGCTGCTTCTCAAGTCCCAGGCTGGTCCAGTTATAGGCCTAAGTCAAACATGAGTCCTTCCCTGACCCTAACCTAGGGCCCTCAGACTTTGAGCAGCAGGTAGGAGGGGTGTAGTGGGGGAGTAGGGGGTCTGGTGGGCTGTATGTGCCAGTCTGCAGGTCAAGGGGGTTCAGCAGACACCTGTAACTGCCTTCAAACGTTACACTACAAGTTTACAAGCACAGTGTGTGTGCCTCCGTGGGTATCTGGCCACATGGCCACATTGTTTTGTGACCCCCATCAACAAAAAGACTTTGTGAGGATCAGTGGGCTCACTAGTGTAACACACTCAGTTCCTGCCTGGAGCAAGAGGGGCATACATGCTTGCTATGACCGTCCCCAGGTGGGGAAACCGAGACACAGAGCAGCCAAGCCGTATACTGCAAGAGGAGTTGACATTGTGCATTCCGCTCATGCCAGTTGCTTGTGACCCAACCCAGACTCCCTGGTCATTGGGGGGACAGGGTGAGCCACAAAGGAGAAAAGTCAGTGCCACAAGGCCACAGAGCAAACTGTGTGGGGAGACGTTCTAGGGTTCTGTCTGCCACAGGGCCAGTTCTGCACAGAGATGGCGGCCATTTTCCACCCTGGCTTCCCAGCTGAAATCAACCCTCTTGGCTTTTCTGTGCCATAACAGTGCTTCTCAAAGACGTGTCCAGCCACATCACTGTCAGTAAGAATCTTACTAAAAATGCAGATTCTCAGGCCTGCTGACCCCTCTGGGCTGGGGACAAGTGTTCTGTTCAACAGCTCATCTATGACTTGAGCGCACCATCAGGTCAGAACCATGTCTGTGGGATGGTTCCCGTCTCACAGCAGCCCGGAGAAGGCCCTGGCTGCAGGGACAGAGTCCATCTGCCATCTCAGCACCTAGCCTGTGGCTGACTCTTTGATCATACAGTAGATGGAAGGACCTGGGGCCTCTCCATTACACACCCATCTGAGGGGTGAGGGTGGAGACGGTCAGGGTACGAGAGTATCCCCTTACCTAGGAACACTGCATAAGTAGGAGAGCAACTCGGTGACCTCTGAGGCAGTACACCATGGTGCCTCCCAGGCTTCCTTTGTGGTCGACACCAGAAGCAGTGGCCGCCCCACCTTGTCCCTACCACCTGAAGAAGAGAAGACACATGAACAATGGTGATTCTGGGAAGCCCTTCATGAGAGTTCACTCCTCTGTGACTCTCCAGGCCTTTGCCTACCCTGTGTTTCTACTGGGAAGGTCCTTTCTTCTCTTCCTTCTGTGCCCTCCAAACTCCTATTCATCCTCCAAAGGCCCAGCTTCAAAGCCCCTTCCTGAGAGAAGTCTCCCTGAACTCTTCTTCAGCACAGAGGGCCGCTCACTCATAGAGCTCCTCGAGGTTGCCTCTGTACAATGCATGCACCCCAGCAAACAAAGCCAGGGCAGTGAGCTCTGGGTCACAGGGACCAGTTCACATCCTCAGTTGCTGTGTGTTCCTGGGCTGGTCTGGGCATCTCTGAGCTTTAGTTTCATGTATCTGATGAGACAGATTTAGTTCTGGGTAGATGAGGTTTCTTTGGGGATTAAGTGAGCCAGTTCCTGAGAGTGTTCGACACTCAGCCAGGATCAGTGGACACAGCTGTGGTGAGTGGGAATCATCTTTGTCCCTGTTTTACACAGCTCACAGCTGTGTACTCCAGCTGTGTACTCTTGACAGGCCATTTCCTGTTCTAGGGATGGGGGCTCTGGGTCTCACTGTCCTCTCTGGACTCAGCATAGCAGGCAGGACCTTCCTTCATCCTGCTCTGCTTGTCTAGTGCGCCTCACCCTCCTATCCCCAGCTACTGAGATCCTCTGTCCCCCGGTCTAGCCAAGGCACCATTTCTGTATTCCTCATCTTCTAGAACTCTGGCCCTGGCCCAGGATCCTGCGATAAGCTCCCCCTACAGCTCTGCTGCCTCCTGGGATTGGCTCAGGCCAGCGCCAGAGCACAGAGGCCTGAGGTGTTGGCCAGGGCATTGAGGTTAGAGCAACACAGCTCTAGCCCTGTAAACCTGAGAGCTTGCAGAGTGCAGATGGACCCAGCAGCCCCGCCTGCCTGCTCTCCCTAGCGCCCACGAGGTGCAAGTGGAGTCAGTCCCTGCACGAGCTTGAGTAGCAAAGGGTCAGACTGGACATCCTGAGACATGGCAATCATGTGACTGGTGCCCGGCTCTGCCTACCCAGCAAATGCTGTCCGGACAGGAGCAGGACAATAGGCAGTGTCCCACATGGGAGGCATCACTGTCCACAGTGCTTTTCGCTGGACCAAGGAGATCCCCGTGCCCCAAACACTGCCCTTACCTGGTGGGTGGTATCAAAGATACTATCTGTAGCCCTAAAAGAAACCTTTCTGCTATTACCATGCTGGGTGATCAGTGTTACAGAAATAGGAATGGCAGGTGGGCTAGCCACTGAAAAATTCAATAAAGCATCAACAAATGACAGGGACACTAGCAGATGGCCCCTCTGGGATCTGTGGGTAGATGGGGCCCGGGAGACGTGGATATCCAGGAGTAGCGAGGTGGCAGGACAGTTCGTTCCCAAAGGCACAGTGGCCCTCTCCGCTCCTAACCTTTACAAGTGCTGTTCCCTGTTTTAGAAACTCTGTTCCCAACATGTACATGGCTAACTCCCATCACTACTAAACGGCTATATTTTTCATTACTTCTTCCAAAAGTCTTTCTGGCCTCTCCCATGGGAAGCCTGGGCCAGAGGCACTATCTGTGTTTTTCTAGTTCCAGGAGATTTCCTTTATGTTGGATTGCAATGGCCTGTTGAATTTTCTCTAACACTAGACTAAAGGCTTTGTGGGTGCAGGGATCACATTTGCTAACAGCGCTGAGTCTAGGGTTCAGGAAACAGTGATGGAATAGCTATGAACCGGGAATTTAAGATCTGCTGTAATGGAAGCTGTCACTAGGTGGTCCAAAGCCCCTCGGTGGGCTTGCTCCCCACGGGCTGGAAGGACTAATACTAGAGCCTCATAGATGCTTCCTTCCCTGAAGACTTGCCCTTAGCTGTACTAGCTTATTGGCTTGGCCAGCATTCCATTACAGAATCAGCCTGCAGTTAATGACTGACAGACTCAGGATCGGCCTGCAGTTAATGACTGACACACCCAGGATCAGCCTACAGTTAATGTCTAACAGACCCAGACGTTAAATACTGACGCCCATGCCTTAGCTGGCTAGGTGGTATAATCCATCCCTCGGAGCCTCTCCCAGAGCCCTGGGCATAGCCTTCTTCATCTTTCTCAGTCTGCCTTGCTACATTCTGTCTCTTTCTTGTGGAGCCTTTCCAAGAATGTTTATCTCAGGCTCAGCCTTGGCTGCCTCACCAAAGTCTAGATGGATGGATGGATAGATGGTTGGGTGGATAGACAACTGAATAGACTGGTGAAACTGCTTTCCTCTAACCCAAGCCTTTGGCCGGGAACTCTGCGGCCTCCTGGGCCTTCCCCCTCTTTCCTCACCAGTGTCTGGGAATGCTCTGCTACCCCCCCCCACACCCCTCTCAACCCTGGGACCTGGCAGGCAGGCTATCCTGGAGTGGAGAAGCTTGGCTCCCAGAGTCCCAATCCTGGGCTTAGGCCTAGAACACTCCTCCAGGCGAAGTCCTCCTCCTGGGGGACCTGCAGAATCTCTCCGGAAGCCAGGCGGCTCCCCAGACAGCGTGCCTGAGCCAGCTGTTGTAGGGAGAGCTGTTCCATCTGGGAAGAAGAATGACAAAGCAGGAGTTATTACACAGGACACAGATTTTTCAAGGGACAGCGTTTTCTCTCCCACCCAAGTGACAACACAGCTGATAGCATGATCTGCTCTCTGCCAGCGATGCTAAGTCCTTTCCTTCTGGCGTATCTTTGAACCATCAGAGCATCTCTGTGATGTAAGACCCCAGCAGAGAAAGGGGCTTAAATTAAGAGAGGTTAAATGTCTGGCCAAGGTCACACAGCATGACCCAAAGCTGGAATGTGAACCCAAACAACCCAGTAGTGTTGCTCAGCTCGACACTAGTGAGATGTCTTCAATCCCTTGAGACTGGGACAGCACTGTCGCCCCTGTGCCTCACAGCCCGAGCCTCCTACACTGGGATAAGCCTGGTCCTTGCCCTACTGAGTGTGGACTCTTACCTTTGCCTAGGGTCTTGGCTCCACAGGGCTGCAGAGAGTTGAGGGGGCACAGGGCCTTCCAAGGCCTGGTATGCTGGAGTAGGGTCTTCTCGGGGGTCACAAGGGGTGCCCTCTGTTCTTTCAAGTAGGTGAACTGGATACCAGGAGCTGGGGAGCCATGAAAGGAGGTGTTCTTACTGAGGCAGTCCTCAGGCTTAGAAGCTCTACCATGTCCGGGTATGACCTCCTCTGTCTTTGTCTCAGATGCTGGGGCTACAGGGCCAGCTGAAGCCAGGAGGGGAGGGAATGCTTGTTGTGCCCCAGGCCTGAGCTGGACTACAGCTTCTGGCATTCCCAAAGGCTTTTGCATCTTGGAGGCTGCTGGTTCTTCTTCAGTGTCTTCCACCAGGCCAGAGGTACAGTCCAGCAACTTCTCTGGGACACTTGCATGGGGCTGCTGTGTCTGTCCTACTGCAGTATGGCCAGATGCTTTATGCCTGGACTTTCTCCTTGAGCCCCTGCTACAGGGCTTCTCCCCTGAGCCTGCTGGCTTTGCACATGCCCATTCTCCCAAAGGAAGTGCCCCAGCAGGCCCCGAGAGAGGGAGGACCTTTCCAAGCAAAGGTGCCCCCTTAGTTCTGGATCTTGTCTCCTGTGTCCTTTGAGTGTCCAGACTGAATGTCACTACTTCGCTGACTGGAGATGCCCCTCTATACTCTGGGGGAAAGCCCACGAGAGCCACATAGTCCCCCTCCAGGCTCTGGCTGGCCTCACTGTCTATCCTGAAGGCCATCTGCCCTGGCCTTGCTGACTCCACCTTGATGAGCCGAGGATACTTGTCCCCAGACAACTTCCCTTTATCCTTACCGCAGCTCTGGGCCACAGACTCCTTGCTGCCCAAGTCGCTATCCTGGTATGGCTCCTGGGGGTTGCTCAGCTGGAGAGTATCTAGTGGACAGGAGTGCCCATCTGAGGAAGGGACCTTCACTATTGGGGGTCTGTCATCTACAAACTCTGGACTGGTAATCCTGGTCCAAGGCACAGGCGTGACCCCATTTTCTGAAGCCACGAGACAGTTGTGTAAGGGACGTCCCTCAAAGTCACTGTTGATGGCCTCCAACCATTCTGGGGTGAAAATCAGAGAGTAGGAAGACTCAGGAATCGGCTTCTTGTCTACCTCACGGAGGTCTGAGGAGAGACACTTGAGTGTCATGTGGACAGACTGCTCTTCCCAGGACTCCACTTGAAGGTAGAAATCACCCTGACGTAGCAGGAGCGGATTGAGTGGCGCCAGGTGTACCACGACCTCATCCCGGAGACACAACGGCCAGCCCTCATGCAGGAAGAGGCAGTGGGTGTAGAGGGCCTGCAGAGAGAGAGGGAGCATCAGAGAAACAGGCTCCAGGGGACCTTGGTTTTGGTCAACTTTCTTCCCTCTCCCACATGGGACCTCAAATAGCCAGTGACTAGGCAAAGGCTAGAGAGATGCCCAGACACAGGCACCAAAGAGCCCTTTGCTCTCAGAGTGTGTGGGGTCACTTGCTCCTACCCTCGGTAGGACCCTTGTTGACCTTGAATATGCTTGCTAGCCTCATTGCCTGAAGGGACAGCCAGTGCTCCAGGTACTAATCATCAGGTGCCTTCCATGGCAACCCTGCTTGGTTCACGACCCTTCCCTCCCCATCTGCCCCAAACTTCTCGCAACCCAGCTGGACCCTTAGCCCCTCCCCCTCAAAGCCATGAAGGCATAGGTCTGAGGTCTAAATGGGTTGTGTATACTTGTTACTGAGCTGCTCTGGGATTTGATTTCTTGATCTGCAAATTGGAGTTGAATAAAAAACACCGGTATTTCTGGGCTGGCATGAGATAAGTCGAGTATGGATGCAGAACAGCCAACAGGATCCTCGGGGAGGTTCAGAGAACATGAATTCACTCCCTTCTGAAAATACCTGCTTGTGTGCCTATGTGTGCATGATCAAAGCGACATCCATGTGGAGGTCACAGAATAAGTCTGAGGCCTGGCTTCTCTCCTTTCATCTTTGTGTGGGTTCCAGGCATCGACTTTGAGTCACCAGGCTTGGGTGGTGAGAACCTTTGACTACTGAGTCATCTTGACAGCTCCAGTCTCTGGTTTCTAAGCTGAGCGTTTAAAATGACACGAAGACAGTACTGAATGAGAAGTCGGGAAACTTGACCCTACCTTTGCCTTGCCAGACTGTCACCTTAAAATGGCCATTGCCAGTGTAACGTTCTGACATTGTTCTCTCTCTCTCTCTCTCTCTCTCTCTCTCTCTCTCTCTCTCTCTCCCTCCCTCCCTCCCTCCCTCCCTCCCTCCCTCTCTCTCTCTCTCTCTCTTGCCCACAGCAGGAGGGGTGGTGGTCCAGAGCTTCAAAGAGGCAATATGGATTCCCCATGTTCTCAGTGATTGAGTCTTGGTTTGAAGCAGAGAACTTGACCTCAAAGGACCTACTGTGCATCCATCTTTGCTCCTGTCTATTCTGAGGTGACATGAATTTGCCCATGACAGCCAACAAATCAAAATTAAAAATAGAGACACAGAAAGGCTGTGGATTTGCCACAGAGAAAGGAGGGGACAGCAAAGCATGGTTTTGACTTTTTTTCCTCTTAAGACAGGGTCTCGTGTAGCCCAGGCTGGCTTAGGTCTCAAACGATAGCTGAAGATGACCTTGAGCTTCTGATCCTCCTGCTTCCACCCGCTGAGTGCTAGCATCACAGGCACGCATCATCACCATTCCATCTAATGTGGATGAATGCAAACCCAGGGCTTTGCATATGTTAGGCAAACCCTCTGCCAACTGCGCTACGTCTACAGGCCTGCACTTGTGGTTTGGTCAGCCAAACAAAGTGACAGTTGTATGGCTGGTCAGGAGGAAAAAGGGGGGAGTGGGGAGGAGGATCTTCATGCATCAGGGTCAGGGGGTCATGGAGAGGCCACGGGCAAAGGCTTCTGGGA
The DNA here is from genome assembly GCF_004785775.1 of Grammomys surdaster. Lineage (NCBI taxonomy): Eukaryota > Metazoa > Chordata > Mammalia > Rodentia > Muridae > Grammomys > Grammomys surdaster. The sequence continues at coordinate 1,075,790 of NW_021620408.1, read as the reverse complement.
AATTGTCCATTCTACTACTCCCATTCAGGTGCAGTTGCCATGGGGGGGTTCCCATTAGATGCGGTAGCTCCTAGGATTGGCAGCATGGCTCTTGTTGGGGGTGGCAGTGGGCTCAGGGTAACTAACAATTGCTCAAGGGGCATTGGAAAACTTCTGAGGGACGAGGGCAGGGGGAATCAGAAGTTTGACTCCTTGGTGATTGCCTCACTATTGCCCTAAAACAGGAGAGAGAGAGAGAGAGAGAGAGAGAGAGAGAGAGAGAGAGAGAGAGAGAGA
>NW_021620408.1:1067073-1075504 GCF_004785775.1 Grammomys surdaster | reverse complement strand
AGAGAGAGAGAGAGAGAGAGAGAGAGAGAGAGAGAGAGAGAGAGAGACAGAGAGAGACAGAGAGACAGACAGAGAGAGACAGAGAGACAGAGAGAGAGAGACAGAGAGAGAGAGACAGAGAGAGAGACAGAGAGAGAGACAGAGAGAGAGACAGAGAGAGAGACAGAGAGTCAGACAGAGATAGACAGACAGGGACAGAGACTAAGAAAGAGACAGGTAGACAGAGAGATAGAGAGACAGAGAGGCAGCAGAGATAGAGAGAGACAGACAGAGACACAGAGACACAGAGATAGAGCACACGAATGACTCAGGGGTCTGGTCAATCTTAATACCCAGTTCCTCTGGTCTACAGTGATTGGTCTAGCCATGGACACATGACCACAGTCTGGCCAATAAAGATTCTTCCCGGGACTTTTCTCTTTACAGCTGCTATAGCTGCAGGCCAATGGAGAGAGGCAGAGGCAGGACGCAGCAGAATGTATCTTCAAGTTGATTGGTTGGGGTCAGCTCCCGGCCTGAGCAGGAACTAAGTTGTTTTCCACTTCTGCCTAAAATGTTTGGTTCTCCACTTTTCCCCAAGGGTCACCACCCTGAAATCTCAAGAGGTTGTCAGGGCTAAAAGTGACAGTGTCTTTGGGCAAGCTCTGGAACATTCTCTGTTGCTTCTGTGGAAGCCACCTCACCAGGGCCAGAGCCAACTGGTACCACTCCTGGTGCCAGCACCCAGGCAGGCCCCTCAAGACCAGGCAAGGTCCGTAGATACCTGGATTTTCCCCGTTGATGGAATGTAAATGCCACTGGCCCCTAGGTGTCAGAGAGCCCATAAGTCAAGTAGCCTTCTCTCTCTACTGAGGGGTGGCCTTTCCCTTTCGATCAGCAGTGGTTCCTGGGAACTCTACCCACAGCACCATACTTCTTGTTGGGGAGACACACCTTGCTCATCTCTTTCTCTCCTCAGTCCCAGCCCTCAGGCCTCCGAAGGGAGCATTCCCAGGTCCTCCCCAACTTACGCAGGCTGCTTCCCGCACTTGCTCACACAAACGCTTGGCAGGGATGAGGAAATCCAGGAGGAAGCTCAGCCCATCTCCCCGGAAGTCAGAGTCCAGGAGCCGGAACACTTGACCCAGGACGGTGGGGGCAGTGGCTTCGAAAGGCGGGTAGAGCCCTGCCAGGGCATGCTGGATGGCCATGTCAAGGGCTGAAGGGTCCTGCTGGGGACAGCAGGGAGAACAGTTACAGTAACAGTGTGGACAGGCACAGTGACCACTTCAGTGGTCTTCAGAGCCCTGTGAGTAAGACCTGGCTGACTCCCATGGCCAGGGTTAGCCCCTTACTTCACCCCAGCCTAACTCAGAAACTCTCCAATCCTGTACCTCCTAGCCTCTGCCCAGCGATGGCCCCACAGCCCAGCCAGATCCCATGGCGGCATGTCCTCTGCAGCTTCCTTCTTGACACCTGCCCCAGCGGACCGCAGCCATGTCACATTCAATGGCCCCGCCCTCTCTAGCTCACGAACATATGAGCCTTCCCCTGTCAAGTTGTACGACCAATTTCATGCAATCTCCTTCTCTGCCTCAGCAGCCTTTACCCTTCTTTACTCCAGCCGTCCTCTGCCAGGAGCTCAGAGCAAACTTACTCTAACACACCAAGACCCCAGAGCAAACTTACTCTAACACACCAGGACCTCAGAGCAAACTTACTCTAACTCACCAGGCAGCCAGCAACGTAGGCCTACCTGCTGTGCATGACACCAGCCTCCCCCAGTTCTGTTGCCTCTGTCTGTTTCTCCACCATGACAAGAGGAGTCTCTCACTCACCTTCAGCCTTTGCCATTTTCGTCCCTTCCTCCCAAACACCTGCCTGCCTCTTTCTGACCTCACCTGACAACACCCTCTTCATTTAACTTCAAGACACAGACCAGCCTTAGGCTGTTCTGGAAGGTACTCAGACTTTACACCTGTTTCCTCCCAGTGTGATCAGATGTCCCCCTCCTCTGGTACCATATCAGAAAAATTCCCGCACTGCCTTCTAGTCCCCAAAGGGCAAGAGGGCCAGGCAGGACAGCACCCAAAGGTACCCAAATCCAAATCTCCACAGCCTGTGAGTGCAGGCAAAGGGGGACTGACGGCAATAAAGCAGAGACTCTGAGGCAGGTGAAAAGGCACAGTTCACTCTCAACCAGATTCTGAAGCCAAAGAGAGAGGTCCTGGTCCTTCCCATCTGTGGTCTATGCAGAGCAGGTCACAAGCCCCATCATTTTGGCAGAATAAGCGAATTAATAAAAAAATGAATGCCTACAGCTGTACTCTGAAGGAGGGTGGGTCACCATGCTGGCCTGCTTCGGAGCTGTGGGGTGGGAATGGGGAAGTCACTCCTCAGAGCCAGAGGTGAGGGATCCGTAGTGCGGTTGAACAGGAAGGGGTTTGCCAGGCCTGTAGGCCTCACTACCACTCAGCCCTGCCCACCCAACCCTTGCTTCCCCACTGCCATGGTCTGAGTGAGAATGGTCCCGCAGGCTCATATGTGAATTCTTTGGTCACCAGCTGGTAGAACTGTTTGGGAAGAATTAGAAGGCGTGGCCTTGTTGGAGGAGGTGTGTCACTGGGGATGAAGTTTGAGGTTTCACATCCCAAGCCATTCCCACTTGGCATTCTCTATCTTGGTCTAGTAGGTAAGACTGAGCACTCAGTACTGCCTACCGCAGCACCAAGCCTGTCTCCTGCCTTGCTACCTGACATGGTAGTTATAGACTCTAATCCTCTGGAACTGTGAGTTCCCAGATAAATTCTTTTTTTCTATAAGTCTCCTTTGTTGTGGTGTCTTTGCAGCAATATAAAAGTGACCAACACACCCACCAACCTGGGGACAGAGAGAGATCTTAAGTGTCAACCAAGGACATAAACCCTGGGCCTGCATCCCTTCATGCCACGCGCCCCACGCCATGCTGGAACACTGGCACACCTGGCTTCTATCTCCTTTTGTGACCTTGATTAGGGACCTCTCTAGACTTCATCTGCAGCCTCGCTGTCTGCTTCATTTTTGGAAATGTAATTACACACATGACCTTCAGCATTTGTACAGTTCAAAGTTATTTTTGTTTGGTTGGTTTTCTGTTGTTTTTTTTTTTCACATCTACCCGCCATGCAGAAAGATACATAATTGTGTTCCTCAAAAGGAAAAGGGGGTAGGGGAGAGAGAGAGAGAGGGAGGGAGGGAGGAAGGGGGGAAGGAGAGGGAGGGAGGGAGGGAGAGAGAGAGAGAGAGAGAGAGAGAGAGAGAGAGAATCGGTCTCCAGGAACTTGCTGTGTACCAGCCCTACACTCACAGTCTCTTGCTTGGTGTCACCTACAGCGATGCCACGGCTAACCTGGGGATTCCCATTTGCAAGTAAAGGGTCAGAGTCAATTGTGCCCAGAGTCTTAGTGAGAAAGAGAGACAGTGCAGCTCCAACCCAGACCCGTGGTGGTGAAGACAACTGGCTTTCTTTCCCTGCCTCTGGCTGCCTGCTCTGTCTGAGGGCCATTCCTTTCAGAATGGTCTGCCCAGGATTCTAGTGGCCTAAAGAAACCACAAGAGGAAAAGCAAGGTCTGCCCTCTGAGATGACCTTGGCTTACACAGAGTTGCCCGCATTTGCCACCTGCCTTAGCCACCTTTAGAGGTGGCTGGAAAGTGGGAAATTGTGACAAGCAGATAGGCTATACTCTTGGTGGCTCACTATCTACCAGTCAGGGTCTCCTGGGTCTTAGAACTGTCCAAGAATTCAGGAAGAACATAGTGTAAAGGCCCCAGAGGCTAGAGGGAGGAATGCTGGCTCCTTGCCATCACAAATGAACTGGGCAGCCTAGCCTGGGACCACAGGAGTCTAAGTGTTGCTGCCAGACTCTAAATGATCTCTGTGAAACTTGATAGATGCGTTTCCATTCCTTCCCAGTGAGGGCAGCCCAGCCCAGCCCAGCAGTCAGTTGCTCCTTGTAGGAGCCAGGCATGAATGGATGCTGAAAAGCATGGAGACAGAACCCCCTCTGCAACTAGGGATAAAGAAAGGGCTCAGCGCCCCAGCCAGAGATGGACTTGTGAAATGGAGCCCTAGTTTTCTTTTTGAAATGCTGAGCTAGAACCCAGGATCTGTGCATGAGGGGCAAGAATAAACTGTAACCACACCCTTCCATCCTCCCCACTAAGCCACGCCTCCAGTCCTCAGTCTTTTGCATGGGTTCTTGCCAGAAGCTAAGGGTAACCTTGAACTCACTGTAGTGTAACTCACTTTTAACTCAGTGTAGCCCAGGCTGCCCTCCACTTCCTCCCTCTGCCTCCTGAGTGCTGGGATTGCAGGTGTACACCACTGCTCTGGACTGCACACATCTATCTTAGCAGCTTTGCCGTGAGCCGGCTCTATCAGAGTCCTAAGTGCTCATTTTATCAAGCAAAATTTGCAAATGCAAGGTGTACAGTCAGATAAACTTTTACTCCGCGTATCCATCCTTGCAAACAGCATCCAGCTCAGTGTACCAGAGTCACATCACCCCCACACAGAGACTCACTCCTAGCCAACTTCTATTATAATGTTTTTAAAGAAAAATTTCTGTACAGTATAATCCATAGAATGTGAGTAGGCCCAGAACCCAAGTGGGCATTAAGCACCGTTACCCCCGAGGGTAGTGAGGGCAAGGGCCTCCTCACAGGGCAGCCTTTTCATTTTCTTCTGAGCTTGCTACATTTTCCAAACCTTCTGGAACCAGTGAGTGTGGCTTTTATAACCAGAGGGAAAGCATAAAAGTGTGATCGTGTGCTTTTAAGGCTGGCTCCTTTTTTAAATGGCCTCGCCAGATGTTCTTAACTGAGCCTTCTGAGATGTGGGCTGGACTGCCTTAAAGGTCCAGATCTTTCCACTTGCTCTGCAGAGCCAAATTCTAGTTTCATTTGGCTTGGCTGCTTCCTCCTCCTCCTTTTCCTCCTCCTCCTCTTCCTCCTCCTCCTCCTCCTCCTCTTCTTCCTCCTCTTCGTGGGAAGGGCTGATGTGGGCAGGGTCCTAGCATTCCCTCTGCTCTGAGGGAAAGCTAAGATGCAGCTTGGGATTGGGGAAGCACTTGCCTAATATTCCATCCCCCACCACAAACAAAGAAGAAAACAAAAAGCTAGGAAAGGGGGCTAGAGAGACCGCTCAGCAGTTAAGAGCACTGACTGCTCTTCCAGAGGTCCTGAGTTCAATTCCCAGCAACCACATGGTGGCTCACAACCATCTGTAATGGGATCTGATGCCCTCTTCTGGTGTGTCTGAAGACAGTGACAGTGTACTCATACACATAAAATAAATAAATAAACCTAGGAAAGGTTAGACACTGACTATGCCACACCAGGTGACTTTGACTTCAGGCAATAAATAAATACACTTATAAACAGGAACCCCTGGGGTGCTCGGACCTCCTCAGAGAGTTTTCTTTCTGCAGTTGACCATGGTTAAGGCAGAAGCTCACAACTGGTCGAAATGCAGACGTCATCTCGACGGCTCAGACCATCATGGAAGATGAGGCAGAAAGGTTTTAAGACCTAGAGGTTGGAGATGCCTGGCTGCCTTTCGAATCCCAGCCTAGACAAGTTCCAGAGGAGCGTCCTCCAGAACTGCCAGGAAGGACAGTGTCTCCTGGACATGACAGAACCAGATACTCATGAGCTCACAGTATCAGTGGTTACCTGCACAAGGGCTGCACAAGATCAAGCCAGTCTGCATTCCAGCATGAAGTGGGGAAAGGCTCACAGCCTTCCTTCCCATGCTGAGGAGGAACTACTGACAGTTGAGGCCTTCTGCAGGATGTAGGGTCCATTTTCTTTGAGGGGCGGTAGCCCTGAGTAGATTGACCAATCTCCAGTGGATGGCCCCACATCCATGAATATATAGGCAGCACAAATTGAACCCTACTGATTATAAAAGCAAGGCAAAGAAACAAAAAACCATAGGATACGGATTTGGGAGGGAGAGGAGAGTGGAGAGATGGTCTGGGAAGAGTTGAGGAAAAGGGAAAAGTGAATATGATTAAAATGCACTGTATACTTGCACGAAATTCTCAAAGAATTAATAAAAGTATTATATTTGTTTTTTCTTTTTTTAAAGTACTGGACATATCTATTCTAGGCCCCTTCTAGAATTGTCCATATAATTTTGTTCCGGAAGGTGTGGGGTAAGGATGTGGTTTCCAAATGGACCAATCTTTAGTTGCTGAGGAAGTTTCAAAGGTCTGACCTCAACCCATGTCCCTGCTCTTGCCCAGGGACGATCTAACGAGGGGGCTTGCCTGTGAGAAATGGAAGCAGATGAATGTGAGAAAGCACACCATGGACCCTTGCTGAGGACCCCCAACCACCCACCTCAGAGGAGCAATAGGCCTGGGACACTGCAGCCTGCCCTGTCTGATCAGTAAGCCTCCCAGTGTTTTGAAGATTGGCCAAAGCAAGCAAATCTGTGAGCCAGCTGCTGCCCAGCAGGTGTCAGGCTTTGAGCTTCCTGGGACTCTCTTGAACTTGTCTAGGCTGAGGTTCCAAAGTCAGCTCCCCGACTGCCTGTTCCCATCTGACTCAAATTGCTTGCGCTTTTTGTCTGTGTGTGTGTGGGTGGGGGTTGGAGTGAGAATCCAGCTCTTTACAAACCAGCTTTCAAATCAGCGCTTTATCAACAAACTTTCAAAACTGGAAGTGCTGCCCAGATGCAGTGAACCAGGCCAGGAGTGGGTGTCAAAGAGCTGTATTCAAGTCCAGTTCAGCCATGTGGTATCCAGGAAATTGTTTCTGCTTCTGAGTCCTCCCTAGTCTCAAGTTTGTCCTTGTCTCTACTCTCCTGTGCCTCTGGCCTGGGGCACAACTTCTTGCTCAAGTCACAAGATGACAAAGTTGCTCCCTAGGGCTGCCTCTGAGCTGCCCTGAGCAAGCCTTCTGGGTGAGGCCCCAGCTAGGTCCACTCCATGCGTGGTTTTACATGGTTGTCCTGATGATTCTGTGAACTGGTTATGTTCTCCCCATTTTACAGATCAATAAACAGAGGCTCACATCATCCACCTGGTTGGTGGACAGGTACATCGTCTGAGGCTCTCTGAAGACTTTCATACACAGAGAGCTGTGGCCCTCGTTGTAACATCAGGTGGCTCCCTATTGCTTCAGCAGCTTGTCAGCCTAGTTCTTAGGTCTCCCATCGTATCTTCCCTGCTTCCTTAAACAGACCCAGCTCGAGTAGGGGTTCTCCCTCATCCGCCTGCCACATGTGCAAGGTGTTCTTGCCACGCTCACATACTTGGATTAGTTATTTGCTTAATATTTATTCTTGATTATTCAATGTTTGACTTTTTCTTCCTATTCATCTTCAGTGTAAATTTGCTTTGTTTATTGTCATGTGTTTATGCCACTTCAATCACTTCCATGACAATTCCCTCTAAGCGCCTCCTCATTTAGCCTATGGCATCCCCTCCTGGGCACACGCTGTCTCTGCTCACACTCTACAAGGTAAGCGCCTACCCACCCTTCAGAGTCCTGCCGTCTCTTCTCAGGTTTCCATGGTGCCTGTACTCACAGGCAAGGAATAGAGACTCCCCTTGGACTTGCCCATTTACTCTAAATATGAGAAAGAACTGCAGGCTGAAGGCTGGCCCAGACAGCTTAGTGGGATTCTGTCTCAAAATAAAGTAAGTAAAACAGAACTGGGGATGTGGCTTAGTGGTAGAGCAATTGCTTAGCATGCACGAAACCATAGGTTTTCAAAATCACAGTACGAAATCTCTTCCAGGGGCCAGCAAAATGGCTCAGCGAGCTAAGGTACTTGCTTCCAAGCCTGATGACCAGTTTGATCCCACCTCAGAAGGAGAGAACCCACCCCGAAAGCTGTCCTCTGACCTCCACATGCATGCCACAAAGACATGCTAGAGTGACACGCTGCAGTGAGTGGATCTCGAGCAGATATACCATGGTGGTTTGGTTTGCGTGGATGTTATAGGACAAAGAGGAATTTCCCTGCAAAGACAGAACATGCAAAGGTCCTGGGGCAGGAGAGACTATGAACCCTAAGGAATTCTGAAACCAGGTCTGAGTACTCAGGGCACAAAGTTAAGATCGGAGAAAAAGAGAAAACAGTGGTATAGATCCCAACGTCCACATAATAGCCTGGGTGTGGTCTCACACACACTTATACCCCCTCACTGAGCCGGACAGACACGGGAGGATCCTTGGGGCTTTTCTAACCTAGCCAATAAAATGCAAGATCCAGGTTCAGGGAGAGACCGTGGCTCTAAGGGGTAGACGGAAGTTATAAAGGCCCTCTGGCTTGTGTGTGATGCAGGCACTTATACACATGCATGTGCTGTATCATATACACCTTACATGTATGCTTATACAAACATGTGCATTCCCTCACAGCACATCACAATACACACACACATGCATGCACACACA
>NW_021620408.1:1059756-1067063 GCF_004785775.1 Grammomys surdaster | reverse complement strand
ACACATGCATGCACACACACACATACATACACACATGCATGCACACATGTACATACACATGCATGCACGCATGCACACACACAAACACACACAAGCATGTACACACACAAATACACACAAACGCATCCACTCACACATGAAAATAAAGACAGAGATGAAAACATGGCCATCCTACCCTTCAGGAAATACGTTCTCAACTGTTCTGAGGAGCACCCCAGAGTCCGACCTTTGACCGAGAGTTCACTGAGGGTTTGTTTGTTTTTAAGAAAAATGAGCCGGGCGGTGGTGGCGCACGCCTTTAATCCCAGCACTTGGGAAGCAGAGGCAGGTGGATTTCTGAGATTGAGGCCAGCCTGGTCTACAGAGTGAGTTCCAGGACAGCCAGGGCTACACAGAGAAACCCTGTCTTGAAAAACCAAAAAAAAAAAAAAAATAAAAAAAAGAAAGAAAAAGAAAAATGAATAAACTGGTTCTATCAAAACCAAAGCTTTAACAGATAGATGAGTTGTGTGGTACTGAAGTAACTTTGCAGGGTAAGACTTCCAGCTGTCTTGCTTCGTACTTCTGGAAGGGTGACATTGCCAGCTATGTAGGCTCCTTGGAGTCAAGTTCTAATCTGTGCCATGAGGGGCTACAAGTCTGCAGTTAGAATTGGTGGGAGTGGTATGTCTCCCACTCAGAGTGCCCAGCACAGGGTCTTGCTATAGAGAGAGGCAGACAACCACTGCCTTAGGCCATGTCACCTAGGATGCACTTTTATGCTTTGAGAGTGGTGTGTACCGTGCCTCTGCTGTCTGAGTTTGGGAGCCTAGTTTTGTACTGTCTGTGTGCAGACGTGTCTGTCCACATTTCAGCAAGAGCAAGCAGGTACACGAGGCCTGTGTCCTTGTATTCCTTGTGGTTCAGGGATTTGTGTGTGCATGCACAGTGTGAATGCACCTCTCTATAGAATTATGGGTGTGGAACTGCACAGGAAGGGAAGCCCACCCAAGCCAGCATAGCAAATCAGAGTCCAGGGGTGAATGCCCTGGCCTGTCTCCCAGCTCTGTCCAAATCCCCAGAGATTTGTAAAATTGCTCCAGAGAATCCTACCCAATCCTGAACCTGTCTGGAGCTGAGCTAAGACTCTGAGCAACAGACTTCACTTTGATTCTTTCTTCCCAGATGCTGGCACAAAGACACACACAACTCTCCTGGAGGTCCCCTTCACAGGGTGCGGTCCAGGGAACCCAGGCACACAGGTACTGCACCCCCTCAACCTTCCCAGATGCCTCTACACCTCATGCCCATGGGAGGACCCCAGGCTCCAACATGTACGTGTTCAACTTGCCAAACCCCGGTGTCTAAAATAGCAAAGGAACCCAAGACTTGGTGAGCAATTCCCTGGAACCCACTCTCCTTCCCCCAGGGTCCGCCCTTTCCCAGCACTGTGCTGTGCTGGGTGGGGGACTTTGACTCCTGTCTCATTCCAGACCCCCTACAGGACACAGCACTGTCAATCAGCACAAAGTTTAAAGTGCTAAAAACACCCCAAGTTTTCTGCATGGCTCAAGTTCCAGAACTCCAGTTCAGATTTGCATACTGGTTTGGAGCGAGATGAAAGCGTGCATCTCTGCAGAGAGGCCCAGGCAGGACGTGCGGCCCAGGGGTGGATCTGAGCCCCACTCTTGCCCTAATCCTGCGGGAGCTGCGCAGTTAAGCCGACCCAGAACAGGAACCGAGGGTCTCCAGGTACACACACACACACACACACACACACACACACACACACGGGGTGGGGGCTGTGCCGGACAAAAGCCAGCAGAGTGAGGTGGTCCATGCCCAGGAGGGCGTTACCATGGTGATGCTCCTCTGGTCCCGTTGGCAGTCTCTGTCCCGGGAAGCTTTGACTCGCCTAGCTCTGGAGAAAGTGAGAAGGGCGAGCAGGGAACTCCCAACCCGGCTTCATCCCGAGGGGCAGCCAGACCCGGACAGCGAAGAGGGAGAGGGGACCCAGACTGAGGAGGCGAAAGGGAGGGGGGAGAAGAGGCGGGCCACCCCATGGGGGGCGGGGCGGCGGCGGGACAGCGGTCCTTTGTGCGATGCCTTGCCCTGCTCCCGCCCTGCAGCCGCCGCCGCTGCGGGTGACAGTATCCCACCCCGCACCCCCTGCCGAGGCCACCGGAACCGTCTAGGGGTGTCTGGCACTGCCTAGCGCTCCCTCCAGCGTCCCCACCCTGGACTGCTGGCTTCTTGTCCCAATCTGCAAGTCATTTTGTCTCCTAAGCCTCAGTTTTCTCACCTGTAAAATGGGGAGGTGGTGGAGGTGATGCTGGTGAGAATAGCATCCCTTCCTGGAATTGGGGAGCAGGGATCAGCATTGGTCCTGACGGCTTGGGATTTCAGGTTTGGGATGGTGGCTAACAAACACTCAGCCTTCAAGAACTTGAAGCCGACGTGACAGACACCGCATTGCTGTGAGGCAGGGTGCTCCAGACACCCACCATGTCTGTGTCTTGACCTAGGACTCCCTAGCTCTGGAACCAATCATGGAAGGAGAGGTGGGCTGTTTGGAAGCCCCCACCTGAGGTGCTCTGTACTAGGTTTCCCATTGGATGACTCTGGAGTTGAGCCCTTTATTATCAAAAAACTGTGCTGAGCCAGAACAACACAGACTCTCCGTCCTGGGGGCGGTAGGGGGGGTGTCATCTGCCAGGAACTGGGATCAGAACGAGAAGAACAGAAAAAATAACCGTGAGTTAACTGCTGAGAAGGAATGGAGTTGATCAGGAACTCCCGAGAGGGGGCTGGAGAGATCAGGCTACTCTTCTAGAGACAGAAGACCCAGGTTCAATTCCCAGCACCCAGGTGGCCATTCGCGACCTTCTGCTAAGGAAATCTAATGACCTCTTTTGGCCTCAGAGGCCATCAGAAACACACATGGTACACAGACACACATGCAGGAAAAACACTTATTTTTTTTTTTTTTGAGTGGTAAAAACTGAGTGAACAGGGAGAACTGAGTGAACGGGGAGGGGTAGCAGGGACCGGAGTTCTAGGCAATGAGAGCAGGACATGAGGCCTCCAGAGTGGTGGCTTAAAAAGATGGGGACATGTAAGTGGAGACAGATCACCTGTCGTGGTGGTAAAGGCTTCTCTTCCAAATCTTATCCACAGCCATGTCCTACTCTGCCCTCCACTTACACACACACACACACACACACAGACACACACAGACACACACACACACACACACACACACACACACACACACACACACACACGCTATCTAGTCTCTTCACAAGAACCTGAGTTAGGAGCCAGCCCAAACCCTCTCCTGTTCCTTGGCCTCTGTTTATTGCTGTTGGACTAGTAATCCAACAGTAGTCTCACTATGCTGTCGGGCTTCAATAGACCCTTGGGGATGTTACTTAAACATCATATAACTCCCTCCTAAGAGGCAGAGAGGGCAGAGGGGCCTTTGTTGTTGTTGTTTTGTTTTCTTTTGTTTTGTTTTGTTTTGTTTGAGACAGGGTCTTATGTGTCCCAGTCTGAGGTAGAATTCCATGTGTAGCTGAGGATGGCCTTGAACTTCTGACCCTTCTGCCTCTCCTTCCCAAGTGCTGACGTCACAGGCATGCACTGCTACTTGTGTTTTATGTGGGTCTGGGCCTTTGTACATGCTAGGCAAACACTCTGCCAACAGCCCCATAGGAATGCATTTGTTTAAGGGAAAACGGCCTTCAGTTTACTGTGCAGAATTCAGTTAGGAGGTGGGGTTGTGATTTCCAGACTGCAACAAGTCAGAAGTAGCACACGGGCCAGTTTTCCAGGATCACAGGAGACAGAAAAGATTCTGAATTAAGTAAGCAGAGAAAATCAAATTAAAAAGGCCTTGGGTGTCAGGGCTACATAGAGAAACCCTGTCTCCAAAAAAGAAAAGAAAAAGGCCTTGGGTGCTTACAGAGTCTGTGAGAAAGCTTGGGTCTCTCCTCTGGGAAGGATGTTCCAGGAGTCTCACTGTCAAGAATAATCTGGAAGCCCCTGAAAACCTGGGGGACTACTTCAAGCCGTGAGCATGCCGAAATGGAACTTTCTGGGCATCAAACACTCTTGCAAGTAAACTATGGGATGGACCCAGCCACTGGCATCACATGAGAGACAAAGAGCCCCAGGCAGAGTCTTCGGGTGTGTGTGTGTGTGTGTGTGTCTGCATTCCTGGACTGAACAAGGCCTCCATTCTAGAAACTACTTCATTAACTACCTTGGTGTGCTGCCTGAATGAATCCCAGACATTCCTCTTGCCTGGGTCACTGTCCATAAGCCTTACAAGGACAATCCAATCAGGCCAAGCTTATGTGTGCTCAGGAGTCCAGTAGAGCTGTCCATATGAGGAAGAGCTGGTCATACAAGAGGAGACTAGAGTTCATAGGAAGGAGGGGAGGACATGAAATGGACTCACAATGACATGTGTCAGTACAGTCCACTGCTGGGTCTCTCAGCAGCCGTCACACCCTACGTCTACGTATGTTCTTCCCAAAATGTTCTGAATGGATGGATATGGCACAACATATCCATCACCAGACATTAACAGACACCAAAGAGTGTGTGTGCTCATGTGTACATGTCTACATGTCCACATAAACACACACACATAGACACAGACACAGGCACACATAGACACATATACATCTACACATTGACACACATAGACACAGACACACACAGAGACATATATCAGACACACAGACACACACAGACACACACACATAGACATATATCAGACACACAGACACACACAGACACACACACAGAGACATATATCAGACACACAGACACACACACATAGACACATATACATCTACACATTGACACAATAGACACAGACACACACAGAGACATATATCAGACACACAGACACACACACAGACACACACACATAGACACAGACACACATACATAGACACAGACACACATACATAGACACACACACACAGACACAGAGACACACACACAGAGACACACACAGATACACAGAAACACACACATAGACACATACACACATACAGACACACCCACATAGACACAGACACACCCACAGACATGTACACAGACCCAGTCACATACAAACATATATATACACACAGACACACACAGAGAGACAGACACACACAGATACACAGACCCAGACCCACACACAGGCACACAGACACACATACACACACATTCCTACACAGATACACAGACAACCAGATATACACATACACACAAAGACAGACACACACACACATACACACATGTAGAGATACACACAGAGACACAAACACACACACACAGAGATATAGACACTCAGATATACACATACACACATAGAGACACACAAATACACAGACACACAGAGACACAGACACACACAGACACATACACAAGATCTGGTCTGAGCCCATAGAAACCCTTCTGAGTCTCAGATTCCTCTTTTGTGTTCAGAATACCACTTCTCACAGGATTGCCTTGAGGCTTCATCAGGCAGGCAAATGTTAAGGGCTCTGGGCTGGACGTGGTCCCTCTGGACTTTCCAGGGGATTCCCAAGGGCTGGTTAAGGATTCACATCCTCTCTCTTCAGCCAGTGAGGAACTGAACCGTATCCAATTGCTAGGCTACATTGGAGAAATCAACCCCACCCCCACTCCTGACATCTGCTGGTGGGAGGATGGGAGACGACATGAGAAGAGTTTCTGCTGGTGAGTCCTTGGGTGGTCCTGAGAAGATCACATCCCTCTCAGAGCCAGAGTTTCCTCAGCAGGCAACAGAGGTTCCAGATGCTCCTGGAGGAGGACTCCATTGGAAAGGTGCAAACCAAGCCTGGGTTATGACAGGTCTTAAGCAATGACAGCTCTGCCTGTGACCATGAGACTTGAGAGCCAGGTGCTAGGACACCTCACCAAGGGGACAGGCACATCTTGGGAAAGGGGGGGGGTCCCAAATTTAGGGAGAACGTCATGGGACTTGGAGTTCATTAACTCCTTTGCTAACTATGTGTACCGATTGTAAGGATGTCAGACACTTGGCAGCCATGTCTACCCTTACCCTTCTATGTCCATGACAGATATAAACAATCAATTACAGAACTTCCAGTGAAACCTAGAGGCAGCCTCAGAATCCTCTTCAATGTACACAGTACAGGCAGATGCCACCAGTCAGCACAAGTGATCATGGACCTGACATTCATTTGTCATCTGTGGTCTGAAATGTTAGTGTGGGCTAGCATGGAAGAAGACACAGATTCCCAAGGCTGAGGATTCGTCTCTGAGTCTTGTCTTAAAACCCCTGGTCGGGTGGGAGGATGACTCAGCACCTGTTTGGCATGTATGAGGAAGGCCTGTGGTCCATCCACTGCATGGCAAAAGCAGACACAAGCCACACCCCTAAGGCCCTTGAGAATGAGTAGATACTGAATGAGTGGCTAATACAATCCATGGAAATCCCCTCAAGTCAAAGCCAGAGTCACGGGAACCTTCAAGACCAGTCTCGCAGGCAGTACCCTGTGAGCAGGAGCCCTGGTATTTTTTTTTTAAATGGCTGTAACACCATACCCTGAGGCAGAACAATTTATGAAGAAAAGAGGTTTATTCAGCTCCTCAAGGGCTGGAATTGAAATTTCAAGATAATGGAAGTGTTGACTAGTGACAGCCGACAGAGAAAAGTACGACAGGCGAGTGGACCAGCGTGGGCCAAGAGACAGGGGATGTGGGTTTTTCCTGAAAGACATGAAATGTCACGAGGGAACTAAAGGGGGAGCTCCCCTGAGATCCCCCTAACTGCTGAGTGGAGGCAGTGTTAGAGGACAGTGGGACCAGAGACTATCAGCCTGGGGTGTGCATCCCACAGGCTCTGGGGTTGCTAAGTCTCCCCTGCACTCCCTCAGGCTCTAGCCTTTGGGCGTTATCCTGCAACTTCTCTTTCCCTTCCACCCGAGCTGTCTTGTAACTGTAGGACAGACTCCATGGTTGATTCACACAATGGCCGCTGACTCTAGGACTCGTCTGGAGAGGCAGCTGTGAGCCGCCAGCTGAGGGAGGAAGGGGGGAAGGGGAGAGAGGAGCACAGCCCACTTAGGCCTTCCTGCCTCCCTCCCCCTGCACACATGCCCAGGTTCCCCCACATCCCCCACCCCACCCCATCCCCAGAGATTACTTTTTCCGCAAGCCTATTCTTTCTTGGAGGACCAAGACCCCTGGGAAACCTGGCCTAGTGGCCCAAGTCCATCCTTCTGGGCTCTGATGCTCAGGGCATCTCCCTCCCTCCCTCCCTCCCTCCCTCCCTCCCT
>NW_021620408.1:1016704-1059356 GCF_004785775.1 Grammomys surdaster | reverse complement strand
CCCTCTCTCCCTCCCTCCCTCCCTCCTTCCCTTCCTCCCTCAGGAGTTCACTTACTGCTTGCTGAAGGAGGCAGCATCATGGAGCTGGGCTGTAGGCGCAAACAGGGTTTGAGTCTAGAAGAGGGAACCCAACCACACCTCCTAGAGGTCAAGTCAGAGAGGGTTTCTGAGAGGAAAGGACACTTGCACTGGGGTTTGGAAGGAGAAATAGAAGTTCACTGTTGGGAGAAAGATGAGCAGAGATTTGAAGCCAAGGAGACAACGTACACTGCTGGTTGTTGCAGGCCAGTTCTATAAAGTCAGAACAGGGCTCTATGTCTATAAATGTTTGCTGAATGAATGTTTGAGGGGAAGACAGAACTCTGGTATGGCTACATCAGTTTCAAGACTGGCAGTGGATCAAGCCTGGCAAACAGAAAATTAAAAAGACTATCAGTTGAGTGAGCCTAAATCTCAAACTTGGGGTGCCTGTCCCCCAGCTCACCAGAGCTCACAGCTGTTCACCTGCTCATTCACATGGCCCCTGCACATAGCAGACATCGGCAACACTCATTCCGCATCATCTGCTCTCGAAGATTCTGGACTGTGAATAGTTCTCAGGGACAGGCAAACAGTAGATGCTCAATAAATGTCTGTCTACTAGGTGGATGGATAGGGGTTGCGTGATGATTTTAAAAGATGCTCAGAGATTTCTTACTCTTCTCATTGAGGGCAGAAGCTTCTCGGTGTGGGCTAGACTTTGAGACTGAGGTCTCAACATGAAGGCAGGTGAGGTATGCCTTTCAAGATGATGTCATTAAAGACATTGTGGCTCTGTCTTGCTGCTTGTGCCGTGGGGACGCCCAACATCATGTGGCTAGGACACTCAAGTATCCCTGTGGGCATGCTCAGATGAAGCAGTCTGAGGGTTGCTGCTATTGGTCAACACTTGGGGAGCCAGCTTCCTATGGGCCCTCATCCTAGGCAAGCCTTTGAGTGGCTGCATTCCAGGCCGGCAACCCCATGGCCACTCCATACATGACCCTGGGCCAGGGCCACCCCATGAAGCTGCTCCAGAAAACCCAGTCCACAGAAACTCCAGGAAACAAGAAAAGCTTACTGTTGGTCCACTCTGAGCTGTGAGAGGGCTCGTGAAGTACCGACAGGTAAGCAATGGAGACGGTTGGGTGGGTGGGTAGAAAATAGATGGATGTGTGGGTGGGCGGTCAGGTTGGTGAATGGATGGGTGGGTAGGTTAGTGAATAGATGGATAGTAGTTGGATATATGATAGATGGGTGGAAAGATGATGAAGGATGGATGGATGGATGGATGGATGGATGGATGGGGAATGAATGGGTGAGTAGGTGGGTAGATATATAGGTAGATGGGTAAGCATGGGGACACACAGATAGCCAGATTGGTGGATGGATGGATGGATGGATGGATGGATGGATGGATGAGTGGGTAGGTTGTAGGATGGATGAATAGTGTGTGGATAGGTAGATGGGTAGGAGGGTAGATGGGTAAGAGTGCATTAGGTAGTCAGTAGTCAGAGGTTCCATTGGGAAAGTAGGGGGTTCCGATCCCAATAAGTTTACTATCCTGGAAATCTGGAAGAAGTTCATCATCCTGGAGTGCCATGGTTATCTCTGAGTTTTAGGCAGGTCACCCAGGCAGCCAAGCAGGGAAGGACAGAGCTGATGGATGACCTTGAGCCAAGAGGTCCATAGAAATCTGTGTCTACTGCTCCAGCTATCTCCAGCAGCCCCTGCATCCTGGCCCTGTCATTCCTCAGCAAGGGTGACCTCTGAACCCTGCAGGAAGTCAGGGCTCCAGCATTTCTCAGAAGCTGCATCATGCTCCTCACTAGGAGCTTCCGCACCGTTTGTATGTGTGTGTGTGTGTGTGTGTTTGTGTGTGTGTGTGTACATTCGAAACTATAACCCTATGACCCTATGACCCAGTGTAGAGATTTGGTTGACTCCAAAGATGTGGTGGGCAGCCACAGCTACCAGTCTCTAAAGAGCTAGGAAGCAAGCGTAAGACTCAGGGTGGGGCCACTATTTGGGATTACCCAGCATGTGTCCTGGGACACACAGACACAGAAAGAATGCAAACCTAGGCCACACTGACAAACTACTCCTCACCCATCATTCTGGCAAAGGTTCCAAATCCTGGCATTGGACACCGTCACACTGTGTGGATGGCTGCAGAAGGCCTGTGTGAAAGGCTTGGCCTCCAGCTGGATGTTGTTGTATGAGGCGGAGCCTGTAGGAAGGGTGGTGGTTTGAATGAGAATGAGCTCCATAGGCTTGCTCTTACATTTGAATGGCTGGTCCTTACTTGGTGGAACTGTTTTAGGAAGGATCGGGAGGTGTGGCCTTGTTGGAGGAGCACCTGGGGGCCAGGGGGTGGGCTTTGAGGTTTCAAACACTCATGCCAGCCCCAAACCTCTGGGTCCAACTTTTGAATCAGGATGTGAGCTCTCAGCTTCTGCTCAAGCATCATGCCTGCCATCCTGCCTGTCACCATGCTCCCCACCATGATGTTCGTGGACTCACCTGGAACTGTAAGAACACCTACACATTAAAAGCTTTCTTTTATAAGATACCTTGGTCATGGTGTCTCTTCACTGCACGAGAACAGTGACTAAGACAGAGGGGGTGAGGATCTAGGAGGTCTGAGGTCACAGAAGGCATATCCTGGAAGGGGATCCAACCTCCTCTCCCTCTCCCCTGCCTCCTCCCCTCCCTCTTTGACCGTTCTCATGAGATGAGCTTCTTGTCTTTGCCATATGATGCCCTCTGCCACTAGGTTCCTCTTCACCACAAGCCCAAAGGTAACTAGGCCAGATGACTGGGGGCTGGAATTCTAAAAACATGAGCCAAATAAATCTTCTTTCTGCATGTTATCCTCATCTCTGACTTTCTTACAGTTGCAGAAAGTCTGACCAAAGTCCTGGGAATGCCTCATAAAATGAACCATCTAGCAACATGGCATACACATTTCCCCACAGTGCAGGTCTTTCACTTCTAGGTCATATTCTAAGAAGACAATTCTGCAAATATAAAGAAGTCTGACGCACAGTTTATTCTCTGAGTTTATCATAACAACATGTTGGAAATGCTCAAATATCCATCTGTCAGTACTTTTCCGATGGTTGTGACCAAACACACTTAAGATGCCACTTATGGGAGGAAAGACTTATTTTGGCGCATGATTTCACAGGACACAGCCCATCTCAGAGGGGAAGCCTGGTAAGCAAAAGGCAGGAGCATGAAGACCGTTTGTCTTACCTGGTTCCGAGCAGAGGGAGGTGTGTGTTGGAGCCCTGCTTGATCTCTTCTTTTCACTCTTATAATCCAGCCAGGCCCTCAGCCTGTGGGCCAGGGGGACCCACGTGCAGGGAAGGTCTTTCCCCTCAGCTAATCTTCTCCAAAACTCCCTTAAAGGCACAGCCAGAGATGTGCCTTTAGTGAGTGTCATTCCCATCAAGGTAATGAAGAATAACAATGACACCACTGAGAGGTGCCATACAGGGCATCTTACGTAGCCAGAAAAGCAAGAGGATCTCAGTAGTGAGGGATTTCTAGTCCCTATTACTAGGTGAAAAATAGAATACAAACGTATGCCACCTTACACTTAAGAATGCAGAAAGGGGGGCTGAAGAGGTGGCTCAGAAGTTAAGAGCCCTCGCTGCCCTTTGAGAAGATCCAAGCTCAATCCCTGCACCCACATCAGGTGGCTCACAAGCCGCCTTTCACTTCCAGGAGAGCAGGAGATCTGACGCCCTCTGCTATCCACTGGCAGGCACTGCACACACACACACACACACACACACACACACACACACACACACATAAAGAAAGAAAATTTTAAAAAAAGAAACCACACATATTAATTTAATTATACAAAAGAAAGGAAGGATAAACAAGAACAGTATTGAGAAAGGAAGATCTAAGGATGAATTTCTCTGGGAATACGTTTATAATGGCCTTGAGTTTCAACCATGTAAACATTTCACATGGCTCAGAAAACTAGAAGAGGAGACAAAGGCATAAACCTTGAACTATAAACAAAGAGACAGAGGGAAGCTCCTCTGCATATCAAACTGATAATGAGTTGGGGACAAGGCAGGTACACCTGAAACACCAGTACCCAGGAGGTGGAGGCAGGAGGATTGAGAGGTCAAGATCAGCTCAAGCTATGTAGCAAAAATTATGTCTCCAAAACCAGAACAATAATAACAGAACAGTATTAACTACTTTTGCCTTCCTATAAACCAGTGTCTTGACAGCATCAGCTTGAGAGGAAGGATTTATTTTGGCTAAGGCTTCACCAGATTGCAGGACATTACAGTGGTGAAGGTGTAGCTTAGAGCCACCCAGACCCCCAGACTTCTTCCCTGTAGTGTTGAAAGTGGGACTGATGCTGCCAATTTTGTGCCCTGCAGGATGGGAACAGGGTGGGGCCAGCACATGCTGGGGCCTCAGCCTCAGGTGGAGGGCCGATCTGTCTGGTACAGCCACAGCCTTGGTTCTCATTGTTTTCCTTCATCTTCAGCCCAGTCAGGAAGGTGTAGGCTTAAATTTTTCAAAAACCTACTTTTAATAAGGGCTCTTAATTGCTTTAACCTCCCTTCCAGCCCACCACCCACCAGAGGTAGTGGAAAGGAAAAGTTAATAGGGCTAAGAAGGATGTGGACCTGTTTAGAAATAGTTCTTTGGAGCAAATCCAATCTGTGTTGTCAAGATATCATCAGTTCAGTTCACACAAATCAGCAGTGGCAGCTCGATCCACCTGCAAACACCATTCAGGAATCAGCAAGGGCAGGTCTATCCAGAAGAAACCAAGGGGGCTCTGCTGTATGTGATTTAGAAGTAGTTCTTTGGGGAATTTCAGTCTCCAACTGTCAGGATAGCAGCAGTCCAGTTCAGTAGTGTCAGGAGAGCAAACATGAATCAGCAGCGGTGACAGGATCTAGCAGAAGCAGCCAGGCCTCCACCTAATCGGCAGGAGTCAGCAGGAGTGACCAAGACCAGCAGGGACACCAGGAGAAGTTCTCTGCTGTGCCTCTCTCAACAAAGTGAAGATCAGTGAATACAGAGACTCAAGACCAATGAAACGCTGCAAAGCTAGCTATGCAAGCACACCATCACTGTCCGCTGAGTCCTACTGATCCTCTCTCCAAACATCATGTGTCTGCCTCAGCAAAACACCACGTGAGTCTGTATCCGCTGACACATCCAGAAACTTCCACCTCACTCTGCCATTTGGCTTGAGTCCTAGGAAGTGGCAAGACGCTGCCAGAAGACCATCAGAAGGTTTTGGTGTATTTCTCTCATGAAATCACAACAAACAATAACCAGTAAAGTATGGTAAGGCGTACCAAGACCATCCAGCACAGTCCACTGTCTATGGGGCTATATTTATATCCTCTCTAAACACATCATCCATCCTGTCATGTGTCTGCTTTGGCAAAGCATCCTTTCACCTGTGTCTGCTTCAGGAAACATTCTTTCACATGTGTGCCCCAGCAAAACATCATTTGACATAACTGACTTTCCAAAGAAACCAGAAGTTTCCACTTCAGGAAGGGCACTCTCCTTCCAGTCTGTCTCCCCTCTTTTGAATCCTCCTAGGATAGTCCTCCAGAGCCCTGGGTTCTGCTTCCACCCTCAGGTCCTGACAAAGCAGCATCCCAGGACTTCAGTTTAGGAAGGGGCATGAGAAGCTACCTGCTGCTCACAGGAGTGAATGCCCTCCAGGGTGCTCTGCATGAGTGCACTGTACACCAACAAGACTAGACCACAAGGCCTAGGGCTGGAAACCATGAAGGCTGTTTTGTTTTTGGAGACAGGGATTCAGCATGTGTTCTGGGCTGGCCTCAGACTCACTGTATAGTTTAGGCTGGTCCCTTCATGATCCTCCTGCCTTAACTTCTTTATTGCTGGGGCTATAGACACACTCAGGCAACCTCAGCTGGACTCTATGTTTGTAATAAACACAGATGGCCAGTTAGATCCTTGGTTACACAGTCTGAGAAACACTGGCCTAGAGACCTGCTCAGAGTCACGGACAAAGAGGTGTGGCTGGGTTCAGGCTAATTTACTCATTCATTCATTGACAGATTCCTTCATTCATTGACAGATTCCTTCACTCATTGACAGATTCCTTCACTCATTGACAGATATTCATTCATTCATTTATTCATTGATGAAACCTAGTCTCAGTGCTGACTCCACCAGGCACTTCACTGAGAGGCAGGTCTACTGAGATGGAGAAGCAGACTGAAGAGAGGGAAGCGATGGGGCTTTTGTTGGCTGTCTCTGTCATGGGAGTGATGATTCAGAATCCTGAGCTACAACAGAGAGATGCTACCATGCTGGATCTGGGGAGAGGAACTGGCCCCCTATCTATTCTGGATGGCTATGACTGTTGAGAGGAAAGAGAGGGTGCCCCCACACTGCAGGAAGCCACAGAATCTAGAATAGAAGCCCATGAGAAAAATCAAGTGGTTGGTATCCTAAGTGTGGTGATGAGAGACCTATGGGTGAGGTCAAAGGTGCTTTGGTGAGAGACAGCAAGCTCCGGATGAGTCAGAGGCTGGGCTATGTCCGGAGTACCTTGTTGGCAGTGAACAGACCTGGGTGGGGCCAATCTCCAGGTGGTACTAGCTGGGATGTGGGTGCCCAGTGCCTCTCCAGCTCAGCAGCTTCCTGCAGCAGGGAACTCAGCTTCCCACGGTTCCTAAGGATGGGTGCTTGGAAACAGCTTGGCTGGGTGCTTCTGGCCACAAGCAGCTCTCATGAGGTTGCAGTTAAGATGTTGGCGGGCTGCGCTGCCTGCAGGGTTGACAGCTGACAGATCCACTGCCAACATGGCTCCCCTCCACAGCAGAAGAGTGACTGCTAGCTGGGCAGGAGGCCTCTGTTTCTCCACGAAGGCCTGGGACTATGGGACTGCTTTACAATATGACACTGATCTTTTACCCCAAGAGAAGGTAGCTGGAAGCTACAAGGGTGAGGGCAGGACCTCAAGTCACAGAATGCCTAAAGTGTTCTAACTGGCTGCCTTTAGTCAGTGTGAGAGAAGACTGCCCAGTCCTCTTCTTAGACCAAGCATACGAACACCTCCTTGTAGCTCAGATCTTGTCACAGCCCCAGATTGTCACCCTATGAGGACAGGGAAGACAGGAGGCCATCTTGCTTACTGGCTTTCACAAAGAAAATACAAATTATTCCTGGCACAGAACAGTCCCTGGCAGAGTTACAAGGCCACCCAGCATCACTGCATCTGACAACTGTGGATGGGTTGATGCTTTCCTGAAGCAGATCTGGGAGGCCTGGGCTTCTGCTCTTTTCTTCTCTGTATCTTCAATATCCACCCCACCCCTAGACACACACACACACACACACACACACACACACACACACACACACTTTTTAAAGTATCAAATGACCCAAAGTAGTAGCCACCGAGTTTGGAAAGATGTCCTCTTGTGTACTCAAGCTACCACTGTTTACTGGAATTCCATCTGTGGGACAGGCAGGCTTTCTGGCTCAGGAAATGGATGAAGACAGCAACGCTTGGCCACTCTTGCTGGGTCAGTTTTCCAGGGCTGCCAAACAAAACATCAAGGATAGATACTTCTTCCATCAGGTTTACACTCTGTGGAACTGAGGGATAAGGCTGCAGTGTGTCAATTTTGGGAGAGCAACACAGTTCTACACCTAGGAGTGGGGCCTTCTGGAAGTCGGGACTGGCAAAGCGGGTCTCCCAGGTGAGAAGGCTGGTCTGGAGGTTCCAACAACTCTGGACCATTGAGGGAGCCTGTGGGCCGGAAGTGGACCACTGTACCCGGAAGTAGGCTCCACAAAGTGGAAGTCGGGTAAGGAGACAAGTAGGACTCTGAGGAGGTTTGGTTGAAGAATGAATATCAGCTGGAGGGAGATGTGGGATCCAGGGGAGGTTTCTCCTGACTGTAAGACAAAGAATCTTAAAAGCTGAGAAGACTCAGATGCCAAGCAGCAAGGGCTTGGTCCAGCCGGAAGCCAAGCCTCCTGGCATTGTGGGACAGGAGACTTGAAGAAACCGAAAAGTGCATGCTCCTGCCGGGATGCAGAGGTGGCTGACAGCTGGGCATGAAGTTGACTCAAGGCACAGGGAAACCGGAAGATGGACGTCACACCCCACTCTCAGCTCTTGGGCCTCCCTTTTTGCAACTTCTGGCTCTCCTCTTAAATCCATTCCCGCTTCACCAGAGCCCCTCCTAGAACAAATCTGCAGGACTCTCCCTACGCCAGCTGCCTAGCTGGTCAATGGAGGCTGTGTTCTCTCCAGCTCCACCCTCCCTGCTCCCTAAGAGCAGCTAGAAGAAAGAACCTGCAGGCTCCGGGATCCAGGCTTGTCTCTAGTTGTCTGTCTCCAGGCCTGGTGTGGTGTCAGACGGGAAGACACTGTGTGGTGTATGAGTTGAATGAGAGCAACTGGGGATAGGTGTCAGGCTGCTTCTCTTGGGAGTGAAAGGCTGACTTCAGCCAGACTTTCTTGTTATTCCAGCTCAGGAGCAGCCACCCCTGCCTAGCCAGCAAAGAGTAAACAAAGTAATTAAGGAGTAAATAAGTGTTACAGTTTTCTTCTTAACCCAGCTAGCTCCCACATGAGAGACTAGACTATTATATTTATTTAATAAGCTTTAAGGGCACAACAACTGAGCAGTATTACTCTGTTTTAATCCTCTAAACTAACCTGGTTACCTTCCAGCCAAAATCTCTGTGACACTTGCAGTTTAGTACGGATCTGGCTCTCTGGGCTCCAGGTGTTTTCTCGTGATATCTCCTGGACTCTTTCCCATGGCAAATTTCCCACTCCTTTCTCTGTCTTCTTACTCCTCTGGGAGGAAGTCCAGCCCTATTTTCTCCCCTGCTCAGTCATTGGCTGATCAGCTTCTTTATTGACTAATCAGGGAATAATTGGGGAACAATGTTCACACAACATTGAGACAAGAAGATTCTCAGAATAGGTATTATAACCAGATATGGAGGTGGGGGGACACAGAAATCAGCATTTGAGTAATACAAGAATAATCTTTACCCAATGTTCAATAACATTATGCCTACAAAACAAACAAAAACCATGAGCCACACAGCCCCCCCCTTCTGGGCCCCTGTGCCCAACTGTTGAATCCTCTTATTTTCTCTATAGTAAGACTGTATAGAGATGTAACCGTCCAACTGGAATGGATATTTTGTTGCTTTGTCTGTCCTCAGGCTTTCTGTTAAGGGAATCTGCTGAAGACACTCCTCTGTGATTTGCATTCTGCTCACACTCTGCTGCCCAAGGGACCCAGGTATCAGGGCACATTCTTGTTCACTGCCTAAAGTGTTTCATTGCCTACTTGTTACAATGTTTCTACCTGCTGTTGTCAATAGCTTTTTGGGTTCTGTCAGGTTCCTGCTGAGTGTATCTGCATGGGCTGCTGACACAGGGCTTTGAAAGCTTCCTTTGGGAAGTCTGAGAGTGGCATTGCCTATGTGAAGATGCTCGAATCCCAGCACGAAACCCACAGCTCTATTGATGGGTCAGAAGGGTTTTCCGGCTTCTTCCAGATCCTTGTCATGCCACAGCACTATCTGACTTCTGGCACCATCAAAGGTGGCATGTCTCTGAAGGTGTCTCCTTGGTCTCCTTCTGCACACCCTGATGGACAATGAGGGGGAGGGACATCTTTCATAGGGCTCCTGGATTTTTCTCTGCTCTCAGTGTGGATATTACCCCTGGGTTAGGTACATGGGCTGTGAGCATCTAAGTGTGGACCACAGCATCTTTTCATGAGCCTCATGGAGTTTTTTGATGTTTCACCATATGAGTCCTGGGGATCGAACTCAAGTTGTCAGATTTGGCATTAAGTACCTTTACCTGCTGAGCTCTTTAGCCAGCTCCCTTCACTCCAGAAGGGTGTTCTCCAACAGTTCATCAAAAAGTTGTACAGTTTTACTACTTACATTTAAATACACAATCCATATGGAATGGGTTTTATGTGTGTCATGTGTGTCATGTTCACATGAAGGGCTAATTACCCTGGCATCGTTGATTGGAAAGACTGTTTTTTTTTTTCCCTCCAGGACATGCAATGGGGACTGTGTGAAAGCCTTGCACATACGCACAGAGAGAGGCACATTAAGGGGAGGTGACCGGATGAGAGCAGATAACTTTCTGTCAGAGGAAGCTCACGTCTAGGAACCTATCCTCGGGATGTTACTGGAAACACAAGCAGATCTGACACAGGGCTGCTGCCTTAAGAGCCCAAACTAGAAGACAATCCAAGAGTGCATCCAACAAGACGGGACCACTCAATGAAGTCATATGTCCCTCTACAACCAAACATGGTACATTAATCTAAAAAGAGGTGGAGGCTTCACTGTAGTGACATGGAAAAAGCGTTGGGCAGTGGGGTTGGTGGGGGGGGAGAAGGAAAGCCACACAGAGAGAGGAGTCCTCTGTCTGCAACCCGGAGGCACAGTCACACAGTGGCAGTGGAAGCCAGCAACCCATCAGAATTGTTTAAATTTGTATGATATGTGATCACCCAAAAGAAAACACAATTCATGCTTTTATGTTAAAAAAAAAAGACAGAGAGAGATGGGGGGGCTAAGGGGGAGGGGATGTGGCTCGGTTAATAATGTGCTTACCTGCATACACTTGAGCACCTTAGATGGAATCTCCAGAACCCAGTAAGAGCTGGCCATGCTGGCACATGCTTGCAGTCCCTATTGGGAAAACAAAAGCAGGTGGAGAATTGTCCTCTGCCTTCTAAACACACATTCATACACATGCATGCACAGGAACGCGTGCACGCACGCACTCACACACACAGAGCTGACAAGGCGGTAAACATCTATAATTCCAGCACAAGGCAGGAAGAGTGTGAGGTTGAGGCTATCCTAGGCTACATAGGGATTATGTTGCATATGCTAAGGGTCAGACTATAAGACCCATTAACACCATTTCTAGATAGTTTCTCTAGTAAAATATGCTTCTTCACCTGGAGGCCAGTATGTGACTGTCAGTGGAGCTGTATTCGCCCATGTGATGAATGCATATGCAAACACTGATATGATCACACAACAGATCTTACTCAGCAATGCAAAACAGCACTCCTGAGAGATAGAACCCCAGGGGGAAGCTCCAATATGTGACATTAAATGGTAGAAGTCAGACCCAAAGGGCACAAGCTCTGTATGGTACACTTGTGTGATGTTCTATAACACACAGACTTGTAGGAAGACAACATGTGGACAGGGTCTGGGGTGGAGGAAGTGGCGAGCTCTAGAGAGACACAAGGTGTCGTGTTCAGGATGAAGAAGGTCCAACTCTGGGTCTGACTGTAGGCTTGGCAAAGCCCACAGAAACAGAATATAGGATGCTGTATGTAGTGCCTCTGCAATTAAAATAAGCCAATGATGTATAGCTGAGCCTGGAGGAGGGGCATAACAGCTAGTCTTCACAGAGTCTGAGGCAGGAGGATTGCAAGCTCAAGGTCAGCAGGGGCAACTTGGTGATACTAGATGATGTCTCATAATACACACACACACACACACACACACACACGATAGAATGTATGACTAGAGTGTGCAAGGGCCCAGGTTCAATCGCCAGCATAGAAAAATTATAACAAAAACAAAACCTCAAAAGATGTGGAACCTCAAGAAAAATGTGCCACATAAGCACAGTGCCACGTAAGCACAGTGCCACATAAGCACAGTTCTTAACATGGAGCAGTTTCAAAACACCGTCAAGGAGTGTCTGTGGCACAACCACGTGAGAGGCACATGTGTGAACACAGAGGCTCGCCCACAGATGCACACCTGGAAAAAAGTCTGCAAGACACACACTGAGAAGGTGTCCAGCAGCCTGTGTGGATTGACAGGGGCCGCTATTTTCTTTTCTCTAGAATTCTCTAGAGCTCTCTACTTCCTCCACCCCAGACCCTGTCCACATGTTGTCTTCTTACAAGTCTGTGCATCACAGAATGTCACATAAGTGTGCCATAGAGCTTGTGCCCTTTGGCTCCAGCGTCTGCCATTTAATATCACACATTGGGGCTTCTCCATGGGGTTCCATCTTTCTCAGGAGTACTGTTTTGTATTGCTGAGTAAGATGTGTTGTGTGGCCGTAACAGTGATTGCTTATGTGTCTATTCTATCTTCTTTGTCCTCTGTATTTTTTCCCAATGGCCACACTTGGCCCTGGCTTCTAGGACCCACTAGAGTCCAGGACTGACTCATTGAGTCAGGGGAGACTGCCTCTCCACAGCTGGCAAAACAGCAGCTGCAGATGGACTCTGTGTCCCACCCTGTCAATATTTAGTTTCCTTCCTGGGCAGATAAGGCCGAAGACTGAAAACATGGGCATGAATCCAGGCTCAGAAGGCTCCTCAGAGGTCCTCAAGCAGCTGGGCTCTCCAAACCTGCAGTTTCTGGTCAATGGCTCATTCTTGTGAATGAGCTTCAGAGGGTCAAGAGTTCAGTCTCTGGTGTCTACCAGATCAACTCCTCCTCGGCAGTCAGCTTAGCTGTGAGGCTCTGAGCCTTGTCTCCATCTATAATATTGAGACAGATATTGTGCTTGCCTCTTTGGGATGCCCTGTATATAGTTTGCAGTAAGCGCATGTACAAGGCCCTTAGAACTCTCCCTCACCTCGCTTACATGTTCACTAGTGATTCCAGTTTATACTCCATCATTCTAAATGTCAGGAACTTGAAGAAGCTAATCATAGCCTCAGTCAGGAGCAGAGAGAGAATGAGCATGTGCATGCTAGTCTTCCAGCTCACTTTCTCCTTTTGTATACAGTTAAGGACCTAAGCCTAGGGAATGGTGCTGCCCACTTTTAGTTGTATACAGTTAAGGGCCTAAGCCTAGAGAATGGTGCTGCCCACTTTTAGTTGTATACAGTTGAGGACCTAAGCCTAGGGAATGGTGCTGCCCACTTTTAGGCTAGGTCTTCCCACATCAATTGATGTACTCAAGACAATCCCTCCACTACACATGCTCCTCAAGCCAACCTGATCTAGACAACCCCTCACTGAAACTCATTTCTCATTTCTCATAGTTAAAACTAACCATCAAACACATTATTTTCATCTATGAAAGCCATTTTTCCTCTCAGTCAGGTGCAGTACAGGAAAACATTTTATAAGTGTTCATCTCCCCTTTCTCTAGCTAGTTTTATGTCAGCTTGACACAAGCTAGAGTCACTTAAGAGAAGAGAACATCAACTGAGAAAATGCCTCGATGAGACTGGGCTGTCGGCGAGCCTGTAGGGCATTTTCCAAATTAGTGATTGGTGTTGGATGACTTAGTCCATTGTGGGTGGGGCCATCCCTGGGCTGGTGGTCCTGGGTTCTATAAGAAAGCAGGCTGAGGAAGCCATGAGGAGCAAGTCAGTAAGCAGCACTCCTCCATGACCTCTGCATCAGCTCCTGCCTCCAGGT
The DNA here is from genome assembly GCF_004785775.1 of Grammomys surdaster. Classification (NCBI taxonomy): domain Eukaryota; kingdom Metazoa; phylum Chordata; class Mammalia; order Rodentia; family Muridae; genus Grammomys; species Grammomys surdaster. The sequence goes on along the minus strand of NW_021620408.1, from coordinate 1,045,880 downwards.
TCCTGTCCAGATTGAGTTCCTGTCCTGACTTCTTCAGTGATAGACTGTGATTCATGATACATAAGCCAAGTTGCTGTTGGTCATGGTGTTTCTTCACAGCAGTAATAACTCTAACCAGGACAGGAAGGAAGCTTCTGCCTTCAGAACAGAAGGCACGTGGGGAAAGACCCACTCAGGACACTGCCAGTGGTGGCTTGCATGGGGTGGCTATCTGGTTTACTCAGCCACATCCATGCTCCTGTGCACCATGGACTGGTGTTCATGGGTATTGTAGTTCCCAGCTGTCAGCATCAGAGAGAGACTGAGCCTGACCTGAGGAGAAGATCATCAAGAGTGTCTGCTTGACTGAGCTTGTGGGAAAGGCAGGCCGACCTTCACTTTAGCTGAGGTGTATACCACATTGTACTTTACAAACAGAAAGTGGCCAAGAGACATGATAGGAATAATAAAATTACATCTTATGATTACTGACATTTGAGGGCAAAGACCCTGACTTCAGGGTCCCAAGAGACTAGTTCTACCACCTGTCTCAAGATGCTCACCAAGGGGACAAGGAGAGGTAAAGGCAAGAAGAGAATTAGAAATGGTACAGGTGTACTGAGAACACAGAGGGCCTGGCTTCCTCAGTCCTTAAGGGGTACTGAGTCCTCAGCCTGCCTTCAGAGGTACTGAGTCCTCAACCTGCCTTCAGAGGTACCGAGTCCTCAGCCTGCCTTCAGGGGTACCGAGTCCTCAGCCTGCCTCCAGGGGTACCGAGTCCTCAGCCTGCCTTCAGGGGTACTGAGTCCTCAGCCTGCATTCAGGGGTACTGAGTCCTCAGCCTACAATCAGAAGTGTAACAAAAAAAAAAACATAAAAAGGAATGAAGGAAGCAAAAATAAGTAGGCACAGCCATGAAGTCTTGCTGAAACTGGTCCAGTTGATCACAGATACGGTCTAATTCTGTAAATCTCTATTCAGTTTCCACTGTGATATCTGTTTCTGTATAGACAGCAGCCTCTGTCCCAAGACGACATAACTGCTCCTACATGAGGGGAAACCTTAGTTCCTATCATGGGGTAGTCGCTCCACTCAGACATATGTTAGTTATTTTTGCGAAGTTATGACCAAAACAGCTGACATAATGACTGAAAGGGGGATGGTCTGTTTTGACACATGGGTTACAGGTTTCCACCTGTAGTCCTGTATGTACAGACTCTAGGCCTGTGTAAGGCAGAGCATGATAACAGTAGCATATGAAACAAGAGGTCATGTACTTCGGGGGACAGGGAGCAGAGGAAGAAAGAAGAACCAGGGACCAGGTAAAACTTCTAATGGCCCAGCCCCAGGATTGGTTTCTTTCAGGTTCCCACCCCCTCAAGTTTCTAATACCTCCCAAAATAGAGGTGGATCAAGTGTTCAAAATAAGCACCTCCTGAGGCACTTTAGGTTTGAACTGTAATACTGTTACATGGTATGATCCACTGCAAGGCCCTGCTGTGATTGGAGACCCTGGGCTCGCTCTACATGCCTGCAACCGGACATTGTATGAGCTGGCAGTTGGCAATGTGTTGATTATAATGTCCCTTGCAAATGTTGAAAACACCTTCATTTTTCATTTTGGGACCAAGTGAGCTAGGATCGGACCAGATTCAAAGTAACAGAGGAGAGAGGCGCACTATGGTGGCCAAGACACGGAGCCTTGGCCGACTGTACTTATCTCCCAGGTATCTACAGACCCCGAGTGAAGATTCTGTGCCTTTACCCAGTGTCGTTTTAAATCCTGTCCCTCTATGGTGTGAGGTCTTGCTCAGCATCCTTTAAGAGTTCTGGCAGTCCACCATAGCAGCCCTGGACTCTGGGCTGGGCACATATTGGTGGGGATGGGTGCCTTGAGTCTTTAACAGTGCACACATACCTGCATGTGCTGTCCTCGGGATCACCAACTCTCCACCTCGGCAGCTGCTCTGTTCTCCTGGATTTCCTCTCCCCTGGGTCTGGGACTGTGACATCAGTAATGCTGGTTTTTGTTTTTATAAAACTCTGTGTGGCTAACCAGCCATGGGTCTAGGGCTCCCTCCCCTCTTCTGCTTCTCCTAAGCCCAAGCTGCTTGCTCTCACCCTTCCCACTCTCCCCTCACCAGGCTAGTCAGAAATCACAAGGCTTGCAGGACACTGGCTGGGCTGTACCCACTTCACAAACAAGCAGCAGCTACTAAAGAATTGAAGGCAGGACTTACCTATTATCAGAGGGGCTGGGGAGGAGGGAGTGGATTACAGTCTTTATCTCCAAAATGTTTCCTCTCATGATAATTTAGACCCCACTCCCACCCTACTGTCTGTTACATCAGTGGCTAAACTCCATCCAGGGTCCTCGGATGTGCCCCTAGGCTCCTTGGTTCAATGATCTATAACTGGGGACCAAAGTGCAAATGTGTTAAATTTGCAGTGTCCCCTCCCCCACATCTAACTAGCATCCAGAAGGACCCTCATACTTAAAATCCGTGGCATCACCTACCTTCAAGGACAAGACCAGAACACGACCCTGTGGCCTCATTCACAATGCCTTCTTCTTGTGGTCTCACACTATAACCCCTAAGGACCACATCCTCTGTCCCTTTGTTTAATGTTCCCCCCTCCTCCCCTCCACACGGCAGATTCCAGGTTAGAGAAGCCTTCCTGTGGGCTGGATGCACAGGTCCCACCATGGCTACGGTAGTCCTTTCCTCACAGGCCCGCGTCCTTGGTGTTCCTGTCCTCACCCCACCCACCATCCTGCATGTAGCCATCAAGACTGTTCTAGAAAGGTATATGGGGTCACACTCTTGTCTCTTCTCTGAGTTTTTCAAGAGCACCTGTCCTGTTGGCAGGACACAGGCCTTGGCCATCGGATGGTGCCAGGCTGTCTAGGCACAGGTTTCTGGGAGTCAGGAAAGCTGAGGCATTAGCCTCCTGGACCTAGGAACCTCACCAAACCTGCTTTCTTCCTTTGAAGCAGAAGGGGCTGCTGGCTGACTGCAGAGGGGCTGAGGGACAGCCTCTCAGCCAGAAGACCCACCTCACCTTCCCCTCAGGAGGTCACAGGTCAGCAGTATCCTTTGGAGGACTGGTCCCAGAACCCCCACAAACAGCAGACTGTACAAAAGAGACAAACACTGTTCAAGGTCGAGGCTAGAGAGAAAGGAGCTCTGGGGGGAGGAGCTACAGCAGGACACACCCACACACTACCACATTCACATACATTTAGCATAGGGCCAGTTCAAATTTTACAGAACTTTCTGGATTGCTTTTTTTCCCAAATATTTAACCCATGCTTGATTGAATTTGCAAGTCTGGAATCTAGATTATGAAAGTCCCTGTCTTCCCCACAGCTGCAGGCATGGATAGACCTGAAAGACAGGGAAGGAAGAAAAAGCAAGCCATATTCCCATAGGCACCCCTCATGTCCCCGCCCAACTGCCACACACTTTGCCTCCTGATGTCCCTTGAGGGCAGCATCACTATCCCACCCAACAGGTACGGAGATGCAGGCTGGCTGATATGATAGCCCTTCCTGAAATGGTGAGTGCGTGGACACTCCGCCTAACCAGACAGAGCAGTCAGTGACTGCACTGTGACCCAGGCCTGGTGCTTCAGAGACTTTAGGACAAAGGGTGTTTAGGAAGAGGAGACCTCCTACAGGAACTGGTACTGTACTCAGAGGCATGAAGACATGATGTTGCCTCCCCAGACTCTGCCCCATTTATCCCCTCAGGGTATAATGTCTCCTTCCCTCTGTCTCCAGCCAGGTGCTCCAGCCAGGAACCTTGAGATTTGTCCTAGGAGGTCACCCTGAGGGTCAGATCCTGGTTCCAGGAGGGTATCAGGATAAAAGCATATCTACCAGCCAAATCAGCATCAACTTGGAGGTATCAGGTGAACCTGGGGTGCCTCTGCTGGTTCTAGAATATGTGCGTGGTCTCTGTCCTGAGTCATAGCCCTGAGTGTGACTACAGTAGCTGCCACATGGTGCTCAGATGCTTCCTGGGGCCCCCACCCTGCTTTCTTGAGACCATATATCCATTGAGCTCTACAAGAAAGGCATATCAACACCTGAGAGCTGGTACCCCATCTGCCAGCCCTCCTCAAGCCTCCTCAACACATCTGAATCACAGACAACAGCATCATCTCAGCAAGAGACAACTCAATGCCACAGACTAATGCACTGGGAAGGCAACATCACTCTTAGGTCCCTTGTGGGAATGCATGGCCTAACTCCAACCCCCAGAAAACTTCAGACCATCCCAAACTGGCATTCTTCAGATAGTAGCTGGCTTGTTCTTCAGAAATGTCAAGGTCATGAAATACAAGGGAACACAGAGGAACTGTTTCAGCTCACAGGAGGCTCGGGGCACACAAGTGACGTCAGTGGCAGATCCTGCATGGATCCTGAGTCCTGGCAGGACCCTCTGGAGACCACAGGAGACCTAAACGAGGGTCTGTAAGCTGGCCGCTGGTTCTGGACTGATGATGGTGCTATGGTTATGTGAGACAATGCCCTTGTTTCTAGGAAACACAAGCTGCATCTATGCTCAAATACTTCCAAGAAAGCATCATATTATACATCTATACACACAGATTTCTATGTGCATGAGACAGATGTCCTGAAATGTCAACAACCAAATCATGACATGAAACTTCCTACTACCCCTCAAAGGGTGTAAAAGCTCAGACCTCTTCTTTGCTCTGAGAGTTGATCTGAGACTCCCCAAGGAGACTGTTCAGAAGTCTGTCTGGGGGGAGACTCTGAAGCCATCACCCCAACTCTCAGTTTTTTTAAGCAGGGTCTCATTATGTCACCCTGGCTAGTCTGGAACGCACAGATATCTTCCTGTCTCTGCTTCCTGAGTCAGTTTTCTGTCTCACTGTTAATGAAGTTCTTCTCCAGGCTTTAAAGCAGTGGCTCTCAACCTGTGGGTCAAGAACTTTCTGGGATAGAACGACCTTTTCACATGGGGTCACATACCAGACTTTCTGCATATCAGATATTTACATTATGATTCTTCACAGTAGCAAAATTGCAGTTATGAAGTAGCAATGGAATGACTTTATGTTTGAGGGTCACTATAACTGTATTAAAGGGTCGCAGCATTAGGAAGGCTAAGAACCACTAGGTAAGAGGGAAGCCCGTCCTCTGTAAACTTCTATCATGTTCAGATCTCCATACACTGTATTGCTTCTGTCTAATGTAATGTCTAATTCTCCCTCCCTCCTCGAGGCCTTTTTGCTAAGTGGAGGGCTGTGCACACTTAGGAAAAACCCAGATGCCAGAGGTCCCACATCTCTGCAACAGGACCCTGGTGAGCTGTCACAGTGGGAGTCTGGGCCTCCCCTGCCAGAGCGATCAAAGCCAAATCGTGGAGAAGCTAGAAGCAGTGTATGCAAATCTGCTCTTATCTGATGGCTCACTTTGTCTGCACACCTCCAGGACAGACATCCTCATCCATCGATGAGGAAACATGGCCTCAGAAAGAAGGGCTGGAGCTCAGGTGGACTCTCCCAGAAACAGGTGACAAGGCGGGAGCCGGAGCCCTGGTCCAAGTGGCCCTCACCCTAGTTTACATTTCAACAGAGTATGGACAAAGAGCAGGACAGTGCATAGAATCAGCCTCTGGCCAGCCCACTCGTGATGTCCCCCCATGAAGTCCCACTGTGACCACAAGTTCTGCCCATCACTTAAGCCATGTGGAGTCAGGTCAGCAGAATAGTGTGGGTAAGATTGTAGCAAGTGGACATTCTGAGCAGAATAAAAGTCCAGGCTAGAGAGTACTCTGTGATTTAAAAAAAAGAATGAATTCTGTCTCATTCAGAGGACCTGGATTCAGTTCCCAGTAACTGCCTCAGATATCTTACAATTGTCTGAGCTCCAGCTCAGGGAGATCTGACGCCCTCTTCTGGCCTCTGAAGTCACTTTGCACTCATGAGTGCACACTGGAATGCACACTCATACAGATACACAGGCATATACATACTTAAAAAAAAACTTAAGAAAAAGACCAGAAGTCCATAGGAATAAAAGAAATTACACCAGGGTATATGCACAATGTCAAGAATTTCCTAAACCTGGGACATCTGCTCTCTGTGTGTGTTCCTGCATCCCTCTATGTCTTCTTTTATTTTTTAAAAATGTATTTATTTTCACTTTATGTGCATGGGTGTTTTGCCTGAGTGTATGTCTGAATGGAAAGGTGTTCAAGATTATTTTCTGAAAACAGCATTTTATGGCAGGTCATGGATCCCAGCTCCCTCGGGGTGCAGAAAGGTTGTGAGGGAGGTGCAAAGGGCGAAAACCCGGGGACAAGAATACCTGGCATCTCCCCATCACCTCCTCCTGAAAGGCTGTGACCATTACTGACTTGGTATCATTGCATAGAAGGTTCAACCAGTCTTCTCCAGCCTTGGCAAGGATCCCTGGTAAATCTTGTGCACACAGCCCTGGGTTCCTTCCAATGCTGGGGAGGCAATGTCTCCTAGCTGGGGCAGACAGCTGGAGGACCCGCTTAGGAACAGGTGATAAGGGAAAAAAGAAGGGAGGGAGGGAGGGAGGGAGGGAGGGAGGGAGGGAGGGAGGGAGGAGAGAAAAGGAAGGAAAAGGAAGAAAGGAAAAGAAAGGAAAGAAAAAGAAGAGAAGAGAAGAGAAAAGGAAAGGAAAGAAAAGGAAAGAAAGACTGATCTCAGGAGGATAGGAGGCTTCCTGGCTTCCTTAGACTTCCATAAAATCCGGGGGTAGGGGTGGGGCGTGAGAAACTTTGAGCCGCTGAAGTCCAGCCCCCTCTGTTCACCATGGAGACAGGGGCACTCCCACTCCCGGCCTGGGGGTGCTGCAGGACTGCAGAACTTCAGGGTCCTGCAGTCCTGCGTGCAAAGCTGAACTGGGTGGCTGAGTTCCCACCTTGCCCCTCCAGCCTAGCGCCTCCTACTCCTACTGGTATCAGAAGCATCTTGGCTCTGAGAGTAGCCTGCTGTCCCCTCAGACGGCTCCAGTCCTCATCCCTGAGAAGGAGGGGTGAAATGTGTGAAAACAGATACCTAGTTAAGAAACTGGGCCGAGGAAACGATGGAATACTGAATTCTGGGCAAGAACACTCGCTTCTTATTATTCAGAAAAAGGGAACTTTACAAGGTTACCCAGTATGATCCTATTTCTGATAGGAAAACAAACAGGCAGAACCAACTATGTACGCTTGCCAGGAAAAAAAAATGGGACAGGAGAAAATTGAAATGTGTTTGGCCTTGTTTCTTCGAGAAGAGTCCACGTTACCGATTCTTGTATTTACTTCTGAAGTTCCGCTTAATGCTCTCATCTGGGATTTCTTTCCTGCAAGTCACACTATGACCTGCTTTCCCTACTGAAGGCCATCTTGTCCTCACAGTAAGCAAGGGGCAAAGGTGATAGTCGTGCCCCTTCCCCCAAACACACACTCTATTGGAGAATAAACCAAAGCTCAGAGAAGCACAGAGAGCCTGAGACCAGCCTTAAAGAGTAGCCAAGATACCAAGGACAAGACTCCAGAATTAGAGCATTAAAAAACAGCCCTGAGGCCTGGGGGTTGTGGGGGGTGGGTGCACCTCCAAAGGTCCTGTTTTTTAAAACATTTTCCTATGGGGGTGGGGGTGGGGGAACCTAAAGGAATAGAAAATGGATACAGTGAATCTCCATGTGGTCACCACCCAGCTTGGAAGACAGCCTTAAATGAGTTGAGGAGGACTCAGAAAAAGGATGGAATACTTAGGAAGTGGAATCAGCCCCAGAGCCACAGGTCTCAACAGGCTCGCGCGTGCATGCATGTATGTGCGCGTGCACATGTACAGCACATGCGCACATGCCCATGCTCGCACAGACCTCTAGGCTCCACTGGGGCAGCCCCTGGACTGGTCCCCAACGTTGATGGGGAGCCGCAGCTGCCCTCCCCCTCCCGCCCCCACGGTTACCTTCCTCCTTCCTCTTTCTACTACTGCCCTGCCCTTCCCCAGAAGGCTTCTTTATAGGTCTCAGGTTCCCATCCGAGGCCTTGAGGTTTGGGCTGCCCTGGAGGACATGACCTGGGGCCCTGACAACGTGCGGAAATGGTCAACCCTGGCGCTGCTGGCCATCATGGGCACAGCCTTGACAGCGGCCACCGACCCTGGCTTCGTGGCCATGATCTCCCAGAAGGGTCTGGACTTCGGTAATTTGATGCCTTTCTCCCTTCTTCCCCTTCCCTGACGGGGCACTTAGGGTGCACAGCCCTTTAAATCGGGTGCTTGGCAAGTTCACAGCTCTGCTGGGAAGAGCCTCCCTTCTCCCCTGTTTTACATAGAAAGAAACTAAGGCGAGGTATCATAGGGCTGAGAAGTGTCAGAGCTGGGACTGCACCACACTACTCTAGAAGATTCCAAGTGCCCCAGGACTCTGAGGGTCTCCACGGTCCCTTCTCTCTACACCGAGCACTACCGGCGCACATTTCTAGGCCCTTTCTTTCCAAAGCCTGAAGTCTACTTCACCTCCTTTGTTAGAGACTGAGCAGGCTAGGAGAGGGAGTCCTCTCCAGTGAGATGACCACACTCTGCGGGCAGACTCTGGGAAAACTACCCCAGGCTACTCCCAAAGCCCAGGCAGGTAACAACTCAACTCACCTGCTTCGCTGCCAGGCACCTCACAGATCCACTGGTTCCGATTCTTCCATTGCAGGACAGGGTGGGACACACCACTCCGGCAGGTAAGTAGAGTCTCTCTAGCAAAGCCTATAGGAAGTGCATACCTGCGTTTGAGCGCGGGTCCTCATTGAGGCTCTTCTTGGGGCTGCTTAGTGCTGCCCCCTGGTGACAGAGAGAAGAACTGCAGAACTCAAGGGAGATCCCAGCTCAAATCAGACCAGGTTGGGGCAGATCCTCAAAACCCAGTGTACACAGGCCCCAGCGGATCTGCTTTCCTATCCCAGAACTCATGTTCCAGGCCATGCAGGACATCTCAGGGATGCAAACAGATTTGCCTATGGGCTTCGAGGAGGATGGTTGTGTTTAAACCCAGATCTGGTGTATGTGTGTGTGTGTGTGTTTAAACATGTCACATGAGTACATGTGTGATCAACAGCTTTTGGGGAGCAGAGGCTCAGCTCCGGTATCCCATGTGGCAACTGGAGTGAGTTTTTGAAAATGCAGCAAGCCTATTATTCATTTGTATGCCCACATCCAAAGGCTGACCCTGGGGCCTGAGCTTGGTGAACAAGAAGCCTAGATCTGCCATCTTGCCTCTACCACATGTCAGCTGTGAGCTCTAGAATAGAGAACTATGGGGTGGGAGAGAAGGGAAGGACCTCCTTCCCAGGATTGCTCAGCTCTGCAAGGAGCAGTGCTGGTGGACAGACCCCAGGCTTTTTATTGTTACTACTGCTGGTTATAACTACTTCTGGGCTGGTTCCTGGGAAACTGGAAACCATGTCAGCTCGCACCTCTGCCTCCCTCTTCTTCCCTCGGGGACATGGTTGCCTGTTAATTGGATCCTTGGTGCTGTTAGCCACATAATCACTGGTGGCAGAATTCCTGCCTCTGGGGCATTCATTTATTTACCCAACAAATAGTAAGTGCCAGGCACCACGATAAATACCAGAGACATATTAATACATAAAAGCTCATATTACACCAACTTCTGGGGACATCCATCTAACAAGGGCGAGTGACATCAGAGTTATGTGACTAGATGCCTAATTACAAAGAAGAGTAGGTTCTCCAAATGAGACACTTAAGACTGTGAAGATGCTACACGCTTGTGTCAGGGAAGCTTCCTGAAGAACTGGCAATGGAACAGAGGAGAAAATGAACAGGTAGCTACAGGTGAACAGCAGGCGCAGAATGTGCAAATCAGTGAGACTACAGTCCAGGGGAAGAGGAGAGAGATACTTGACCAGCTAGCTGTTTGGGGGTGTTACATCTGAGCAGGATTTACAAACTACAGCCCACAGGCTCAGTGTGGCTTGCTGTATATTTCTAAATAACCTATGAGCTAGGAAGGATTTGTTTTGGGATGTGTGTGTGTACATTATAATGGAGGTGGGTACACCTGGGAGCCAGGGGAAAACTCGGGTGTCGTTCCTCAGGCACCGTGCACAGTGTGTGTGTGTGCAAGGGCGGGGTGGAGGTGTGTCTTCAGGTTCACAGTGTGTGTGTGTGTGTGTCTGCATGTGAGCAAGCATGCGCACAAGCACATACGTGCCCATGGTTGTGTGTGGGTGACGGTGCTCACGTGTCGAGTGCAGGCCAGAACTTGACACTGGGTGTCTTCCTTGATCAGTCTCCCTTTTACATTTTGAGGCTGATCTTCAATCCAGAGCTCATGGATACAGCTGTTGTAGCCAGTCAGCTTGCGCTGGGTCCCCTGTCCCCATCTCCTGAGCACTGGGATTACAGACAAGTCGCCCCGCCCAGTGTTCACAGAGTCGTGCTGGGACACGGTCCTCTCTGTGTCTTTGTCTCTGTGATATCAGAATGCCATACAGAATGGGGAGGGGTGGGTGAGCTACCAGCTCAAGGTCCTGGCTGTCTGAAGACAGACACCTGCTGTGTCCTGTTGTGTCTCTGAGGTCAGGCCCAAGGATCTGGAGCTGCTAGGAGCCTCCAGCCCTGCTTGTGAGCTGAGTTCTGAGCTTGGCTCTCTGTGCTCTGTCCTCCAGCGTGCCAGCAGGGTGCCGTTGAGTTGCAGAAGGAGCTACAAGCCATCAGTGTTCCTGACTTCTCTGGAGTCTTTAAGATGAAGCACCTGGGAAAGGGTTCTTACGAATTCTACAGGTAAGGCTTGAAATCTTTGCTGATAATCATCCTACGAGACAGAAACCACCCGTCCATGGCGAGTCTAAGGAGCCTAAGGCACCGGAGTGACTGAATGGCATGTCCAGGGCGGCATGTGGGTGAAGGGCCTCACTGAGCCCTCTTGGGGCTCAGGGCACTGACTGGGACTTTTATTCTGCAGCATGGTTGTGGACGGGTTTCATATTCCTAATCCTGAGGTCAAGCTGCTGCCCAGTGATAGCCTCCAGCTGTCCATCAAAGGTGGTAGCATCAAGATCCGTGGAAAGTGGAAAACAAGGAAGAACTTCCTGTGAGTCTCATGCGAGCACAAGGGTTGCTGGATAGACAGTGGTGCTTGGAGGCGTCAGAGCCAGGGTGACGGCAATGTCCACTTCCGCCCTATCTATAGACACGTGTCACCACAGGGTTTCTGGGCTGGGGGGTTTGTCCACTTAAAAGAACTCTACAAAACCCTGGATGAATAGTTGAGTTTATTTACATCCCAGGGGAGGACGTGGCAAGGCTGAGCTGGTGTGTGTGGCTCGGAAGGGAAAGCTAAGTAGGACTTTTGGTTTCTTCCCTGTATTAGGCAGTTACTACTGCTGTGTAACAAGCATCCCACTCTCCGTGGCTTGAAACAGTAACCGTGATGCAGTGTCTGTATCTGTGTAGAGCTAGGCCCAGCTCAGAGATGTGGCTCCATCCCTGAGGCTCTGTGTGCCACCCAGAGCGTAAGCCTTAGGGATAGAAAGAAGTGCAAAAGGCAGAGCTGATCACGCACAGTCCTGTCCCTTGTATAAATTCATTTCCTTCCTACAGGGACAGTGATGAGGTTCATTAAGAGATTACTGGATCAGTAATTGCTTCAAGTCCCAACACCAAACACTCAGATTTTTAGTGACAAAACTGAGACGTATGCCCCATGTTCAGCTGCTTGTACAAAGTCTAGATGAGAAAACAGAAGCTCAGAGAGGCTAAGAAACAGGAATGAAGCCACACAGCAATGGCTCTGAGGGAGGCAGAGTAACTATTGCGTGGGAACAGGTTGGGATGTCAAGTTAGAACCCTGACACCCAGTGTTGTGAGGTTTGTTTGCACAGTTGCCTCTTCTCTCTGAAGCCCCTGATCCCTGGTGTGAGGGATCCCTCTGCTGATGAGGGAAGTAGGAAGAGGAAAGGCTTCACTTCCCTCTGTCTGCCTTTCAGCAAAGCCAGTGGCAATTTTGACCTGAACATCCAGGGTGTCTCCATCTCCGCTGACCTGATGCTGGGTAGTGATCCTTCAGGTCACATCACCACCACCTGTTCCAACTGCATCAGTCACATCGACAGTGTCCGTATCAAAATCTCAGGCAGCATGCTGGGGTAGGTCTCCTGGGGCTGCAGTCCTGAGAGACGACTGTTTCCCCCTAAGTCCCCTTCCTCAGAAAATATAGCTGTAGACGGGCTTCCACACAGATGTTTCAGAGCCTTGGGTGTGGGAGGGGCAGGGCCTCAAGTGGAACAGACACAGTCTCAAGGAACAGCTCAGTACTGACAAGTGTTCTTATTCCTATTCCATAATCACCTACAAGACACACTCTGCACCAGGCCTGGAAAGCCTGCACAGGGGATGGCAGTCACTGATAAAACCTCACATACACCTTCGTCCACCAGAGCCTTGCTGTGTAGCCAACACAGCTCAGCATATTAATGCTCTTACACCATCTGCCCAGGGTCCTCAGAAAGACGTCTCTCTGACAGCCCAGCCTTGTTTCCTAAAGCACCTGGCTCAGTGGAGGAGAGAAACATTAGTGATGTCATTAAATCAGTGCAGGGCTCACCTAGGCCCGTAAGAACTTAGGAAAGGTACAGAGTGCCCTGGACACTTAGAACTGGAGGAGATGGCTCAGTCTGGGGGCAGGAGGAAATGACATTTGAACCAAGATGAAAAGAGTATGTGGGTAAAAAAGTTGGTGATGGGGTGTTTTGGACAAGCGGGACCACATGTTCTAACTGTGGTGAGAGGAAGCAGAGGTACCAGGCAATAAGGCAGGCCAGTGCAGCTGGTTTATGGGGGGGGAGGTGCAGGCCAGTGCAGCTGGTTTATGGGGGGGGGGCGGGTGGGAGGGGTAGATAGGGGATGGGGCAGGTGTCTGTAGCTATTAAGAAAGTAGTCCAGCAAGCAGGTTGCTGCAAAATTGGGAGAAAGGTCTAATGAAGGCTCCCCCACCAAGGCCTAGCTGCCAGGGTTCCCAGGCACACATGAAAGTCTCCTATATGTCCCCACATGTCGACCTCCAGGTGGCTGATCCAACTGTTCCACAGGAAAATTGAGACTTCCCTGAAAATCATCATGTACAAAAAGGTAGGAGGACTGGGCATCCGTGGTGGCAGGGCAGAGGCCTCGAGGACACACCTTGACCTTCATCCCAACCCCTCAGCATCCACAGGCAGTGGAATCCACAACTCCATCCCCAGAGCACCGCTGTGTGCTATACAACCCAAAGAAGGCATAGGGAGCAGCTGTCTCCTACTCAGAAAACCTTCCTGTAACTGCCAAGTGACCTATGTGTACCCGCCCCAGCTCCTTCACAGAGGAACGGCCAGCCTCTCTGCTGTCCCCTCCTAGCTGCCCTCCCCTGCCCTGCCCTGCCCTGCCCGGTGCTGCCCTAGAACACATGGCACCAGGAAGAAGCATCTAGAAGGGATCCCTGCAGAATGTGGAGCCAAGTGACGGTGAGGGTGCAGATGGCAGGGTATCCCCCATCCCCCACAGAGTAACACTATTCCAAGAACCCTCTGTGTATACTCTCTGGCACTAGCCGCCCCCAAATGTCATCATCAGTAGGATATCCTGCTTGGCAGCAGCCCCCTCCCCCTTCCTAAGAGCCTTGGATGCCAGATGCCACAGGCTACAGGAGGGCCTAAGCAGGCTGGAGCAGGCTGGAGCAGGCTGGAGCAGGCTGGAGCAGGCTGGAGCAGGCTGGAGCAGGCTGGAGCAGGCTGGAGCAGGTTGGGGAGTTGTCTAAGAAGGGAACTGAGGCCCTGGGAGGCTGCAGAGACTCTTGGGCTCCATTTGGGGATTTGGAACCTCCCATTGGCCTGGTGGGTAAGCAATGGCGGGCACACAGTAGCTCAGGAGCAGCTGGAGTGTTCAGCTATCTCTGATACCCCTGTCAACCTGGGCCAGGGAGAGAAGTGGCCCAGGGCCTCAGAGAAGGATGGCCCAGTTCCTCTTGGGACTTTATGGCTGCCTGTCACAGAAGGGAAACTTGTCCACCCCTTCCCTCTTCCCTTCTTCCTCCCCAGCCCCCATCTCTCCCATTCTTCTTCCCTCTGTTTCCCAGTTGGAAGCCCCAGGAAGGATCTGGGCTGCAAACCAAGGCCCAGCAATAAGTGGACTTTATTCTTTAATCCAGTCAGCCAGTCTGCATCATTTAACTGGAGAGCTGAGACCATTTACATTTGTGGTCAGCTCTCATGAGTGTGTGTGTGTGTGTGGGGGGGTATGTGTGCACTCACATGTGTCAGTGCATGTGCACTTGTGCCCACTCTGCCCATGTGGAGGTCAGAGAGCAACTCCGTTAATGGTCCCCACTTTCCACCTTGTTTGAGACGCGAAAGTCCCTATTGTCGACTGTCTGCAGCATGCACCAAGCAAGGTGACCCTCAAGCTTCCGGACATTTTCTGTCTCCACCTTCCATCTCTCCATTGGAAGCACCAGGGTTCCAGGTGGTTGTGCTCCCAGCTTCTGCATAGGCTCTGGGAATTTGAACTCAGAACTCAGCCCCTCACTCTTGAGCAGCAAGCATCTTTACCACTGAAGCCCACATTGAGGGTTGTCACTGAGAGGTGGTGCACACTAACTTCCTTAAAGGTTCTCTAGGTTACTGAGTTGAAGCCCGAGTCCTTCCTTCCTCTCCCTGGTTATTCTCCTAATGATTCGGATCCTTGCCTAAGCTCTGTACTGGTGTGTGTCTCTACTCTGTGTCACATGTGTCCCCACAGACCCACCAGATCCTCCAAATGCCTTCTCCAGCACTGGCTAGTGGGGAAGAATGGCTTTAGTCTCTGGTCATTGTAGGGAGTCTTTATCTCCCTTTTGGTGGTAGCTTTTCCTGGTAGTCTGCAGTTCTTTGTTTTGGGACTGAGAAAACATATCCTTTACCCCTCACCCCGCCCCCTGCCCCGGAATTCTGTGGACAGGTGTGCTGTTACTCTGGTAACTTTGCCTACCTGAGTGGCTTCTATTCTGCAGCCTCCAGAGTTCATCCTTTATTGCGGCTTCTTGTCTTTAGCCTCAACAGGATATGAGACAGTTCTCTTCTGGTAGCGTAGACACAGGGGCTTCCAAATACCTAGTGTACTGAAATGTCATTTCTTTCCCCAGATCTGGGGGATTTCCTGCAATAATTCTTTTTTTTTAATTGAGTAGGTTTCCCACCCTTGTTCTGTCTCGGTTCCCTGGTCACCCATTGGTCTAGTTAGCATGATGCAGAGATTTTGGATGTTGTGGCCATAGCTTCTTTCCCTTGGCCACTGTCTGTGTGAAGTAACCCCTAAATCTTGCCTTCAGTTCCCAACATTCCTTTGTCCCCCTGGTCTAGTCTCTTGGCGATTGCAATAATTATTTTACTCATTGCTGGTTCAAAACCTGACAAAGGTAGCAAGGGTTAATTTGGCTGTGGTTTGAAGGTGCCCCATTATGGACAGGCAGTCAGGGCAGTGGGAGAATGAGGTGTCCCGTACCACCACATCCAGTCAGAAGGCAGAGAGATGGATGCTGGGTTATTACATGTGTCTCCTTTTTATTCAGTTGGGGAACCACCTCTTGGAATGATGTCGCCCTATAAAGCCTCTTCTTCCTGCCTTGAAGGCTAAATCTTGGGCCCTGTACCCACCCAGAGGATGAAACATAGCTTAAATGAGCCAGTGCTTCGTCACACTCATGATAAGACAGTGTCTTTAAGAGTTTCAGTGGCAGCCTGCCTGACCTTAGAGTCAGTGCCAAGTCTGGTTACGTGGGCACAAACACTGTGATTGGTCTGATGACCTGGGTGGGTAGGTACTAAGTGGCTGACAGGCAGGTAGCCTATAGAACTTGGATGTAAGCGGCAAAGGAATCACCCATGTCTTAGGTGGGATTGGGTGAGATTTCATCATCTCTTCAAAATAACACACAATTTAAAACTTGAAATTTTCTTATTTCTAGAATTTTCCATTTCCATAGTTTTGGATAATGGTTGATTGTAGGTAACCACATTTTGCCGATGGCAGAGGTGTTCCATGCCACAGGTAAAGAAATAAGGTTCTAGAGAAATGGAAAGACTCCTTCAGCAATAAAGTTGGCCAGTTCTTAGGTCAGTGTGTCTTCCCTTGTGAGCCACATCCTGAGAGACTGCCAGAAATGGCTTCTCCAGTCACGAGGATAAAGTGAGGGTGCCTACCAACACCTGAGACTAGAGGTTGCCCCACAATCAAGAGCACAGAGAAGGGAAGGCTAGCCATGGTCCAACCTGTGTTTGTCCACTGCTCCATTCCATGAAGGAGCTGAGACAACAAAAATTAAGTAGATAATTAATTAATTGATTAATTAAAAATAAAACAAAATAATAACAACACTGAACACAACACTATAGCACATATCACACAAATACCCATTAGGGAAGTTTTACGTGTGGGAAAGACACGGAATCCAAGAATGCAGGCAATATAGTCTTGCACAACAGTTACTGTCTCAGAGCTTCCTGGTGGCCAGAGAAAAAAGGGAAACTTGACAAGCTGCATGGTTTTTAAGAAGACACCAAAAGAAGGGAAAGCTATGTTGTGCTGTGGTTTTGATTTGTATTCACAGAGTTTATGTGCCAGACACTTAATCCCCCAATAAATGTTAATGGAGTTTAAAGGTACAGCCTATGGGAGGCAACCAGGGTCAGATGAGCTCCCATGATGCATTGGTGGCTTGATAGAAAGAGACAGAGGGACCCTAGCTAGCACCTCTCTATCTTCCCTCTACCGTGTTACAATGCAGCAAGAAGTCTCCTGACACCAAGTAGTCGCCAGCCCTTGTTCTTGGGACTTATAAAGAACCGTGAGCTAAACAAACCTGTGTTATCTGTAAATTCCTCGGTCTCTGGTATTTTACTATAGCCACAGAGAAGAGATGGAGACAGCGTGTCTTGACTCTTAGTTGTGGATGACACTTAAAAAAAAAAAAGATTTATTTTATGTATATGAGCACACTGTAGCTGTCTTCAAACACACCAGAAGAAGGCATCAGATCCCATTACAGATGGTTGTGAGCCACCATGTGGTTACTGGGAATTGAACTCAGGACCTCTAGGAAAAGAAGTCAGTGCTCTTGACTGCTGAGCCATCTCTCCAGCCCTTGTGGATAGCACCTTTTACTCATGAAGCTCACTGACATCTTTTTGGCTGCCCCTAGATCTGCAAGATTGTGAGAAACTCTGTGTCCTCCAAACTACAGCCTTATGTGAGGACTCTTCCAGGTGAGGGCTGGGAGTGGGCTGAAGTAGATATCGGGAGTGGGGGAGAGGCAGAGTGGACATGGCCGGCCTAAGCCTGCCGAGGAGGGGCAGGGCAGGCTGCATTCTGCCAGAGCTGACATTGGGCCAGTTCCTTGTGTGTCCAGAAGTAAGATATAAAGTAACTGCCTTCAGTCAGGCAGAAGGCAAATACCTGATACCCTGGCATCCCTGCACACCAGCACCCTGGGAACCCACACCCCAGTATCCCCACACCCTGGCTCTCTGAGGCCTGTGAGCCACAGTCTGAGATGAGAGAGGCTGCTCTCTTCTCTCTAGACCTCAGTCTCCACACCCTACTGGGTCCATAATGCATGCTCTGATGTGGGACCAGAAAACAGCCTCTCCCCACCCCTCCAGGATCTCACTTAGCAGCCCAGGCTAGCCTCAAACTCTTAGCAATCTGGCTAGCTTCAACCTCAAAGCAATCCTCTTGCCTCTGCCTCCCCCCCCCCCATATAATGAGACTGTAAACATGTTGCCCCTCAATGAGCCATGTTATCTGTGTGAATGTGTGTATGCTTGTGTATGTGTACGTGTGTGTGTGTGTGTGCGCGCGCGCGTGCACACACGTGCACGCTCGTGTGCATTGGGGTAGGGACTGAACCCAGGGTCTGGCATTGGCTCTCTAGGTGCTCCAACCTAATCTCCATATCCAGACTTCACGTCTTTTAAGGGAATCTTAGGGCTCCCTGGAGCAGTAATGGAGAGACCACAGTTCCCCTGGCAGCCATGCAGGCTACTCCCCCTGGAACCAGCTCACGGTGCATCCTCTATGTCTAGTGATAGCCAGAGTGGATGATGTGACCTCGATTGACTACAGTCCGGTAGCTTCTCTGACGACCACGGATGAGTTCCTGGAGGGGCAGCTGAGGGTAAGGCTTCCACAGAGACACATACCTGCACACATGTGTACTCTGTAACCCCGGAAACAGACTTCTTCCTGCTTGTTTTACCCCATCCCACACTCCCCTGCATCTCTATCCCAGCTCTGCTGACCCCCAAGATCCCCAAAACTCACTACACCTGCCCACTGCCCAGGACCTTTGCACTGGCTCTCTCTTCTTCCCAGGCTCCTCTGCAGCAGATATGGACACAGCTCTCTCAGCTTCCTTCTTGCTCAAATAGGGCTTCCTAGGGATGTCTTCCCAGGGATGCTGTCCCCGGCCACTCTTGCTGAAATAGCCCCTCACTGTGCCCCCAGCACTGCTTTTATGTCAGTAGAGCTAATCACCCACCACACACCATGATGAGGCGGCGCAGGGGCCGCTCTGTTCACCACTGTATATACAGCAACTTCAGTGCTCAGGAAATTTGTTGGATGGAAAGAAGGAAGAAAGGGAAGGAGGGAGGGAGGGAGGGAAGGAAGGTTGGCAAGGCAACAGAGGGAGATCAGTGACATCGCCAGTCAGTGGTCCTTAGCCTTCCTAATGCTGTGACCGTTTAAAAGCTCCTCAAGTCGTAGGGACCCCAACCATAACCTTACCTTGTTGTTATCTCATAACTGTAATTTTGCTACTGCTATGAATTGCAACGCAAAAAATATCTGATATTCAGGATATCTGCTATGTGATCCCTGTGGGGGTCCCAGCCCACCTGTTGAGGACCCCTGGCTTAAATCATACCACCTAGAAATAAACAGTATCAAGACCGAGCCTTCTCTACAACAGTTCAACATACACAGAGAGAGCAAGAGTGGGGAATGGACACAAAGAGAGACAGAGACAGCATCAGCGCACGCAGAGGCATAGAAACAGATCCACACAGCACTGCCCACAGCGCCCAGATGCAAATGCACACAGTGCACGCACACACTTCACGATCCTGTTACAAACGCTGCTACCCATCACTGAGCCAAAAGAGCATAATGCAGACAAGGCCCAAGCCGCCAGTGAATCATCTCCTGTGGCCTTTCACTGGTGGCTCTGTCCTTCAATGAACAACCCGAGGAAGACCATGCAGCTCCCCATCTGGGACAGGCTCTTTCTGGGTGTCCCATGCACCAAACCAGAGCTGCAGTGGGCACTGAACCAGGACCAGTTTGCCCACTGTGTGGCATGCCAGTCAGTAAAATGACAAGAGCTATTCATACACATGCAGCACATGCAGCCCAGGTCTCTGAAGTCCTCCATGGCCTGGGACATGGGAGAGATGAAGGGAGGCTAACCAGGGGCAGATGGGTATAAAACAATGAACTTGAGGCAGGCAGAGCTGGGCAGTAATTCAGGAAGAAAGAACAGGCAGCTATATCACAGGGATCATTCTGACAGCTCTCTGTCCACTGTGACTACCCTCTAGAGATGCTGGACAAGACTGAATGCCCCTCTCATCCACATTCACACAAGCAGTGCACACACCTACATATACACATAGACACACATGCATGTACAAACACACTGTACACACACGCATATACCCAAACACATGCATATGTGTATATGCATACACACATACACATAGTCCACACACATGCACAGGGCATACATACATACACATGTGCACATATATGTACACACACACATGTGAAAATAGACACATTCGCCTGTACCTGTATAGAAACATACTCGATCACACCGGAGGGACATCTGGTCTTGGCTGATGAGCTGTTTCACATGGTGGACTGGTGTGTCCTGTCTGTGTTGCTCTATAAGGATGCAGATTGAAGAGAGTTTCCACTGTCTGTAAGAACTGCATGTCCGCTGAGTGATACACACCCTTAATCCCAACATTCAGGTGGCAGAGGCAAGAGGATCCTTTGTGAGTTCAGCCTGGACTATAGAGCAAGTTTCAGGCCAGCCAAGGTTACACAGAGACTCTGTCTCAGAAAGGAAGGAAGGAAGGGAGGAAGGAAGGAAGGAAGGAAGGAAGGAAGGAAGGAAGGAAGGAAGGAAGAAAGGAAGGAAGAAAGAGAGAGAGAATAAGAAAGTAAGAAAGAAAGAGAGAGAGAGGGAGAGAGAAAGTAAGAAAGAAAGGCAGGAAGGAAAGGGGGAAGGGGTGGATGGAAAGAGGAAGGCATGGAGAGAGGGAAGATAGTGAAGGAAGTAAGAAAAAAGGAAAAGGAAAGAAAGGAATTGTGGGCGACATGGATGTTAACGTAAAGGCCAGCATGGTTTGGGGGAATGGGCTGGGCTCTAGTGGTACAGAGTCTCCCCGCATGTCTGACATCAAAGTCACGTTCTGCCCTGCCCTTCTGCGCTGCACTGACCCTAACATTGGTCTTTTTGTGCACATCCCAGACTCAGTGATAGTCTACCATACGCACCCGTAATTTGCTTCTCTGAGCTCAGCATTATTCTTCTTTCTAAACAAACCACCTGCTTTCATCACACGTTGTCAAATCACGTTTTAGCGACATAGAGAGCATGTTTCCTCCTTGTAGCACGGGATGCTTGCCGAAAGGCACACAACTCAGCCTTCCGAATTCTGCTAATGAGACAGAGGAGGCAACTGTTCTTTTGATGGATGCCGTGCTGACTGGCAAGAGGGAGGTGGAGTGATACAGTGGGGAAGAGGTGCTGGCTTGACGCCTCTGCCTCGGCCACTTACTGGCTGTATGACCTCCTCAAGTCCCAGGATGCTGGAAAGCACACCCAGGTGCCCCCCCATACCACCGGCAGTTCCTGCTCATGTCTAGCTGGTTCTCTCCCATCTTTTACTGGACTCGCCTGCAATCCTAGAAGGGTACCTAGACTTGCTCTTTTCTTTCCATCCAGGGGGAGTTTTTCTGGCGGGGACACCGCAGCCCACTTCCCATTGACCCACCAGTCATGAGGTTTTTGCCCAACAATGACTTCATGGTTTGCATGGGCATCTCTGACTATTTCTTCAACTCTGCGGGATTTGCATACCAAGAATCTGGAACCTTGAAAATAACTCTGGAGGACCAGTTGGTGAGTGTGGCTGACCATAAGCATAGAATAACAAGGACCCCGGGTCCAGCAGACCTAGGCGGGAGGCTTTGTTCCCATGGGTGGTGTCCAAGGTGCCATGAGGGGCAGGAGTCACAGAGCCCTGAATTCAAGTGCTGGTCCCACTCATTTTCAACTGAAGGTCTCTAAGTTACTTATACATCCTTGTGCCTCAGACTCATCTGTAGGCCACCACACTAATGTCCCCCCCAAAGGCCATTGTGCATATTAATGAGGCAGCAGGGTAAGAGGCTAGGAGCCCAGGGCTCTTAGCGCTGAACAGTCACGCCCCCATCATGTGTCATTCCCACCCCTGACTCAGCATCACCTCCCCAAAGCAACCATCAATCTCATTGGCTCTTACCACATGTTCATGGCTGGACTCACACTAGACCTCAGTTTCCCCATCTGTACATGATGAAGCTTCTCTACCACCTAGGAGGTACAGCCATCCCAACCCAGTCCCCCACATCCTGGATTCCTTTTACAGCACTCATCAGAACCAACAGGTGCTTGTCTCTGTATAGGGAGGAATGCAGAATGCCCACTACCCACTACGGAAGCCAGCACAGACCACCCGCTGGGGCTCAGGCTGCTTACTCAGAGCAAGACCAGGCTGGTGTTCCTCAAGAGTCAGAAGCAGCAGGGGTGGAACATCACAGGATGGGGGGGAGTGGGTTTGTCAGGCTGCTGCCATTGGATGGGTAGCATGGAGTCAGGCACACTGAAGCAGAAATCCTGTGATTGGTCTGGCAGCAGACAGCAGTCACAGGTCACGTCTACCCTTCCTGGCCTATTGCTACCCAAGTAGTTCCAGGTGGTACTGCCACAGTGGTGCCAGTATGCACCGGTGTCCACAATCTTGCCTCTGGCCTGGTATGTGCCTCTTCTTCTCAGCCTGTAACAATCTCCCAATGTCCTTTGCTCTCCTCGCTGCAGTTGTCAAAGGATCTCAGATTCCAGCTGACCACTGACTTCCTTAGCACCTTCCTGCCCCAGGTAGGAGACTTGTCTCTTCACTCAGCTCGCTAGAGTGCTGGGGAGGACTGGACCATCGTGATAGGGTGAGAACCCCCATCAGGCCTGTAGGCAGCAGAGTGAAGGTGGTTCTGCATAGCCCAGCACAGACATAGTCCAGGTGCCCCAACAATCCCTGAGGATGAGGCCAGGTGCGAGGCTCACCCAACCATCAAATCTCTGCTGAGCTGGGAACCAACAGAACAGACTACTTACCTGTTATCTCCCACCTCCATCTCTGTCTCCTCTGACACACACACAGACACACACACACCCTGCACTCCCCTCCCACCAATGCCCTCCCCCCACCTTCCCTCCCCTCTCTGCCTCCCCTCCCCTCTCTGCCTGCTCCTCTTCTCTGCCTTCTCCTCTTCTCTGCCTCCCCTCTCCTCTCTCCCTCCCTTCTCTGCCTCCTCCTCCCTCTCCATCTTCCCTCCCCTCTCTGTCTCCCCTCCCCTCTCTGCCTCCTTCATGTTCCCCTGCTTCCTGCCTCTCTCAGTCCTGTAAAGATGGAAAATTTTCACTCAGGCGCACAAGGCAGTTAAACAAACAAACTGTGCACGCAGCCTGTGGTGGTGACAGAGAAGAGGTGGGCAGCTGAGACAGTTCTGTCAGCTCAGAGCCTTGAGCTCTTGACTTCAAACAACCTGGTTTCCATAGAGGCCCGTCTCTAAGCAAAGCCACATTGCTGCAACATGAATTACAAAAAAGGAGCACACCCATAACATAGAAACTTATCAGGAGGTGGTGGCTAGGGAGGGTATGGCTGGTAGAAATGTCCAGGGGAAGTTGTCTTGAACCTTCCCCAGGGAAGGCTTGCAGAGAGAAGAAAGGAGGAGCTCTCCTAAGCTCTCCTCAAAGCCCACACTGTCCTGTGACAAAGTGACAGCTGAGCTGATGTCTGAAGGAAGCCTGGCAGCCTGCCTGGGGAAGGACAGGGACAAGCACTCAAGGAAGGGACAGACAGTGGGAAGGGGTTTCCAGGGGAAAGAGCATCGCTGGGGTCAGGGGCAACAGAGGTGAGTGGACAGGCCAGCAGGTCCAGTCTGACACTGGTGTGTATGCTGACGGGCACCATGGATCTTAGAAACCTTTAAATAAGAAAGACCTCTTCTGTCCCTTGTCCCCACTGGGACCTGCAGGTAACCAAGATGTTCCCCAGCATGGGTGTGCAGCTGCTGATCTCAGCGCCCTTGTCTCCACACCTGATCATACAGCCCTCGGGCCTTTCATTCAGTCCTAAGCTGGAGACACAGGCCTTTGTGGTCCTCCCCAATGCCTCCTTGGTCCCTCTCTTCCTCCTTGGCATGGTAAGAAGGCTGGGGACCCAGATTCAAGCTCAGACACCATGACTCCATAGCTTGAGCCTTGAGACACCAACTCACCTGCGCACACACACACACACACACACACACACACACACCAGAGGCACTCATTACCAGGCGGCACTTGCGCATTCATTGGCTTATTTACATGCAGATAAGTCACGCCTTCATCCTTTCATTTGGTTCAGTAATTCATTCCTTCATGGCATAAAACAGTTCCCAGCTGTTCATCTTTGTGAGTCAGATAGCACCTGTGTGGTTTTTCCATCCATCCATTCACCTATCTGTCCAATTGTTAACTAAGTCAGTCACTCATTCTCACGTGAAATATACTATACCTTTTCTGGCCTCTACACCCATCACTTCTTCAATTATTCACCGATTCGTTTGCATCGTCCTTAGCTTATTCAAATTTGCATTCCACTGTCGATTTGCATTCATTGGTTGGGTCACTCTGTTGTTACAGAAATGGCTGGTGGCCCCTGCATGTGTCCAGCATCTCCCCTAGCAGGGGACACTAGAGGCCCATGGACCATCCACCTAGGTCTATACCCTCCCAGAAGGGGGCACTAGAGATCTGTGGCCAGTCTGCCCAGTTTTTAGCTGAAGCCCACTTTGCTGATGAAATGGGTTCTAGTTTTGCTTACCTAAGGCCATATGTAGGCCAGAAGCTGAGGTGGGGCTTCCCTTTCTTAGCAGGTTTGGAGTGAGGCAATGGGTGGCTATTGTAAGCAAAGGCCAGATGGACTCCAGTGTCCTCCCCACCCCAGGTTGACAGCCCAGGACTTAGAACCACAAGGCCAAAACCAGTCTTCCTGCTTCCTAGAGTCTGTGGGTATGACCCAGAGGTACAGCCTCACTGCTAGGCCTCTGAGAAAATGACCCCTGAGCCTCCCTGCCTGGAGGTCAGGCCAGTTCCTTGGATCACTTGCTTTGCAGAAAACAAATGCCTCTTTGGAAGTGGATGCTGAAGAAAACAGGCTTGTTGGAGAGATGAAGCTAGGCAGGTAAGCAGGACTGTGGGAACAAGAGGAGATGGGCGCCCATCCAGTCCTGCATCTGAAGGAGAATAGCGGCCGGCACACACACTCAGCACCCAGTCCTGGCTTTGGTCCACCTGACCAAGCCTCAGACAGTGTACAACAGACACACTCTGCCCATTTGCTCAGAGCTGGAGAGAGGTGGGGTGGGGGTGGAGCACGGAGAGAATGAGAAACACTGATGAAAAGCAGGGGATGATAGAAAACTAGAAAACATGGCCTCTGGTGTGTGTCAGAGATGGGGTGAGGGACGGGACTCCACAGAGCAAGAATGGGGGTGGGGCCACTGACTTGATGGACAGACAGCAACAAGTTTTCAGACTTTGAAGAACATTAGAGATTTGACTGAGGTCCTACTTTGCCAGTTATTACCTGTGTGGCCTTGGGTAGATGGTTTGACCTCTCTGAGGGTGTTTCTCACTTGTGAGATGGGAGCTTCCTGGAGCCTTACAGGAACAAAGAACCTACCCCAGTACCCCCTTTTGCTCTCAAACCACCATTAAATGACAACCTGGCCACCAGGGAGTAGGCTGTGGAATCAGGTGACTGACAAGCCTGAGGCCCAAGTGCCCCAGTGAAGTCCTTGGGAGCCTGAGTCACTCTGTCTTTTGGCTCTGCTGTCCCCTGGACTGTCTGCAATCCCAGCAAGCTGTCCCAGCATGCATCTTCTCACGTGGCAGGAGAGTGACACTTACTAGCTGGATTTCTAGACGCCTTGGAAACAGCTCCCACTGGACAACACGTTTTCCTGTCAGCATGGAGCAGGGAGGCAGACTGTGTGGAGCTTAGGGTGTGGTCAGCAGCACTGACAATACTGAGGACCTTTGACTGACCCCAAGGGAGATCCAGGGTCATGCTGAGAAAGCACACTGAGTCAGAGGCCTGGGTAGTGTCCATGGGTGGGTTCTCAGCCACTCGGGCCCCTGGATGACCTCATCTTCCCTTGTCCACAGGCTGCAGCTGAAACTGAAGCAATCCAACTTCGGCCCCTTTAAGGTAAGTCTGAGCCCCACCGAGGAGGCTCCCAGCTCTTCTGCAAGCAGCCTGCTTTTCGAGCAGCCTCGGGCCAGTCATGTGTCTTCTTTTCTCAGTTTTTCACCACCTGAGCTTGTGTCCTGGGAGTCCACTGGGACAAAATGCACAGAAAAGAACCACTCAGTGTGGTTGTCGAGTGTACAGATCGATCACGTTACTGAGCATCCATTCCTAGGTATTAGAAGATGAGAACAAGCTGGGTGTGTTAGTCCCAGCCCTTGAGAAGCAGAGTCAGGCAGATCTCTGTGAGTTCGAGACCAGCCTTGTCTACATAGTGAGTTCTAGGTCAGCCAGGGCTACTGTCTCAAAGTGGTGAGTGGTGGTGGTGGTGGTGGTGATGGGAGAGAACAGGGCAGGCCACTCTAAGGATGTGATATTTTGCCAGTCAGAACAAGCCAGCACCAGTGGGAAAAACAGGGTCATAAGACCCTGTGACAGGAACATCTTGGCATGTGTAAGGAATGTATGAAGCCAGGGTGGCTGGTGTGTACTGAGTAGAGGTCATAGAAGCTATGGCTGGTAAAGCAGGCCAGGACTGGGATCCCCCAGGGCCATGTAGGTAGACTGGGAAGGGAAGAGGGAGGAGGGAGGAGGGAGGAGGGAGGAGGGAGGAGGGAGGAGGGAGGAGGGAGGAAGGATTTCAGGGTCAGTAAACAGCCTTAGTGAGCCTGTTCTTACAGGGAACAAGGAGATGTGGTTTATGCTGTTTTTTAGGGGCCTGTGGTTGGTCTAGACAACCAGCCATAGAACACAGGAGTGTGGTCACAGGGGTGTGAGGAAGCAGAGGAAGGAGGGTGGGCTGGAGGAGTAGTTTGCAGGGGCCTTAGGTAGAATTGATGCCGGATGTTTGTGAAAAGGCATTGTGGTGGCATCCGGGTTGTAGCTGAGTGACTGAATGACCCAGAAGAGGTCTGGCCGCTTGGCTGCTCTAGTGTTCTCCATCCTCCCCAAACCCTCCTCCCCCAGCCCCGCACACAGACCTATCCGTACTGCTGAAGGCCAGCTTCCACAGGTCAGGTAAACTGAGGAGGGCTAAGTGTGGAGCTGGCAATTGATCACTCAGCAAATTTTTCTGAGGGAATAAAATGTGATTCATTGGGGCAAGAACTCCCTGTGACCAGTGAGAAACTCTGGACTCTAAATTCTTGGAGGGCCAGCCAGAAGGAAAAGGAAAAAAAAAAAGAAACACACACACACACAGAGACACACACAGACACACATACACTGAGTGGACAAAGCAAGACAAACTCCAACAATTTCACACATACACATATCTACATACATACATACATACATATGTACATACATACATTTGTGTACATTCACACACTGGGCAGATGGAGCAAAGCTCCAAACACTTACATACATACGCATATATGCATTTTGTGGATGAATGAGGCAAATCTCTAACAAGCAAGCTCCAACCACTTTACATACACATACACATATGTACACACACACACGCTTAGCGGCTGGAGAAGCTTCAGGGACAGCTTTGCTCAAACAACTTTGTTCTTTCTCTCTCAGCCTTTTATACAAAGACAAAGCTCTCCAGGTAAGAAAAGGATCACCATATAGCCACCAGTCGTATCTTCTCTAAAAACAATTAGCCTAAAAATATATTCTCCAAAAACAAATTAAAAATCATCACACAAAGGGAAATTACAACAAGATTATTGATTGTGTATTCTCCTTTTGAAACCTAGACCTAACAACATTTCCCATCTACCGCCCTCTCCACAAGTTCAACATAGCCCCAAGTAATAACCCTCTTGTCATTGACTAACAAAGTTTAAGCAAGCCAGTCTATAGTTGTAAGTTTTTTCCCATGCTTAGCTGATGGCAATTTGTATTTACCAAGAAACATATCACCATCTATCTTACATCTTATTTTTGAAGTCTTGTTCAGCTGGCTAACCATCTGTTCTCTATTCTTACACTCATAATAGAATTATTTACTTGTTATTCATAACCCTGTCTTTTCATGGTACACACCGAAACCTGTGGCCACATCCCTAGGTCACAAGAACTAGGAACTCAGACCCAACCTAGAATGCAGTGTTTTCTTTGATTGTTAACTTGTCCCAAGCCCATTTTTCTCTTCCAAGTGCAATTATGCACGTACCATGAAAGCTCACTGTTATTTATATATTTCTGGCAAAACCAACTTAACCCACCTCCTTAAACCTTCTATAGCTCCCTCACCTTCCTAAAACTAAATCAAATCAAATTCTGTAAAATCATTAGTTCCTCTAAACAATCTTATTTCTTATGAAAATTCACCTTCATATTGACCTGCAGGAAAATTGCCCAATAGAGTGGGCTGTCTCCCAAGAGGCAACCATACCAGACCTCAGGCAGTGAGGGTCTCCTCATGCCCAATCACAGCATGGCAGATATCTGACAAGTTGAGAAGGTACAACAGTAGCGAGAAACAACCCAGGGATGAAGCCCCAGGGCCTGTGCCTGTCTGAGGTACATCCATCGGAGCTGTGCAAAACAGCGGACAGTCTCTAGGAAGCTCACTTGCCCACAGCAGTTTCTCTTGCTTGGCATCGGCCGCCATACGGCATCTCCACACAGTGTACATGTATCCAGCAGAACCCTGCTTCCCACTGCCTTGCAGGGCATCCTCCTTCATCGGTGGACAAGCCTCAAATTCTCCACTGAGGCCTTGGAGCCAAGAACTCCAAAATCACATAGTCCTGGCCTGCCATCTCTAAATCTGCTGAGAATCCATCTGGGATAACAACAGCAAACAGAAGGCCTGCCTTCCCCTCTTGGGGATCCTCCAGGTTCCCCTGCCCCAGGCTGGCTTGGGCTGGTAACTAACTTCTTTCTGCTCCTGCAGAAAATAAAAAGGAGTCTTCCCAGATGCAGAGCTAAAAGGACATCAAACTGAGAGGCCTGGGGAGCAGAGCTGGGGGACCACAATCTGGGGGAGTAAGCTTGATTTTTCTAGAAAAAAAAGCATACATATTTACAGACTCTAAGTGTCACCCGGTCAGGGCAGGCATCCTAATGTGAGTTCCAGGATGTTTTCAATTTTTATTTTTTATTATTGTCAAAACAGCACATATGTAGCACTGAGCACACAGAGCCTGCACTCTTGCAAACCAAAGAAGTGAGACTTATTTGTTTGTGTTCCTACCATTCGGTTTATGATTTAAAATATATCCTTCATGCCCTTTCATTACGCCTCTTTAATTAAAATTCAGAATTCTTTGGTTCCTGGAGCCTCCCTCTCCTGCCTGACATATTGACCGTCCCTGTACTGATGGTTGCATTTTTACAATATTGTGCTCAATGACTGCCTACTACTTCTTGGTATCAAAGTAGGGCCACTTGCCCCAAGTGAGTTCCCTGCTGTAAGACTCAGTGGTTCTGTTAGCTTATTGTTTGTAGTAAGTGTGTCTGTGGAAGACTTGCTTCTCAAGTTTTGCTTTTGTCCCATGTAATCCCCCCCGTACCCCACCCACTCCCTCCGGAGGCAGGCATGAGGCCTGTTATGCCCCAAAACCATACATTTGAAAAAAAGGCTT
>NW_021620408.1:794628-1016604 GCF_004785775.1 Grammomys surdaster | reverse complement strand
CTTCCTTCCTTCCTTCCTTCCTTCCTTCCTTCCTTTCTCCCTCCCTCCCTTCCTTTCTTCCTTCCTCTTTCTTCTTTGCTTTTCTTTTTTTTTTTAAGGCAGGGTCTTACTATTGTAACCTGAGCCTGGTACTCACTATGTAAACCAGCCTAGCCTCAAACTCAGAGATCCACCTGTCCAAGCCTCCTGAGTGCTGGGATTAAAGGTGTGTGCTACCACACCTGGTTTTGGTTTTGGTTTTTGTGTTGATCTCAAATTCATAATCCTCCTGCCTCAGTACCTCAATCACAGGCATGTCCCATGTCCTGCTCATTTGCAAGGCTTTGGTTGACCAGTGTGGAAAAGCCCTGAAATACCCCTCCACACACCCTTTCATGCTCTCCTGACCTTCCTAGGCGACCTGTGTTCCTGTGCCCTTGTCAGCTGCTCACTTCCCAGTTTCAGTGTCTCATGTATGTCTTGTGGCCACTTGGGTGCTTCTCCAGGCTGGGAAGCTGTGGAGGGAGGGCTGAGTGGGATGGGGAGGAAGTATGAAAGCCAGATAACAATGTCACCGTTCCACCCACAGGTGGAGTTACTGGAGGATGTCATAAACTACCTCATACCCACCATGGTGCTGCCCAGGATCAATGGTAAGAAGCTTTGGAGATGGTTTTCAATCCCGGGTCAGAAATGTGGGGCTACCTGCCTGCAGGTCCTGGTTCCTGGCCAGGGTTGTGAGGGCATAGCATGGGTCCCTCAAATGACCTCAAATGATGTCTAACCCCAAAATTTAGAGGACAAAAGGGACTCACATGCCTTGGGCTCCGACCCTGCCCCCATCCCTTACATCATTTCTGCCCGTCTGACAGCGGCCTGTGAGGTGGAAGCTGTTTGAGTGACTTTTTCAGGGTGGCATACACTAACATCTGACCCCCAACTAGGGTTCACACCAGCAGCTCCGAGACTGACCCCCAAAGTTCATCTTCATGGGAAAGATGGACCGACCTCTCAGGAGTCCCTCAGGGATGATCCCAACCAACCCCGGTTACTAAACTATCCTCTGCCCTTGCCTGCCTCAGTTCCACCGGAATTCATGGAGCACAGGAGTTGCTGGCGCCAGCTACTGCCCGTTCCCAGTTTCATAGAGGGGCTCCCCAAGCACCACAGGTCCATGCTCCATCTATGTAGCCCCTGGTTTCACTCAGGGGTGGTCTAGACCAGCAGTGTGTACCCTCAGAAGGGGATAGGTCCACAGAGGTCCTGCATGTGACCTTGGGTGCTGATGGAGGACAAGGAGGCAGGACACAGACATCAGGGCAGGCTTCCTTCCTGGCATGCAAACTCGTGCCGGCCCGTTTCACTCCTCGTTCCGTTGTCTCACAGAGAAGCTGCGTCAAGGTTTTCCTCTCCCTTTGCCTGCTGGGATCCAGCTCATCAACTTCATGTTTTACTCCTACCAGGTAAGTCCTTTCAGTCTCTGGTCACCAAGCATCCCATAAGGATAGCAATCCAACACTGCAAGCCTCCTCTGTACCACCCTGTGCATGCAGCTCTGCCTATTCTCACAGCATCCCTAGGACACAGAGGAGCCGGGGCTTAGAAAACCCGCCTGGCATTAAGTGAAGTCCCCAGTCGAAGCCAGGCTCCTGGCTTTTTATATCATCATTGCTTGCTCCCATAAACATGGACTCACCAAGTGGACACACGGTTCTTTTTAGGTGTATGTGTTTAAGTAGCTAATGCTAGATATGTTTACAAAGTAGCTGTACTGAAAGAAAAGGGAGAAAGAAAGAGAAGCTTGGTCTGATCTGAGGCAGGGCCATGTTCATTCATAGCTAGGGGGGATCTTTGTCACCCACACCTGCAAATAGCCAAAATGCCTATAGGAGAAGATGGGACTCTTCTTGCTATTGTATGCTTATATGCTATAAAATGGGCCTCTTCTGGGGTAGAAACGACTTCTGTAGTCCACAAGGGAAGCTGGGAAGTGTAGTCTTTTGGCAGGAAGTATATGTATGTGTATATGTATATGTATATGTATATGTATATGTATATGTATATGTATATGTATAGTGTATGTCACAGATGCACCAGTCTGTGCATCAGTCCGGGCCCAGTTAGCTAGAGCTCTCTCTGAACACGTCCTGCAGGTGTGTGACACCCTATGGTTTGCATATGCCTTCCTCCGAGTTTCCAGGCTCTTGGGCTCCCGGGGGCCCTTTCTCTCAAGTGTTTCATTCTCCCTGTCTTGTTCTGTCCCCTCCCCCTCCCCGCATAGCAGCAAGCCCCGCCTCCCTCCCCAGCCATCTTTCCCCCATATTACTGGCATTCTTGGTCGCTGTCAGCAACTCCTCAAGATCAGCAGCTACGTCTGTGCCGCTCAGCTTCCCAGCTGTGGGACCAGCCTTCCTCTGTGCTGTGCATGTTGGGGCCCTTCCCTTCCTCAGTGTCTGTGCCCCAAGTTCCTTCATCCCTACGAATCACAAGAAGCCATAGCTCCACAGTGAAGCCCTTATCCAGTCCTGAGTTCCTACCTCTGTTGACAGCTTGTCTTTCTGATATATGGCACTTACAGAAAGGTTCTTGTCCCCAAGTGCCTTGCTCTAATGCAGTTGTCTTCAACCTGTCGAGCTACCCCTTTGAAGGTCAAACAACCCTTTTACAGGGGCCACAAATCAGATATGTTTCATATCAGATATCTACATTATGATTCATAACAGTAGCAGAATTACAGTTATGAAGTAGCAACAATAATAATGTCATGGTTGGGGGTGACCATAGCATGAGGAACTGTATGAAAGGGCTGTAGCGTCAGGAAGGCTGAGGAACACCGCTCTAATGGCTGGTGTCAATCAGCCCAGTTCTTTAAGACCAGGGGACTGCTGAAAATGAGACTGGAAAACAGGTGACAGAGATCACAGAAATCTGCTCCCAGCCTCCCAGAATCTCTGTTCTTAAATTTTTTCAAGGTCATCCTTTAAAAAAAAAATCCCACCCCCGCACCCCCAGCAAAAATCAATTTCTTCACTTAAAAACAGAGTGGAGGGCACTCTGGGTAGGGAGTAATTTTCCAGCCTTGATTGGAACCAGGACTTTCTAGCTGCTGCAAGGCAGAGATGACACCCAGAGTACCCCAAGGCGGGCCTGCTCGGGAAGCTGATGACAGGTTCTCCAGGTGTCACTGCAGCCACACAAACCAGCCCACTGCTGACACCCTAGAGCCCCTTGCCTCCCACCTTTCTCAAGCAGGCCTCGCCCTACCGCCATCTTGGCCAAGCCTTCACGTTTCCTTTTTTAAAATATGTGTGGTGTGCGTGCAGGCGCATGTGGAGGCCAAAGGTGGCATGTTTTCACCCGTCACTCTCCACCTTGTATACTGAGACAGAGTTTCCCAGACAGCTTCCCTTCTTTAAGAAATCCAACCCAGCAGCAAAGGTACATTTCAGCTAACAGAGCTTGTTTCTCTCTAGAATTTCCTGTTGCTTGAAGCGGATTTATACCGTACCTGAGATCACCTCGGACCCTGGGCCGGGAAGCTCTGCAGCTGCTCCCAAGGGGCTATCACACTCACTGCTGTCCTGCTCCAGGAATCCTTTAGTCTTTGGCCCCGACCTGCAGCCCCTGCTTGCTTCCCCATGCCAGAAATAACCCAAGCCAGTGGAAGCTGAGGGAAAGAAGGTCTGTGTACCCAGGCTCCGGGCCCCTTTCAGAGCAGCCCCTCCAGCATCCGCATTTCCGGCTGGAGTTGCGACATTACTTTGGGCTTTACAAAACACTCATTTTTCCGCCTGTAGATTCTGTGTGCTGGTGTGGCTTTTTGTCCATTCATTACTGCACTCACTGGCTGTAGCCAGCATGGCCTACAGCACGTGTACTCTTGAGTCCTGAATGCCTACGTTAGCGCAAAATCCCACTGTTCCGACTGTCCTTGGGGGTTTCTTAATTGGAAGGGATGGGCTGGGCTTTCGAGGGTCCTGCAGTTTTGAGAGATGATGGGTCTAACAGGGCTGTTTGTGGGCCATGTCTGTACAGCCTGTTGTCTTCCTGTGGCCAATATTCCTCACTACCAAGTGGTGGCACTATTGAACACCTGACAAACCCCCCCAAAAAAAAAAACAAAAACAAAAACAAAAAAACAAAAAACAAAAAACTGATGGTCCATGTCACTGTGCCTCAGCAAGAAACAGGCCAGGGTACGCAGCTCTAACTTAGTGTAATTAGCATACCTCACAATCTCCAGGCCCTGGTGTGGGAGACTTCAGTTCCAGGCTCTTCAGGACTAGTGCTAGATCCCATTGAGGGCTTTGGGCTATGTTCTTCCTCAAGACGTCTGGTGGGACTGCCCAAGACTGTTCGATGGGTTTTGCATGGATCAAGTGGCCCTGCAGCCTCTCTGGGCTGAGTACCTTTGGTCTGAAGATCTCATTATTTCACTCAGGCCTCAGTGCACTCCACCTCCCTCACTCTGAGACTCGGTTAGGTCTTTCAGATTCTGTCACGGCCCACCTATAGCAAAGTTGGGGTTCCTACACATCTTCCCTCAGGCCATGAACCTCCACTTCCTTCCAGTGTCAGAGCTGCCTGGGGACTTTGGCATGGATAAGGTAGATTTTCTGTATTCAGTTGTTTAGGTCATGCCCTGATAAAAAGGCACCAAGGCTTGGGAAACAACAATTCTTCTCATTTGTCAGCCAGGAGGGTGCCCCTGTTTCTATTTGCTGGTGGCTAGTGGAGGACCTGGCTTAGGACCAAAGGGCATCCAGAGGGGCTAAAAGGACAACAGTAATGGAAACACAGTGAGAGACGAGGCTGCTCTGCTCTCAAAAGCTATGGGAAGCCTTTGGAGGGTTTTGAGCACAAGAAGGACACTTCTGGGGCTGCAGAGATGAGAATGCACTGAGGATGTTCACTGCTTTTGCAGAGGACCAGAGTACAGTACCCATGAGGCAGCTCACAACCTCCAGTAACTATGGCTGCAGGCGATCAGATGCCCTCTTCAGACCTCTGTGGGTACCTGCATGCAATACCTGCATACAGACTTACACATAAATCTTTTTTTCTTTTCAAGACACAACCCAATTCATTTTCTGTAAGTCTAGGAACATCTGTTACACATAGAGAGATGGCCCTCCACCCCCTCACCCTCTCTCCCATCATTTTCGTGATTCAGTAACTTTCTGGCCACTTTCCAACACACATGACAACCCTGGTCTACCCTCTGAAAAACAAACAGTCACTTCTTGGCCCTAAATGGACAGGCAGAGCCACAGTTCCCCCAAAACATCTCTCTAGTGTTGGGAAAAGATAGCACCATGGAGACATGTTCCCCAAAGATTCAGACAAGGCCATCTGCAAAGCTGCTCTCTGAGCCATTTCTTCTTCAGGCAGGGACCTCCTGTGGCAACCAGTGTACCCTAAGTTCCTCCCAGGGCTGAAAAGGCTTTAAAGTTAAATAGC
Organism: Grammomys surdaster; assembly: GCF_004785775.1. Taxonomy (NCBI): domain Eukaryota; kingdom Metazoa; phylum Chordata; class Mammalia; order Rodentia; family Muridae; genus Grammomys; species Grammomys surdaster. Next base: position 1,011,165 of record NW_021620408.1, on the reverse strand, counting down.
AATGGTCTGTAATAGACCACAGGAATCAGACAGCACGCTTTGCTTGAGTGAATGTTACGGCATGTATGAGGGTTAATGCTATTAACCTAATTTGATTAATAAACGCTTAAGAGCTGGGTAAAGTACATTTCGGGGTGTTTTCAGAAAGGATCAGATCATGGGAGCTCTGACCTAGGGGATAGATAAATCTCCTAATAGACTGTAACCGTGTGGGGAAGGGGTGGAAGTTAGGTGAGGCCTGCCTGGAGGAGGTGGGTCACTGGAAACATGTCTTTGGGGCTGTTTCTTTGGCCCTTCCTACAGTTATCTTTCTCTGCTTGCTGTCCACCATGACATCAGCAGCTCTGTTTGGCCACATCCTCTCTGTCATGGGGGAGTGACACCTCTGAAACCATGAGCTAATTTACCCCTCCCTTCAGATGTTTGTCTCATGGATGTCATCATGAGATGACATATAAGAGATGACAAACCAGTACAGTAGAACATAATGTCAAAAAGTTATTCTTTTAAATTAGATAGCAGAAAGGATTGTCCACTCCAGGATGACTGAACACTCCCCCTGCAGCCGCTCACCTGTGGAACAGGCACTATCTACTGAGCTATGACAGGTGTGGAGAGGTGTCCTGAGGGAAGAGAGGGTGAGGTGGGCCACAGAAGACCAACCCCCAGCTTGCTCATTGGTGGTGTGAGCAGGGCAGCCAGGACTCTCACTCCATTTTATCCTCTCAGCAATGCCCACAGTAGACAGGGCACCTCCTGGTCTGCACCAGTCTCCAGAGAGGTTGCGAGGCCTGGACTCAGCTCAGTGTTCAAAGCCCTAGCCATGGAATTCCTGGGCCTCATTTCAAACACCAACCCAGTGTTCCTGCCCAATTCCACCCTGCAGGCTGAGTGACTTTACAAATACCACTTGGCTCTGGAGCCTCCTTTTGTCTTTGAAAACAAGAGGTAAAATACTACCATGCCAGTAGCTGAGTTCGTTCTCTCTCTCTCTCTCTCTCTCTCTCTCTCTCTCTCTCTCTCTCTCTCTCTCTCTCTCTCTCTGTTTTGGTTTTTCCAGACAGGGTTTCTCTGTGTAGCCCTGGCTGTCCTGGAACTCACTCTGTAGACCAGGATGGCCTCAAACTCAGAAATCCACCTGCCTCTTTCTCCCAAGTGCTGGGATTAAAGGTGCGCACCACCACTGCCTGGCCAGTAGCTGAGTTTTCAGCTCACTGCCAGGACCTCTGCTCATCACAGCCTGTCACAGAAGGTACCCAAAAAAAGATATCTTTAAATGACATTGGAGTTGATCCCACATCTGAGTGACCCAAAGCCACTGTTGGGGGTAGGAGGGGCAGGGAGAGGTCTCAGCAGTGTCTTGGCTGAGGAATTGCTCCTCACATGTGACAGTGTGATCCTCCTCCTGCTCCAGGTTCAATTCCTGCCCCCTAAAACGTAAGGGCTCTCTGAATTCAAAGAATGACCTCTGTGTGGACAAATGTTAAACAACCTGTTATTGCTGGGAAATTTGCAGGAGGCCATTGCAGGAGATTGAGGTGCTGCCTGCTGCAGGGATGATGGCTTCCCTCCCACCACGAGGGCTGTGTATCCAATTCAAGCCAATTTAAGCCGAATCAAGAATATAAAGGCAGGTTTATTGACAGGCAGTTCTTGGGAGGGTTCATCTATCTTACAGGTAGAAGTCAGTGAAGTCGCACACCCGGGGAAAGCAAGGGAGTTATATAGAGCTTAGGCAAGAAGTGATGAAGTGTCAGCTAGGAGCTGGGATTATGCCCATATGTGGTCAAAAACTGAGCCCCTGGGTGGGCACTCTTGGGTGGGTTGCCACCAGAGAACTCCTAAACCTGACAAACAACTTCAGCAAAGTGGCTGGATATCAAATTAACTCAAACAAATTAGTAGCCTTCCTCTATTTAAAGGATAAACAGGCTGAGAAAGAAATTAGGGAAACGACACCCTTCACAATAGTCACAAATAATATAAAAGACCTTGGTGTGAATCTATCCAAGCAAGTGACAGATCTGTACAACAAGAACTTCAAGTCCCTGAAGAAAGAAATCGAAGAAGATCTCAAAAGATGGAAAGATCTCCCATGCTCATGGATTGGCAGGATTAATATAATAAAAATGGCCATCTTGCCAAAAGCAATCTACAGATTCAATGCAATCCCCATCAAAATTCCAACTCAATTCTTCACAGAGTTAGAAAGAGCAATTCTCAAATTCATTTGGAATAACAAAAAACCCAGGATATTGAAAACTATTCTCAACGATAAAAGATCTTCTGGGGGAATCACCATCCCTGACCTCAAGCTGTACTACAGAGCAATAGTGATAAAAACTACATGGTATTGGCACAGAGACAGGCAGGAAGATCAATGGAATAGAATTGAAGACCCAGAAATGAACCCACACACATATGGTCACTTGATCTTTGACAAAGAAGCTAAAGCCATCCAATGGAAAAAGGACAGCATTTTCAACAAATGGTGCTGGTTGATCTGGAGGACAACATGTAGAAGAGTGAAAAATTGATCCATTCTTATCTCCTTGTACAAAGCTCAAGTCTAAGTGGATAAAGGACCTCCACATAAAACCAGATACAATGAAACTAATAGAAGAGAAGGTGGGGAAGACCCTCGAATACTTGGGCACAGGGGAAAAGTTACTGAACATGACACCGATGGCTTATGCTCTAAGATCAAGAATTGACAAATGGGACTTCATAAAATTACAAAGCTTCTGTAAGGCAAAGGACACTGTTAATAGAACAAAACAGCAACCAACAGATTGGGAAAAGATCTTTACCAATCCTACATCTGAAAGAGGGCTAATATCCAAAATATACAAAGAACTCAAGAAATTAGACTCCAGACAATCAAACAACCCTATTAAAAATGGGGTACAGAGCTAAACAAAGAACTTTCAACTGAGGAATATCGAATGGCTGAGAAGCACCTAAAGAAATGTTCAACATCTTTAGTCATCAGGTGAGGGGTGACAAAGTGTTAGCCCAGAGCATGCAAGTGGGTGGGTTTCACAGCTTGTGTAGAGGTGAGCGGGGTTTTCAACCAAACACCCCAAATACTCTTTGGGTATAGGAGCGCTGATTCAGATCTGGCTATTTCCTGCTGAGGAGAGACAGCATTGGGGGGGGGCGAGATGGGAGTCAGTGGGCTTGTGCTGTAGCACAGCTGCAGAGCATTTGGCTGACCATTACTTGGGAAACTTCACAAATCTGTTCTTGGAGAAAGCAGAGGAGGCAAGCTGCTAGGAGAAAAAATAGCTTGTTACCACCGGCCCTGTGAACGGGGCTAGCCACGTGAAGAGTGAAGCCTGAGAGCAGAGCGGAGGTGTGCCCTGGTTGCATTGACGGAGTTCTTCAGACAATTGGTGGAGTGATTCACATCAGTTTCCACCAGGCCAGATTCATTGATATACTAACAGCATTCTTCTCTGAAGAACATGCAGGTGCCTCCTACGTCTGCCTCGAGGAGATCCAGAGCTCTTGGGTTCTGAATGGCCACCTGGGTCTTGGAAGTGATCTGATGCTGGAAGGAGGCCAGTGAGGCTGCTGAGTTGTTGATGGCCTTTTGGAGACAATCGGATACCCCTCTGATCTCACGGCTTGCTATTGTGGGGGACTCAGTAGCAATGCCTGTCAGTGATCCAATGGGGACGGTACAAAAGGAAAGCGTGACTATTCCAGCCTTCCCCTAAAGCGTTAGGTCTGGTCTCAGCATCACCAGGCTACACAGAGGGGAGGGATCACCAGGGGACGAGTTTTTTGACATAGAGCCATTGCACCAATTGAACACCCCTGACAGACAGATACCAAAATCGTGTTAGTGGTATTGCAAAGTGAGCAGGATCCTAAGTAGCAGAAAAGGAACTGAGTGTCCAGAGAGTCCTGGAAGACAGGTACATCTTGTATGGGCTGCCCTTAGTTGGGGGGTCAGCCCTTGGCATCATACAGGGACTAAGTAAGGGCACTGTGATCAGAGCATAGTGACCCAGAACAGCACAGAGAATGCAGCTGCTAAGGTTGGATTGCTCCCTCCTGGACAAGGCCCAGCCAGGAGAAAGTAGTTTGTTTTTTTTTTTTTACCTGAAATCAAGAGGAGCCACCCAGGTGTGACTGCAGGGAGTTCTCCTGCTGTTATATGGCCTTGGTGAAGTTTGAGAGGTTCTGGAGGTCAGGGGCAGGGTCTGGATGTAAGCCCTCCAGATTTCTGTTTGTTCACATGGGTATGAAGATATGTCCATTTGATAAACCTAGCCTATTTCTCCCTGTGCCCATCAGTCATTCCAGGGATCTTGGATTTCAATGCAGTGTCATAGTGTCCTGGGGAATTTCGAACTAGTCTGGTGGCCCGTCCTTGACCGTGTTGGCCACCAGCAGTTTTTTTGTTCGCATCATCTTAGGAGGTATCAGGAGACATAATGGGACAAGCTAATAACTAGCAGGTGATCATCCTGAAACGGCCTGCCTTGGATTATTATATAATCTGCAATGGGTACAGCCTTATTCAGCAAGGCTGTAAGAGACTCATTTTAGGAAAATTCCTGCTATTAATATGCTTTTCCTATTATTATTAAACAGATATAACAATCACTAAGTAACAGCATACTCTTTGGAGCAGATCTCTGCAGTTCCATGAAGATGTACTATCTTGTAGTGATGCTATATAGACAAATAGATGACTTATTAGGTCTTAATGATGATCCTATAAGAATTCCGAAAATAATATCAATGATTATTAACCTCTTTTATAACAAGACTGCTATTAGATCCTTTTCTGATAGTCAAAACTGCAATGAGAACTCTGCCAGTCTCCCAAGTGTCATCAGTTAATTGCCCTTAGATAGTAACCAGACTTTCTCCTACTCAGAGCACATTCCAAGAGGTTGTAAAACAATTAACCAAAGGTTATAAAAAGGGAACTAACAATTTATTATAGGTGCTAGGACAGAAGATAAAATATTGACTAGGATTATCTATAAAAAACTTCACAGCTGGGCAGTGGTGGCACACGCCTTTAATCCCAGCACTGGGGAGGCAGAAGCAGACGGATTTCTGAGTTCGAGGCTAGCCTGGTCTACAGCGTGAGTTCCAGGACAGCCAGGGCTACACAGAGAAACCCTGTCTCGAAATAAACAACAACAACAACAAAAAACTTCACTAATAACTTAGTTATAGTTTTAAACCTTCAGTGAACCTGTGGAGCTAGACAGGTGATGGATGTTTAGCCAGATAATTACTCCTAATGGCTATACATGTAAACATTCTCTGTTGTTAACTTCTATTTCAGTGTATGATTTGATTTTTTGTGTGAACTTGTGATGAACTTTGTAACATGTGATCATGTATCTGAAAGACGCATAAGTACTGAGGACAAAGAGCTGAGGAGATAGGATAGAATTTTTTGCCTTTCCCCACTTAGAGCAGTATATAAAATAGAATGTTTCCCTTTCCCCAGATAGAATAGAATTTTTTTTTCCTTTCCCCACTTAGAATCCTTCTGCTTTTCCCCTTAGATACCTTTCACAGGAAACTTCTAACAACTTAGTAATAGACATTATAATTACTTTTTTAAGTGTCCTCTTCTTCCTGTGACTTCAGACTAGCAGGTGAAAGTTAGAGCCCAGCAGTTCCTGCTGAGATAGAAGAAAGGCCACATTGCCTAATCCTCTGCTGTTAGGATACAGGTGTTAGCCACCTAAGCCAGCAGTCTCTTACCCTCAGAAGGAGCAAGAAGTTTTTTTGACTTTTTAGAAGTTATCATCAGCACTCCAGTACAGTTAGAAAGCTAGAAAGCCCTGAGACCCTCAGACTTTAAAGCCATCACCAGAGTCCTACTCTGTGCCCCCACCACTACCTTCTCTGGGATGGGAGGCTCCCAGCAAGATTTCTTTTACAAGAGCCCCATGCATTAAACCCTATGTTCCTTGACCTATCGAGTGCAACAGGCCTTGTCTGTCTGGTCATAGGTAAAGCAAAGTGTAGGGTAATTGTATCCCTCTGTGCATTTAAAGCGGGGTACTGGGATGGAGAACATCTTGGCATCCCTTAGGGAGACAACTGGACTGGTCCACAAAGTCATTGTGGGTTTCACCAACTCCATTGGTCCAAGTATCCTGAACATAGAAGCACCAGCAGTATGTTGGAGCTGGCACAGCCTTGCCTAAGCCAGGTGAGGACTAAGATGACTATAAGCAAAAAGGCAACCTGGCAGGGGTGTCTCAGTGCCTGGCACAGGGACAACAAAGAATGAACTAACTCAGGAAGAGAAAGAGGCAAAGATGAACTTGCTGAGAGTGAACACAGCCAGGCCTGACCATTCAGACCTGCCCTTGGGGAGCTCTCCAAAACCTGAGCAGGGTGGGTCCCAGCTCTTGGGTGAACCAGTCCGTCTTGGGCTGAGGACTTCTTGAGCCTAGATAGATGGTGCCAACACTGGTGCCCCTGGAGTTTGTCAGTCAAAGGGCTGGTGAGGATCACAGTGTAGGGTCCCATTCATCAGAGCTCTAAAGACTTAGAAGATAATTGTTTGAGAAGTGCATGGTGCCTGGGGAAAAGGTGGAGAGGGCCAGCAGTGGCTGAGTCCACTGATGTGGGAGTAGGGAGACAGTTGTCAGGGTGGGAGCTGAGAGAGAAACATGGGAGAGAGAGAGGCAGGGGAAGTAGCCAGCCAATGGGGGAGCCTGGGTCAGGAGGTGAGCTTTAAGGAGGAATGGTCTTCAGTAAAGGAACTCAAAAGGGCTGAGGCTTGGAGGAGAGCTTGGAGCGGCTCAGGCAAAAGGGAGGAAGGGGGGGTGCCAGGTGGTGGTGGTGCACGCCTTTAATCCCAGCACTTGGGAGGCAGAGGCAGGAGGATTTCCGAGTTCGAGAGTTCGAGGCTAGCCTGGTCTACAGAGTGAGTTCCAGGACAGCCAGGGCTACACAGAGAAACCCTGTCTCGAAAAACCAAAAACAAACAAACAAAACAAAAAAAAAAACAAAAAAGGGAGGAGGGGGTACAATCTGAGCTTGAGGGGGAGCCTGGTGAGTTGTTTGATAAGGCTGTCGGCTTTCTACCTTTCCCAATGATGGGATCAATACAAAATATGAAATTTCCAAGAGATGTTCAAGGCTTCAGAGCTGACCTCGATGACCTTGGAAATGAAGGCTGAACTTTTGTCTGTTTGGAAGGTCCATGACATGCCAAACCGAGGAACAATGTGTTCAGGGAGCTTCTGGGCCACCATGCCCACTGTTTCCCTGGAGGGGGGAATGCCTCAATCCATTGTAACAGTAAAGGTTAGGAGATGGTGGAGTTTTTTGTGGATGGGCGTGTATGTGAAGTCAATTCGCCGGTCTTCGCCTGGTTCATGTCCTCTGAGCTGGTGCAGTGTCTGACAAATCTGGAGATCCCCCTGAAGGTTGGTCTTGGCACACACCTGACAGAAAGCTTGGGCCTGTAAAATATAGATTCTAAGGTCAGTGGGATAGAAAAGGGGCTCTAGAAACTGGAATAGGGCCTAGGATCAATTCGTAGGTTCTGGCAGATGTCAGAGATGGTGGAAGGCACTGTTTCTGGGGAAGAATAAGGCGGTTATTTAGGTAAAACCACCCATCTTTGGCTTGTGTGTTCTCTTTGCCAAGGAATCTGTTTCTGGCCTCTGGCTGGGGTTTGTAGGAGGATATCAGGAAGAGGATGTACCCTGTGGGTCTGGATGAGCTAGGGCCACTGAATCAGCCCTGCCATTAACCATCGCTACTAGGTCTGTGGGGGTCTGGAGCCCCAGCAGTGAATTATGGCCTCCTCTTGCAGGGATTTGTAGGGCTTCCAAGAGTTTTGCTGTAAGGGGACCACTGACAACAGGAATGCCCTTGGTGGTGAAGAAACCTCTTTCCTTCCATAGGACGGAGTGGCTATGAGCTATTAGAAAGACATTCTTTGAATCAGTGTAGATGTTATCATGTTGTCCTTTGGTAATATGGAGTGCCTTGGCTAGAGCAATTCATTCAGCCTTTTTGAAGAGTTTCCCACTGGGAGACAGTTCACCTCAGTTGTTTGAGCTGAGGTGACCATCGCATATGCCACCTGGCGGGTTCCTGAGTTGTCTTTGAGAAAACTTCCATCCACAAAAAGGGTGAGTTGTGAGTTTGTGAGAGGTAGGCCCAGGAGGCTCCAAAATGAAGGAATCTGGTCTGCTGTAGTTGGAGGTTGCAGGTCCCTCGGAGCCCACGCTTGGCCAAAGGTCTTCGAGCACTGGCTAAGTTGAGTGTTCAAGTATACTATAGTTGGAGAGCATAGATGAGCTTTAGAGAGGAAGACATGGTACCCCAGGGAGCCAAGAAAGTTTAGAAGTAGAGAGGTGGCCATCTGGGACAGACAGGGTGGGGCTGGAAAGTATGGGGTCATCTATGTTACATAAGTTTACTAGGGTTAAGGTCAGACCAGGAGAGGTCCTGGATAAGGCATGGCTAAAGAAATGTAGCTATCCTCAAAGCCCTGAGGGAGAGCTTACCATGTAAGCTGTCCCACGGCCCATGTATCAGGGTCCTCCAAGGTGAAGGCAAAGAGAAAATGTGGGTCAGGGTGTAGGTGACTTTTAGGACCAGGATGGTGAAATGGGAAGTTGAACGATGAATGTGAGAGGAGGGTGTGGGGCTGATAACCATGGGATGGATGCGGTGACGGCCTCAGTCATGAGGCCAAAGTCCTGAACTAAGCACCAGACAGCTTGCAATACTGGGAGAATGGGAGTGTCGCAAGGCAAGTCAGTAGGGAGTAGGGGTCCTTAGGATAGGAGGCAGGTAATGATGGGCTTGAGGCTGCAGTGACAGGTTTCAGAAATAGTAGACCTGGGTCGGGAAAAGAGGGAGGAGGGATCCTTAAGGTGAGTTGGACCGGGTAGTGGGTAGCAATTACCAGGGTAGAGATAGCCCATACTTGGGGACTGACAGGATCAGGTAGAGTAGGGACAGGGCAATCTGGGGTAGAGATCTGTGAGGCAACTGGGGGAAGACAGTCATTTTGGGGGCCAAGGAGAGGGTGGCCTCAAAGCAGCTGAGGATATTGAGGCCGAGTAAAGGCACTGGGCAGACAGGCATGACCAGAAAAGAACGTGAGAATTGTCCTGTAAGAATGGAAGGAAGAGGCAGCGTCTTGAGTGGAGAGAAGGGGGTTGTATCCACTTCCATAATAGAAATTGGTGATGGGTCCGGACCGTGGGACCTGAGTGGGAAAGACAGACAAAGTACTCCCTGTGTTCACCAGGAAGGTGATGGACTTACCTGCTACCTGGAGCTAGGTGAGGGAGATGGGAGTTCCCGAGTCTGGAGGCTGTCAATCCTCCACCAGACCAAGGGCCTCTAAGGCTGAGAGGGTCCGAGGTGTCTGTGCTGGTAGGGCTGGACCTCCATGGTGTGGCACAGAGGACAAGCCCACATTGGGGTACTCTGACCTCCAGTGGCTGGGCCACTGGCAGAAAGGACATGGCCTCAAAGGCTGTCAAGGTTTGGCACAGGCACAAGACCAGTGGGCTTTCTTGGCTGCATATGAAGCAGCCCCCTGGAGGAGTTGACTTTGGCTGGACACCGCTGGGATTGGGACTAACAGGTCTCCCCTATTTCCTCTGTAGGATTATACTTGGCCTCAGGGCATCTGCCAAGGCTTGAGTCTGGTATGTAGCCTTCTGCTGTAGTAGCTAAGCCTATCAGGAAGATGCAGGTGTCTCCTCACGGGCATTAAAGACCTTAAAAGCCATCTTTACCAACTCCTGTGTGGGGGTTTGATGACCATCCTCAGCGTTCCCCCCCCACTCCCGGCCAGAATATCTTGTGATAACTGGGGAATCAAATAGGTGGTTGGGACTGTGGCTCCCTCTAGGGAGGCTGGGTCATGGCCTGTGTATTGGATTAGGGTCTATTGTAATCAATTTAGAATAATGGCCAGATTTAATTTCACAAAGCTTATCAAAGTTAGCAACTTTGTTTGAGACCATTTTCATGCCTTGAGGGAGGCAGCAGATCATGAGGTCCCCTCTCTGGAGGCCATTTTGATCCAGTTGATAATCCCAATTAGGTTCTGTAGCCAGCACCGCCATGTCATCCACAGGGACTGTATGGTCCATTTTGTAGGTTTGGTCTGCGTACTCTCTGGTTGCTGCCTGAACCCATGCATACTTCTTGGGAGTGGAAGTGGAGGCCTGGGTGACATAAAGGCCATGCCATGTTTAAGTCATAGCAAAGGTAGCAAAACTCCTTAATATAGGTGGATGGGTTGGCAGAGAAGGAGCCCAGCCATTTTTCAGTCTGGGAGAGGTCTTGGTGGTAGGAAGGAATGTGAAGGTGAACAATTCCTTCAACTCCGGCCACAGGCAGAGCATGTGATGGCATAGGAAGGGGAGGGGTAGGTGGAGAAGGAGGAAGGAATAGATACAAGGAAGAAGGTTGGTCACTAGGCAGAGCATGTGATGATGTAGGAGAGGGAGGAGTAGCTGGGGCTCAGGGAAGCGGTGGGTGTGCCCGTCACTCAGGTACCTCAGTCAAGGCGGAGGGTGGCTCAGGCCTGAGTCCTGGATGGAAGGGTGCCTGAGGATGCTACAAGCCTGGCCAACAAGGTTTAAGTCATCAAGCACTGGGTGCAGAGGGAGGAGCAGGAGTGCAGTTTCCCCAAAACCTGGATATAAGGGAGTTCAAACCATTTATTCATATACCAACAGAAAATTTCAAAATCATGAATGTTAAAGTCAAGAGTACCCCCTGGTGACCAGTTAGACTCATTGTCCAAGGTGTATTGTGGCCAAGACACAGAATAAAGAAAAACTAAGCTCTTTGGATGTATGATCTAAGACAGCTCCAACTTGGATACGTTTTGTAGCAGGCACCCCAGGGGTGACCGTGGATTGGGTTTAGACTCAGTATTACCCATTTCCAAACCTGTGTCAGTAACTGGAAGACTATGACACAGCGTTCCATGTGATAGCCTGGGGTTGAACAGTAGGGGTTAGGGAGTAGCCCTGGAAAGGACTTCTAAGAATCCAAAGGCTCCCTGGAACAAAGATTTGTCTTTGTTCTGGAAAGAACAGACTTGCCCTGGCACAGCTGTGGCTTGGCAGGGGATCCCAGGGATCTGAAACCCAAAAGAGGCACCTGGTACCTCTTGGGCAGCAGCTGGAAAAGTTGACTAACCATGAGTAAAAAATTGTGTCAGGCAGAGAGAAAGAGGAGTGATCCCCACCAGGCTGGGGACTCGGCCCACCAGGCTGGGGACTCAACTCCTCCCAGGTTCTTGACACTGAGGCAATAAGCCAATTCAAGCTGAGTGGTTTGAATAAACTTGGCCCATGGGAAGTGGCACAATTAGGAGGTGCAGCCTTGTTGGAGAAACTGTGTAGGCAAGCTTTGAGGTCTCCTAGTGCCCAAGCTTCACCCAGTGTAGAAAAGAGTCCTCTCCTGCTTGCAGAAGACAGTCTCCTTCTGGATTCCTTCACATCAAGATGTAAAACTCTCAGCAACTCCAGTTCCATGTCTGCTTGCATGCTTCCATGTTTCCCACCATGACAATAATGGGCTGAACCTCCGAACCCCAATCAAATGTTTTCTTTTATAAGAGTTGAGTTGCCTTGGTCACGTTGTTTCTTCACAGCAATGAAATCCTCACTAAGACAGAAGTTGGTACTAGGAGTGGGGTGTCGCTGTGATGGGCCAGACCATGTTTTTGTTTGGAATGTGGATTTGGGGCTTTGGATTTGGAAAGCAGTGGAATGCTTTAAGTGGGGCTTAATGGGCCATCCTAGTAGGAATATGGAAGGCATTGGTGCTGAGAGTGATTTGAACTCTGGGAGCCTGGCTTGGCGAGAGGTTTTTGAGGAGAGGAATTTTAGTATGATGTAGATGGTTTTTTTGCTCTCTTCTGGGGAGTCTGGCTGAGGCTCAAGTAAAGAGATTCAGATTAATTGCATTGAGAAATGAGATCTCAAAAAAGCCTAGCATAGACTCTGCCCTGTGATTCACTCTTATGAAGAGAATTTTGATCAAGTGTAGCAAGCTGAGAAAGGAAAAATACAAAATATATGCTTCAAAGATTAAAGAGGCACCAGGAAGTGAAATGGAGCTAAGTCCTGTGTTCAAGGATATGAAGTGGAATTAAGGGACTTGGGACAAGATACCACCCAGATAAGATTATTGTTTATGTGTTTGCAGTTGAACGAGGGATGGTTATGTCATGTTAGGCATTATTATTACCTGGTTTTGGTTTTATTTGAATGTAAGGAGATATGACTATGTGTCACATTGACAACTGATGGATTGTGATGGCTATTCTCAGTTGTCAACTTAACTATATCTGGAATGGACTACAATCCAGAACTTATAAAGATCTTGTGAAAAAAGTAAAGAAAGGCTCAGGTCCAGGCATGGTGGTACACACCTCTAATCCCAGCAGTCAGGAGAGAAGAGACATGCAGATCTCTGAGTTCAAGGTTAGCTTACAGAGAAAGGTTCAGAATGGCAAAGCTTAAGCATTGAAGCACTGAAAACAGAAAGCTGGTGATGATGTAATAAAACAGGGGGGCATGTTCTTGCCTGAGCTAGCAGCAGAACTCAGAAGTTTGGGTGATGTAGCTCTGACTTTAGAGTCAAGAATAGAATGGGTTACTGAGAAAATTGATGCTGGCTAGCTGGAGCTAAGAAATTAGCAGAAGAAGAGACCAGCGTCTCTGAGGTGAAATCTTCTGGGAAGTGTTTTCTGAGAGCACAAAGAAGCTGTGTTCTAGAGATAGATATTGTGCTGGCAGTCAGGTGGCACTGGTTTTAAAGACATGAAGGGGTCATGGAGAGCAGCTAAGGCCTGGTACTGTGAGAGGCCAGGAAAGGCCATGAGTGAAGGTACAGCCTCAGTTACATGACCCAGGACTGAAGGGGTCATGCAAAAGAGTTGAATCTTGGCACCATGAAGAGAACCTATGAGAGGCTATTGCTGAAGCCTAGTTGCAGTGTAAGACCCCTGCATATTGGAGATTCCAGTACCATGGGGTGATCACCAAGAACAGCAGCAGCAGTGGAGTGGAGTTAGCCAGAGCCTAGAGTGCAACAGAGGGCAGATCAAGAGAAGTGATCCAAGCTTTTGGAGGAGCCCAGAAGATCATGTGTGGATCCAAGACATTGGGACAAGAAGCTGTACGGTTGAAGTTGGAGACACCAAGATGTTAGAGATGACAGATCTATGGTATACCTGCCAAGGAAAGCTGCTAACAAGGAGTGGAACCAGCCCAAAAGAAAGAACTGAGTTGCAGTCAACAAAGATAAAAGGAGTTGGAGATCTAAAGACTGTCTGATATCAGACATGGAGATGCAGAGTTTGAAGTCTGCCCAGCTGGTTTTCTCTCTTGCTTTGGTCCAACATTTCCTCACTATAACATTTTGGAATGGTAATCCATGTCCTATGATTTTGGCAGTATGTGATCTGCTTTTTTATTTTTATTTTATAGGGGATAACAGTTAAGAGATAGCATGAATCTCAGAAGTATGACTGTGATAGATTATGGGGACTTTTGAATTTGAACTAAATGTATTTTGCATTATGCTATGCCTAGGTACAGCCCCATCTAGGTACAGATGAATCTAGGTACAGATTCATGTGTTTGAACAAACCTATGGGGCCAGGGAGTGGAATGTGATGGTTTGAATATGCTTGGCCCATGGGAAGTGGCACTATTAGGAGGTATGTCCTTGTTGGAATAGGTGTGTCCTTGTTGGAGGAAGTGTGTCACTATACAGGCAGGCTTTGAGATCTCCTAGTGCTAAGGGTCCACCCAGTGAGGAAGAGAGTCCCTCTCTTGGCTGCTTGCAGAAGACAGTCTCCTTCTGAATGCCTTCAGATCAAGATATAAAGCTCTCAGCTCCTCCAGCACCATGTCTGCTTGCCCGTTGCCATACTTCCTGCCGTGATAATGGACTGAACCTCTGAAACTATAAGCTAGTCTCAATTAAATGTTTTATTTTATAAGAGTTGCCTTGGTCATGGTGTCTCTTCACAGAAATGAAGCCCTAACTAAGACACAAGTCAAATGAAGACTATAAAAGCATGTTTATTGAGAGACAGCTCTCAGCAGGATTCACCTGTCTCACAGGAGGAGGTCAATGAAGTTGTAAAGCAGGGGAGTTTTATAGAGCTTAGATTCTAAGGTCTCGCCAGCATCAGCATCAGGACCATGTGCTCCCTGATGTCTCTGATGAATCTTGGGGCATTAGCAGGGACCTAAGCCAGAAAGGCCATCAGTGGGTAGGGTAGGAAGTCCAGACCTGGAGCAATAGCACACTGACTGGCAGCTCTGAGGTCCAAAGGTCATTGCTGTGGGAATTTCCCATTCCTGCAAACAGCTTCTGGCTGGGAACACCCTCAAACCACCTGAAATAGGAAAAACAAATTCCCATCCCCACCAAGTCTCCAGTCTCCAAACTGTCCCTCTCTGCCCTTTAAGCTGCAAAGCCCAGGAGAGCCTCCCATTCAATGCCAGCCTTTCACAGAGGGAACTGAAGTCTGAAGGGAAGAGGCAGCCCAAGGAAATGAGGAAGGAGCTGAACATAGCAGGAACATGTCACAATGACCTGGTTCAGGGGAAGCAGAGGCTCCCTGGGGACCTTGGAACATTTGTGTGAGCTCTGTTCTTCTCTCAAGCCTCTGTACCTGTTGCTGGGACAATTCTTCTTATCCTAGTGCCTGTCCCTATACCACCTCCTCAAACAGGTCTTCCTTGACCAGTATATGCTGGTGGCCATGAGCTACCTCAGTTATCCACCAGAGATTAAAGCACACATCCTAGAGGGCTGAGCAGGTACAAGAAGGAGTGTGGACTTAACCAACAAGGATCTGGTATATAAAAACCTCAATAAACACAGCTTCCTTCTAACCCTCATCAATGCTTAGCAGCGGCCAAACGGTAAAAGATATATCTGGAAATAGCCAGGGTTGGGGCCTGGCCCAGGGACAAAGGCCTCCACAACCCTCTGCCCCAGTGATAAGGACTACATGGTACATGGAGTCCTGTGGGGTTGCCTGTGCTACACATGCACACATAGCCCCAGTGCCTTCAGTCCTTCCCATGTG
Organism: Grammomys surdaster; assembly: GCF_004785775.1. Classification (NCBI taxonomy): domain Eukaryota; kingdom Metazoa; phylum Chordata; class Mammalia; order Rodentia; family Muridae; genus Grammomys; species Grammomys surdaster. Next base: position 996,062 of record NW_021620408.1, on the reverse strand, counting down.
TCACACCATTGTTCCCTCCACATCCAGTCTTACGAAGTTACTGAGGCATCCCCAAGTCCATGGGAAGTGAACCGGCTCCATCTTTAATTTTTTTTAATTGTTTTTTTATACGAATGGTTATTTTTCCTGTATGTATCTCTTGTGTACACCCTGTGTGCAGTGTCTGAGGAGGCCAGCAGAAGGTACTGGATCCCCCTGGGACTGGTGTGAACAGATGACTGTGAGGTGCCATGCGGGTGCTGGGAATTGAACCCTGGTCCTCTGGAAGAGCAGCCAATGAGTGCTCTTCATCACTGAGCCATCCCTCCAGCCTCAGTCTCTAGTTTTGATGAAGAGTACCAGAGAATCTGCAATCATGTTTCTCAGTGACCACTGTTACCACAAAGCAGAGTGTGGTTAATGTCATTCTGGGAAAGACATGCAAGGGATTCTGAGATCTCAGGGAAACATGGGAGTGGTCAGGGAAGGGTTCCTGGAGCCAAGGATGGAACAAAGTTTAAAATTACTGGAAATGATGGGCAAAAGCTGAAAACACAGGACCATCTTACTATAAATTTTGTTTTCTGCTATGGAATTTTATTATCTCTACTTACTACAAACATAAAAACCTCCACAACCACATCTCAGTACCCAGTAAACTACAGAGGCAAATGTCCTTTGTGTGTTAAGTGAGCATTCTACCACACAGTTATACCTTAAGCCCCAAATACCCACAATCCTACTCACCTAAGCAGAGACAATCCTTCACAACTTCTTGACAATTTTGATTTTGATCAAAGGCATAGAACCCTGCAGTAGTGTCATTAGTAATGACAGTTCCTGTCTATTTCTTCAGTTTTGTCACTAAACCAGACCCAGGTGCTGCCCTCACGCCTCTTGGAAGCTGGACCTTGGAGACGAGAGCTGTAGGTGGGAAGTCAGGTTTATTCAAAGGCTGGCAACCTGGGTAGTCCGAGAGCTCTATCCTCAAAGCTTCACAACACAAAGAGGATTCACAAGGAGAGAAAAGACTAGACTGTGGATGGGAAGGCTACCCATTGCTCAAGAGCTTCATGGCCCTGGGTGTGAGTCATTTTCCTCTTACTCTGGCTGTGGAGTGTTGCAGTTTTGGCCTCACATGTGTGGTGCTTTGTACATGCCTTAGTAATATTCCACAGAGCCTCGGACTCCTGCATTCCTTTTACATACGTAGGACTTTTCCATGTCAGCCATCCGGGCTGTTCAGGTGGATTGTGTTAGTTTTTTTTTTTTTACTTAGAACAAAAGGCTGAAGAGGGCAGGCACTGCATGCTCTGGTGTAGTGTGAGGGTCCCCGATGCTCTCTATTCTGTAAATCTTAGGGTACTTAGCAGTTAGCATCTTTATCGTAAGCTGCATTTAGAATCCTGGCACTGGGGAAGTGGAAAGGGCTTGAAGAGGATCAAGAGTTCAAGACCAACCTGGGCTACATAGGAAGACCCTCCTCCCTCATCTCCAAAAACAAAGAAACAAACTGAAGAATTTTCTAGAATGCAGGGAAACAGGGAGGACATGTGATCCTCACAAAAGGTAAAGGAGAAAGAGGGAACGGAAGGATGACACTCCCAAGCCCAGCTCTCAGAGGACGGGCACCATTGCAATCTCGCTCGGAAAGACCATGTTACAATCTGTGTGACCAGTCCCCCTTCCCTGACGCCTTAACGGGTGCTCACACCTCTGCCTGGGTCACACAGCGGGGTGACACATTAGAACACGAACTGTTATGCACAGCAAGTTCCTGAAGGAATATTGCTGGGGTCATGGGGCATAAGGCTGTTTTGAGAGCTTTGGGGTGGTGTTTGGTTTGGCATGGTGCTGGGAAGATTTGCCAAGTTGCTGTCCAGACAGTTATCCCATTGCAAAGTTGGGAGGAGAAGTGCCTAGTTAAACAAACAGTTTTAATACGGAGAGCAGGGGAAGCCAAACCTACTTTTCCTTCCTGCTTTCATGGGCTGGGTTGTCACCCTGAGTGAACCTCTGTTTCCTGTCTGTGACCCCAGGCCTTCCTAGTAGAGGGTCAAAAAGATTGACGGAGGCAAGGCAGAACCTCCAGGGAGTGTGGGGTTTCCCCCCTCCTCCCTGCAGGGGAAAATGGGCGTGACTTATCCCCTTGGAACCAGGCCCACCCTCCTAACCTGAGCAGTAGTAATAACAATGACCCTGGTGGTGTCGCAAGCAGGTTCCAGTCTGCGGGCCTCTCTTTCCCGCTTCCAGGAGCCCGCCCGCCCTCAAGAACCGCCCCTAGCCCTGTGCTTTGGCTAGTTAAGCACACCAGAGCCAGCCCTGTCCTCATTCACCCACAGAGCATCCAGGATGAAGGCTGGGACTGGACCTCTGCTCTCGGCATTGCTGGGGCTGATGCTCCTGTCTATACCAGGGTCTCGGGGTGCCAACCCCGCCCTGGTTGCCAGGATCACCGACAAGGGCCTGGAGTACGGTAAGAAGCCATAATGTAGGCTGGCCTAGGAGGCGGGATACCAGGCACAGCCTGGATGTGGAGGACATTGTCCCTCTGCTATATGGGTATGTGGCAATAGCTGTGATTCTGGCTGGTCACTCACCAGATGTGTGACCTCAGGACATAGCTTGTGTTTTCTGGACTGGGAGGAAGGTTTGGGTTCCAGCAGCCGAAGCAGGAGGTAACGGAGAAAGGCAGCTCGCAGTGGGCAGATAGGCTGGGAAGAGAAGGCAGACAGCGGAAAGTGCTTGGTAAACAGCCCCACCCAGCGCTTGGGACCAATCCTTTGGGAGAGTCTTGGTGGAATTTGAAAACAAGACCTAAAACCACAAATCAAAAGTGGAGGCAGTTAGAGACTAGGAGGGACCAAGCGAGGCTAGGGGTGAGGATGAGATGTGCCCCTTGGCATGTGAGTGGCGGCCATGTGACTTACCAAACATTAAAACTTATTGATCGGTACCTTCATGGTGAGCACTCCTTAGGTGCGTTTATGCATGTTTCTCCCAGCCTCCCCCCCCTCCTTCTCCCTCTCCTTCTCCCTCTCCCCCTCTCTCTCTCCCTCTCCCTCCACCCCCACTCTTCCTTTTTAAATTTTAATTGAACTCAGGGTCTTGAACCCTCCAGGCAGGTACTCCACCACAGAGTTATGGCTACAGCTGCACCTTCTCTTTTTCGTTGTTTTTTTTTTTTTTTTTTTTAACTAAGTTACCTAGGCTAGCTTTGAACTCACTCTATATGTTGAGCAGGCCTGGAACTTGTGATTCTCCTGCCTCAGCCTACTAAAGTAGCCTGGGTTCCATTTCTGGACCACCAGGGTTGATCCAACTTCACAGGCTGAGAAAAGGTAGTTGACGAGGTAGTGAGAGACAGTATTATCGCATCCAAGGGGTGAGGGAGCCGGGATGTTGGTTCAGCTCGGATCTATCACTTCAGTAGAGCCGCCATGCCTTATCTAATAGTCATAACTTTCCTTCAGCTGAGTGAGGATGGTGGGATCTAAAACAGGCTATGGACAGAAGAGAAAATCAGGGAGGGCTTCCAGGGGGAGGTAAAGTAAACCGGCAATGAGAACTAGCCGGGGACAAAGGATGACGTTCCATTGGAGGGATCCTGCTGTATACAGCCTAAAGAAGAGGTCTCATTGAAAAGGGTGAAAATGGATGTCACTAGTGACCTGTGTGCACTGCCTGGCTGGGGGCAGACTCCAGTCAGAACACAGAGTGGGGCCACTAACTGCCTTTGTTTGGGGACCCCGAGTCAGGAGCATTTGTCCTCTGCCCCTTTCCCTGGACACATGTGCCGTGTGTGTGCACCCAGTGCTCTGAAGTTGGTTTGTGATTCTTTCCACACTTTTAGTAACATTAACCCTCCTTTGTTGTTCTGGGCACTTACTGAGCACCTACTGTATGCCAGCCACAAGCTGTGAGTGCCTGTTCTGTTCTAGGTTGCCGCTGGTTTGACCGGCCGGCTCTGGGCTCCATTACGCCCATGAGGAAGGATTTATTGTTTCTTGATGTATAAGAGAAAGTGATGCCTGGTGTCTTACTCAGGGTTTCTACTCCTGCACAAACATCATGACTAAGAAGCAAGTTGGAGAGGAAAGTCTTTATTCAGCTTATATTTTCACATTGCTGTTCATCACCATAGGAAGTCAGGACAGGAACTCAAGCAGGTCAGGATACATGAGCTGATGCGGAGGCCATGGAGGGATGTTACTTACTGACTTGCTTCCCTTGGCTTGCTCAGCTTGCTTTCTTATAGAACCCAGGACTACCAGCCCAGGGATGATACCACTCACGAGGGACCCTCCCTATTTGATCACTAATTGAGAAAATGCCTTACAGCTGGATCTCATGGAGACCTTTCCTCAAGGGAAGCTCTTTTCTCTGTGATAACTCCAGCTTGTGTCATGTTGACACACAGAACTGGCCAGTACCCCTGGGGACTTGTTCAAAGCCACTTGGTTAGAAAACTGTCACTGCAGGATTCTAGCTCTGAAATCCTCCCAGTGTGTTCTCTACAAAGACCTAGTACTGGGGAGGATGAAAGAGAGGGCCACACCCCAGGCACTCTGCATGCTTTGTCTGGTCATGTTGTTGGTAAAGGCCTCTCTGTTCTCACCTGTAAAATGGGCCTACACCCTGACAACCCTGGACGATGTCCTGACTTCCGGGCATGAATAGGCTCCGCAGCCTGTGCTGTGAATGCCAGCAATGAGGAAGCTTGCTTCTCCAGCAAGGGATGGTGGGAACAACTGAAGAATTTGGACCATAGGGCAGGAGGCGTGGTAGCCAGGCTGACCTTAGCTTTTCCTTGTCTGCAGCGGCCAAGGAGGGGCTGTTGACTCTGCAGAGAGAGTTGTACAAGATCACACTGTCTGACTTCAGCGGAGACTTCAAGATCAAGGCCGTGGGCCGTGGGCACTACGAGTTTCATAGGTGATTGGAGAGGGCAAAGCCCAGGACTGTGTCCTGGAAACCTCTTGGGTCAGGCAGTGGGGGGTTCAGGGAGGCTTTTTTGGAGGGTCCCCAGCTGGGTCCCTGTGGTCAACACAGAGCAGTATTAATGAGTGTGTAGCCTGAGTCTCAGTTTCCTCATCTGTATAATGGAGGTGCTGTTGCTCTCTCCCTTAGAGGGCTAATTCAGGACCTGGCTACTTCATGTTACCTGGAAGAGAAGACAGACTTAGAACTTAAAATAAGGTGTCCTGAACACTAACATTGCCTTTTGTGGATGAAGTAGTCAGGGAAGGCTTCTCAGAGGAGGGGGTACCTAAACTGAGTCTTCAAGGCTGGGACCTATGGTTTCCCATGGACCCAGCCCTGCCTCCTCTTAGTCTCCTCTGAGGGCTATCTCAGGCTTTCTTAAATCTGGCCCCCTTCTTAGGCATGAGAAGCACAGAGCTGTGGGAAGGATCTGACACAGTGTATCTATGGGCCCTCCCCAGGATACTGTCACAGGCCACCGAGGCTCACAGGGACCAATCCTGCGTACCTGCAAGCCACTGAACCCTGTTCTCAGAATGTAGTCCCCCTATTGTGAAAAGTGGCGAGCCCAGCACCAACCTGCTGCAGGGCCCCAGTGACATGAGGAGGGTTGTCTGAGGCATGCCAGGCTTAGGAAGAACGCTGAAAGTCAGGGAGCCTGGTGCTGTTCCAGACAAGGCTATGACAGAGGAAGCGTGGTTCCTGGGGTAGCTGTGTCGGGCCCCAGCCTGATACCTCCCTCCTGTTTCCCTGCAGCCTGGAGATCCAGAACTGTGAGCTGCGTGGCTCCTCCCTGAAGCCACTCCCAGGCCAGGGCCTGAGTCTGGCCATCTCTGACTCTACCATCGGCGTCCGAGGCAAATGGAAGGTGCGCAAATCCTTCCTGTAAGTTAAGTTTCATCTACCCTTGGGCCCATGACCTGGGCCTTTGTTCCTTCTTCCTGGGTCATCAGAAAGACCACATGATGGACAGACAGGTGTAACCCAGGCCACAGTGGGGATCACAGTCCAAGTCCCGAGTCTCTTTCTCTCTAGTTCCCACATCTTCTAAGGGGACAGGCCTGCTTCCCTGAGGGCTGAGTGAACTTAACGACAGACCACATGGCCTGTTCCCGGTTTGTTTCCTACACACAGATCTAGATCCTAAGGCTAGGACCTCCCATGAGCTGTCCTTGGGAAGTGGCCTGTGCTCTCCCTCAGAGAGAGAGAGAGGCCCTGAACGGGAGCTGTAAGCTTAGGGACAGTTAGAGCTCATGGTGCAGGAATGCTGGGACTGTGGGAAACACTCATCAGCTACCCTAGCTCGGCCTGCTCACCCTCCATCCTCTGCCCTGCAGCACGGGCTGCTCGGAGCCACCAGCATTCCAGCTTCTAAATGAGGTAGCCCTCTGAAGAAACACACGTGGGTGATTTAAGGGCTGTAGAGGTCAGAAGGTGAAGGTCAGCAGGCCTCTCTCCTCAGCTTGCACAGGGCCTGTGCTTGCCACATTCCCATAAGTGCTCTTGGCAGCTCCGGTCTCTCTTTTCCTGCATCTTGACTTCCTATGACTGTGGTTCTCAACCTTTGGGTTGCGACTCCTTTGGGGGGAAGCCAGTGACCCTTTCTTTCATAAGGGTCACCTAAGACCATCTGGAAACACAGATATGTACGTCATGATTCGTAATAAATCGCAGAATTACAGTTATGGAGTAGCAAGGAAGATAATGTTATGGCTGGGGGTTGACGTAACATGCGGAACTGTGTTAAGGGGTCACAGCATTAGGACAGTTGAGAACCACTGTCCTATGAGGACCTGTCTTCCTTGCCCCTATTAATCTCTCCAAAGGGGCTGTCTCCGTGTGGAGTCACTACCAAGAGGTACAGGGGTGGGGCTTTAACACGTGCACTTGACACACAATTCAGCCCAGGACGGAAGAGCTGGCCAGTCTCAGCCTGGTGGTCTGGTCACATCTTCTCTTGAGACCTGCAGTGTCTTCCGTGGCAGTTTCCAGTCATGTGTTTTTGCAAAGCGCCACCAGAAGTGTGAAATGGCCAGGTTTACAGATTTGGTGTAAAAGTGGAGGAGGCACAAATCGTAATAATTCTTACATGGGCCACTGAAGTTTACACACTGAAATGGCACGTCCCTTACTACACTTATGTGGGTGGCTAGGGAATGAGCCCAGCCGTTAAGAGCACTGGCTGCTCTCGAAGAGGACCTGAGCTCTTTCCTGGCTTCATGTCAGGCAGCTCACAGTTCACTGTAACTCCAGCTTCAGGGGATCCGATGTCCTCTTCTGGCCCCCACAGGCACCCAAACACACATACACATAAATAAAAATAAATCTGCAAAAATTAGTTTTGCCTCTTTCTCTATTGTTTCAGTGTGGTCACTAGGCATTTGTAAGTGGCATGTGTAACTCACACCCCGTGTCTGTTGAAAGCACACATGTGTGTGGCAACTGTGTGTACTCTATTTCACCAGGGGCATTGGGCTACACCCCTTCCTCTAGCTTTTGTCTCCAATTCTCCCTTAACCACCTTTCTCCACGATCATATGAAGTTCTGTTCTATCATCTTTCAAAATTGCTTTTATATTTATTGTTCATTTATTTGGTTGTTTGGTTTTGGGTTTTTTGGGGGTTTTGTTGTTTTGAGACAGGGTCTCTCTGTATAGCCCTGGCTGTACTGGAACTCACTCTGTAGACCAGGCTGGCCTCGAACTTATAGATCCGCCTGCCTCTGCCTCCTGAGTGCTGGGACTGAAGGCGTGTTTCACCACCAAACGGAGTCTTTTTATTTTTTTCATGACACTCACAGAACATGATGCTGATCATTTGACACATGTACATTAGTGACTTTCAAGCACAGTCACAGGGCAGTGGAATCATGGCCTCTATGCAGTTCTCAAACATTTCTGTCACTCCAAAAACAGTCATGACTACTCCCCACTTCCCACTCTGTCCCCCCAACCCCAGCCTGCACAGCTCCTCCTGTCCTGGACCCCTGCTGTGAACTTGATCACACCATGCCCCATGTCTGTTCCTGTCACTTAGGCTTTGAAGCTTGTCCCCGTTGCTATGCATGATGGCATTTTATTCCCTGAATAGAGGCAGTCTCACGAGTGAACCATATTTTGCCTTGTTACTTTAAAAAGCTGCCTGGGACATGAAAGTCCAAAGCATATTCAAGCTATCTATTTTTTTTTAGGTTGATTTTATTTTGAATGATGGGGGAGGAGTAGTGAGCATATGGTGAGTGGGTGGGAATGTATTCATTACTGCAGGTGTCTGTGGTGGTCACAGGCACCTCGTCACCCTGGTTCTGGACTTACAGACGCTTCGCAGTTCTCTGATGTGGCTGCTGGGGACTGGACTTGGGTCCGCTACAAGAGCAGTACACACACTTAACTTCTGTAATCTCTCCAGCTCCGCTCAGGCTGTTCCTTGTCTTTCTTTGAGTTTTTAGTTTTTTGTTTTGTTTTGCTGTTACCCATGATGCTTCAGTGAACTACCCAACACAGGCATCAGGGAGAACACTTGGGAGTCCAGTGTCTGGGCCTGATAGTGTGTTCTGGGACTTGGATAGGTGTGCTGGGTTGTTCCAGAAAGTTCTCCTAGGGTCCTCTGGAGGCTACTGTGCCTACAGTGTCTTCTCAACCTTGTGGGTAGAAACCGGCATTGTTGTTAAGTTCATTTTCCACAGCGTTTTCCATTAGAGCTGCTTGGGGCTTTGGTTCCTTTCCATTGCTTTCTCCCTTACTAATTCATTCATTGTGTGGATTAAAGAATGAGCCCCTGGATCTGCTCACATGTTAAGGAGTTACCTGCACTGTCTTGGAAAATAATTTTCACTGTGTGTATTATGAAATTTTCTCTAGTTCGCAGTTTACCAACCACTTCCTTCCTGACTTTGAAGAGTCCAGATCTTTCTAGAAGTACCTCTGCCAATCCCCAAGGTGTTCTGCTAGCTCTTTTCTTTGTGATTAAATCTGTTTTATGTATGATTAATATTTTTAAATTTGTGATTAACTTATAAATCTTTGCTTGCATCGACCTATTTTGAGTAAGAATCCGGCTTCCTCTTTATGCCCCAGTGGTTTCAGATCCTAGCTACAATGAATAACTAGGCCTCTGACCTCCTCCAGGAAACTTCATGGCTCCTTTGACCTGGATGTCAAAAGTGTCACCATTTCAGTGGACCTCCTCCTGGGCATGGATCCCTCAGGGCGGCCCACGGTCACCGCCTCTGGATGCAGCAGCCGCATTTGTGATTTGGAGGTGCACATGTCAGGACACTTGGAGTGAGTCACCTCGGGGACTCCCTGGGTATGGTCCTTGTTGGGCTCTGGTAAGTGTCCAGAACTGGGTAGCATGCTTAGTGCCCCCACAAACATGAGACCATCCTTTGAGGACCCTGTTGGGACAAGACTCAAGGCAGGAGAGCTGAGGTGCCACTTCAACAAGTCAACAGACTTGGGGGACCTTGTCAGGGGAGGAAGCTTCGGGTGCTGTCCAAGCCCCTGTTCAGTTCACTCTGCCTCCCAATCTCAGTTCCCCTGGCTAGAAAACATGACTCTAGTTCCAATGGCAAATCCTCTGACCTTAGCAGATCTTGCAGAAGGCTGGAGCCAGCCATACTGACTGTGGCTGCGAGCTGGGACACTGGTTTTGTGAGCCACCTGATGTGGGTGCCGAGAACCAAACCTGAGTCCTCTGCAGGAGTAGCATGTGCTCTTAACCACTGAGCCATCTCTCCATCTGGCTTTCTCCATCCCTGCTGTCCCTGTACCCAGCGGCAGACAGCTGACTGTGTGCTGTGTCCCTTGCCCAGGTGGCTGCTGAATCTCTTCCACAACCAGATCGAGTCCAAGCTCCAGAAAGTTCTGGAGAGTAAGGTAAGAAAGGCCAGCGGGGACCAGTGGATCTCCCCACGGGCCTCTGTCTCTGCACAGTCTGTCTGGGTCCATAGACACATATGGGATCACAGCTCAGAGAAGAAAAACCACTCGAGTAGGCCATAGGGCCAACATATGGTGGCGCTGGCCAGCATTCAAGGTTCTAGACTCCATCCAGCTCCACCCAGTTAGGCAGAAAGCAGCCAGGTGCCTGGTCAAGGTGAAACAGGGTGTAGAGAGGCAGAGACCCCATCAATCCCCTTCTGGCCTTGCCTACCATGTCCGTACCATCCTGCATCCTCAAGTCCAAAAAGAAGTCATTCCCCAGATGCCTCCAGGGACCTGCCAGGAACCTGGCTGGTGGGAAGTGGGCAAAATCACGAGCCCCTGTCCAGGCTGCAGAGGCAATGACATCATGTCGTAGTTTCCCGTGTAAAAACTAATATGATATCTCCAGGTTTTATATAGCATTTATTTATTTTATGTATGTAAGTGCTCTACCTGCATGTACATCTGCATGCAGAAAAGGGCATCATATTACAGATGGTTGTGAGCCTCCGCATGGTTGCAGGAAATTGAACTCAGGACCCCTGCGAGAGCAGCCAGTTCTCTTAACCTCTGAGCTGTCTATCTCTCCAGCCCCTATCTCCACGTTTTATAAGCTTTGACTAGAACAGAGACATTTACATTCCATGTAAATGTTCAATTTCTGTAAACACACTTTTACCCCCAAATCCCAGTTGTGGAATGCTGAACTCTGGAGCGGTGTCTGTAACAATGACTCTGTGGAAAAGCAGAAAATGAAGAAGGAGGAATGAGCACACACACACACACACACACACACACACACACCCCACACACACACACGTTTGGCCTTGCTCGCCCTCTGGTGGTTGAAGCAGGAACATCGGAACGCACTTCCACTTACGGTCTAGGTGAACTTGCCAGCCTCATAGCCAGGCACCCATGACATATTACCAAAGCGACTTATATTCCCTGCTGCTGCCCCTAGTAATGATTAGTAATACTATAGTAATATACATTGAAATAATTACCACAAAATACAGTGGTATGATTATTGTTTTCCTCAATATAATTAATGCAGAATATACTATTTTTATTTACAAATAACAGCTGCTGTTGTGTAGTCTTATGCTTTGGCCAGGAATAATGAGCTAAGATTTTTATTTTTGCATAATCTTGGATGATTATTATTATTATTTTGATGTTTTGAGACAGGCTCCTACTATATAGCCCAGGTTGGCCTCAAACTTGAGATCTTCCTGGGGTTATAAACATCAACATTAAACTGGACTTGACCTCAGACTTTGAAAGCGAGACTGGAGAGGCTCAGAGAGTGTATTACGTTAGCAGTGCTGCCTGGTTAGAGCCGGGGAGGGGGGGGAGCCTTCCTAGCAGTGGGGCTCCTTCTTCCAAAGGCCTTTGAAGAGCTGAGTGCCTTGGAAGAGTTGAAGATCTAGCTCGGCCCCTGCTCTCTGTGAGCTTTCAGACATCTCCTTCCTGTAAGTTCCCATCTGTGACAGCTACAGGACTTGCTCTTCCCTGCTTAGGGTAGAATGCAATTTCTGAACCTTCAGGGCTAAGAAGGCATACTCTGGAAGACATGCTAACATGTGAGAAGCGCTCGGCCTCTGGTCTTGTGAGCAAGCAGAACACAGAGATGCGGAGGTCGCAGGGCTGGTGTGTACTTATCAGGATTTAAACCCAGAGGGCTTCCCCCTCCTTGCAGCCCCACAGGCATTAGGCTTCCAGGCCTCCGGAAGGCCCTGCTGGGCATCTGGGACCGAGGACACCATGTTTCCCCTCCACAACTATTTAGGTCTCTGAAAGAGTAGAGTACCCAGGCTCAGGATTTGGGGGTTTGATGTGATACTGTCTTTCCAGAGAAGGAACAACCCTAGGTGGGGCTAAAAGCCTCTCTGAGCTCCCCGACTGTACCCCCACATATCCCACATATCCCCTTCCTTTTGCTCCATGGCACCTCAAAGATGACCTTCTCTCCCAGCTGCAAGGAGAATCTGAGCTATTACCCTTGGCTTCCCAGCCCTCATGGCCTTTCCCACTGCCTACTACCTGACTGGTAGCGTTCTAGAACTGCTTGCCCTAAAGTGTGCATTAGACATGTCTAGCCTCTTCTGAGAAGCCACCCGCTACCACAGCTCCAGGGCACAGCTTCCATGTCTCTCTCTCTTTCATTGCACACATGAACACTGTAGTCGGTGGTAACCCACAAATCATAAAGAGCTTTAGGGCTGGCCATGGTGGCACACACCTGCAATCCCAGCACCAGAGTACTGAGGCAAGAAGATTTCAAGTTTGAGGCCAGCCTGGGGTACATAGGAAGATTCTGTCAAAATGGAAGAGAGCAGGGTAGAGATAGCTCAGTGGAAAAAGAACTTATTGTACAAGCCAGAGGACCTGAGTTTGGATGTCCAGCCCCATGTAAAAGCCAGTGACATGGTGTATCTGTAGGCAAATGCAATGGGGTTACAGATAGGCAGGTCTTGGGGGCTTGCTGGCATCCAGACCATCTGAAGAGTGAGTTCCAGGTTCAGAGAGAGACTGTGGTTCCAAAAACCTAAGGTGGAGTGAGATAGAAGATACCTAAAGCATACCTCTGGCTTCATCTTCATGCATAGGGGTGTATACCTGCAGGCATCTGTACATATGTACACATGCATACATTCATCAACCACAATAGAAAGCAAAGAAAAGCTGTTTAAAGTGGAAAACTCCTGCACACACATAAACAAAGAAAATATCTATGTATGCATTCAGACGTAAGTAAATGTAAGTTGACACAGGGCATGGAGCTGTCCTCTGAGGTGGGCTCCTGGTGGACACAGGACTTGGCCTTCTCATCTGTGAAATGGGCTTGCTGCAAACTCCACTTCTTCAGCTGACTGAGGATGAAGTCACTTGCAGACCATTCCATGCTGATGACCAGTGTTCACATATATTTATTTACTTATTATTTGTGGGAGGGGGTCACATGTGTCATGGTGTCCTATAGAGGCCGGAGGCTAATTTGCAGGGGTCATTCTGTCCTTCCACTCTGTGGGTCCTAGGTATCAAACTCGGAGTGTCAGCATTGGTTACAAGTTTCTTTACCCACTGAGCCACCCCACCAACCCCATCTCTATATTTAGGACCCTTTTCCTCCTCCTGGCTTCTCTGTTGTCCAGAGGGAACCACATAGTTAGCACCTTACCTTTCAGAGTATTTACTTTTGGTTTTTTTGGAAACATTTCTTCTCGGTCATATTTCATTGGCTTATATCATAAATAACTCAAGTTATTACACAGCCAGGACAGAAAACAGGCTTGGAAACATATATTTCTTGCTCTTAAGAAGCTCACAACTCCTCTAGTGGCAATAAATTGTCTGTAAGTGGTTCATAGACATGGCCACTGGGTTTCCTAGGAATAATCTGGAGGCAGGGGCTGCAGCAGCTGTCACGATCCAGTGACAGCCAGTAGGGGGCGACTGTAGGACCCCCACGCCTACTAAGATGGGGCCAGCTGTTCAGCTCAGAGCCCCTGCCACTTCCTCCCCTAAGAAGCCTGTAGTGGTGGCTTCACAAACCACCTCCCACCGGCACTTCTCTCTTTGCAGACGGCCAGCCTTGGGCTAGCTCTGAACAATCTCCTCGGACCCTGTTGGAATCCATGTCGGGGCTAATATGATATTTTTTTTTAATCACTTGTGCTTTGGCTGTGCCTGGCATATGCTAAGCATTTACGGATATTTATAGGTAGCTAAGCGCAGAGCAAATGTCACCGAGAGCTTCCAAAGGTGCAGACTCACACAGCCTTCCCCTTCTTATTCTTCTCAGGTCTGTGAGATGATCCAGAAGTCTGTGACCTCTGACCTGCAGCCTTATCTCCAAACTCTACCAGGTAGGGCATCACGCACCCCTCAGGGTCTCTATTTCTCTTCATAAGCCGGTATTCCAACCCTGTCAAATATTCAGAGACAAGAGAGTAGAAAGTAGAGATTTAAAATCCTCTTCTCTCCCCAGCTTTTCTACCATGAGGTACCCTTGACCTTGGGTGGATGGTTTCAGATAATTTCTTTGCATGTCCAAGCATAACAACACATAAACTCATGACTGTGTGTTCTCCTGTGCATGAGTACGTGTGTGTGTGCCTAATTGTGAAGATTTGCCTCTCAGTAGCTATTGTATTGGCATTAGTCCGGTCTTTACATTTGAATGACTTGGTGAAACTTCTAAGTCAGTGTATGGAGAAAGAGACAGAGAGGGAGAGACAGACAGAGAGAGGGAGAGGGAGGGGGAGGGAGGGGGAGGGAGAGAGGAGAAAGCAAGTGCAAGTCTGGCAGCCTGAACCAAGCATGCCCTGGACTGGACTGTCCCCTCCTCCACAACCCTGGTTGGGTGAAAGTTCCAGGTCTCACCCAAAGTCAGCTGAGCCAGTCCAGGCCTCAGGTGAAGGAGTGTCAGCAAGTGGCCTTTTATTGCTAAGCATGGTGTCTCACTCTTACAATCCCAGCACTCGGGAGGTAGAATCAGAAGGACCAGGAATTCTCAAGGCTAGCCTTTAGTACATAGTGAACTACAGGCCGGCCTGGGTTACATGAGATTGTCTCAAAACCAAATCCTACTTTTAACCCAAATATACTGATGGAGAGAGATACTGAAATTGTAAACATAGCCAGCCTTCAGACCAAGAAGGTCCCCTTCAGTCACGGTCCTCAGGGGCAAGTGTCAGCTCTGCGCTGTACATCAGTGAAATCTCACTGTCTTCTGAGACTCTCCCAGATGCCAGAGACCTTCCAAGTCTATCTTTCAAACAGGAGGTCAGTCCATACCGCTGTCCCGGGGATGTTCATGTACTCTCCTTATTGATGGCATAAGCTGCCAGCACACAGCCATCCCTCCATCCATCTCCACTGTGCTGCTAAGGCCCATTGAGTAGTTATTGTGACAGACTGTCCTGGGCTGGACTGCAGTGAATATTGTAGGCTCTGTGGCTGCAAGTCTTACAGGCCTATGAATGACGTCACAAGCTCAGCTGTTCAGTAGTGTGTCCTGCCAAAAGGTTTCCAGGGCACTTGAGGCAGCAGCACGATTTTAACAGTTGTGTAATATTGCCCTGAGGGCATCCTCAGGTACCTAGCAGCCTCCACTGATGAACACTATTTTAGTCACTATTCTATTGCCGCAAAGAGACACCAAGATCAAGGCAACTCTTCTGAAAGAAAGCGTTTAATTGGGGGGCTGCTTACAGTTTCAGAGGATCAGGGAGCATAGTGGCTCGCAGCCAGGTCCTGGAGCAGGTGAGAGCAACATCCTAATCACTAAACAGAGAGAGAACCTGGGCCTGACGTGGGTGTTTTAAACCTCAAGTTCCATCCACCTCACATCCAGTGTCACACTTCCTCCAACAGGGCCACACCTTCTAATCCTTCTAATCCTTTCAAATAATGCCACTCCCCTGTGGCTAAGCATTCCAATACATAATCCTATGGGGCCGTTCTTACTCAAACTACCATAGACAAAAGGTTTTTTTTGTTTTGTTTTTGTTTTGTTTTGTTTTGTTTGCAGTGGGCACAAGGTAGCAGGGAGTGCCTTGCTTTTGCTCCTTGTCCACATTCAACAGTACATCTGAGGAGTGATGTTTCCAGTCCAAGTTCCAGGGTACATATGGGAAGTTTGCACTTGGCAAAGATTCTGAGTATTCTACAGTGAGGCTCCTGGGCCCCTGGGTGGCACTTGTTAACACCCCTTCAACTGAGGCTGAGGCTGGCACATCTGACTGTACATGGAACATTCGCTCAACTGGGACTGTGGAAGGGATATTCCCACCAGGTCCCTGGAGGAAGAGCTAGACTTCCTGGTCATTTTGCTTAGCATGAAGGTCTTTTGTGCGTGTCCCTCTGGCTGGCTGTGACCACCCAGCTCTGTTTTTGTTTTTTTGTTTTTTTTCTTTATTTTTTTTCAAGACAAGGTTTCTCTGTGTAGCCCTGGCTGTCCTGGAACTCACTCTGTAGACCAGGCTAGTCTCGAACTCTCAAACTCAGAAATCTGCCTGCCTCTGCCTCCCAAGTGCTGGGATTAAAGGCGTGCACCACCATCGCCCGGCGACCAACCAGCTCTGGAAACTGCTTATGGCTGAGGCTGAGCCACCAGTGCTTATCCACCATGGGAGTGGAGAATTCTACCTTGTCCCGTTGTTGGAGAGGCACATCCTGGGAGCTGAGATGTGTGGGTGGAAGGTCTTTTCTATGATTTGTTTTTATTATTATTTTAAATTGTGAGTATGTGTGTGTGTGTGTTTGTGTATGTATTTGTGTGTGTATGTGCATGTGTGTGTATGGTGTGTGTGTATATGTGTGTGTATATGATATGCATGTATAGTGTATGTGTGTATTTGTGTGTGTGTGTTCACATGAATTCAGATGCTCTGAAAGGCTAGAGGGGTCGGATCCCCCTGGAACTGGAGTTATAGGTGGTTATGAGCAACCTGACCTGTGTGCTGGGAATTGAACTCTGATCCTCTAACCCTCTTTCCAGCCCCCAGGCAGAGGCTCCTTAGAGAAGCAGTAAGCACTCACTCTTCTTTACTTGCTACCGGCCATACCTAGCCCCACATCTCCCCTCACTCTGTTCCTACTCTAACTCACAGTCACTGCAGAGATCGACAATGTCCTGGGCATTGACTACAGTTTGGTGGCGGCTCCCCAAGCGAAGGCCCATGTGCTGGATGTGCTGTTTAAGGTGAGGGTACAGGAGTGGGAGTTAGCCACAGGACACAGGCCAGTACCCATTCTTGGGTCACCTGTTCCCTAACTTCAGGTCTATCCTCATTTTTAGGGGTTCTTGTGCACGGGACCCAGAGTTATGGAGTGGTAGGTAGTGAGCGGGTAGTGCTCCCAGCAGTGGAAGTCATACAGAGTGTCTCTATATCACACTCAGCCTCAAAACTCCCACTTGCCCTCCCCGATGCTGCCTCCAGCACCTTGTGCACCCTGATGAGGGAGGGTATCTGAACTGGGTGGGGCAGATGGTCTGGCCAATACACATTCTGTTGTTTCCATAAAGCAAGCACTTCCAGGGCCCTTATGCAGAAAGAAACACAAATTTGCCCAAAAGAGTTCATCATCAGAGAGGCAGTTTAGGATGGCATTTCCAAGTCCGTGCCCCTCATCAACCAGGTAGGAAACCCCTGAGCTCAATGGCTAGCCACAGGATAGACTTTAAACAGTCTTGACTGCCCCCATTTCTCTCTCCAGGGTGAAATTTTTAATCGGAATCACCGCTCCCCAGTTACTACCCCGACTCCAACCATGAGCCTACCTGAGGACAGTAAACAAATGGTCTACTTTGCCATCTCAGATCATGCCTTCAACATAGCGAGCCGGGTTTATCACCAGGCTGGATACCTGAACTTTTCCATCACAGATGACATGGTGAGAATGTGGGCTTCACTGCTCTCCCGGGACAGCACGACTCATCCTCCCATTCATTCTGTTTTACTTCCACTAGGAGAATAGTGAGTTATTGCTAAGCAAATATCAAGACCAGAAAAATATATTAGCATGATTTCTATTCGTTTCAGAATACTCAAGGCCAAGTTCTTTCTCCCAAATAACTATCAAAGAATTGTCTGTGCATCTCTGACCTTCTGGTCTAGGACTAGTCTAACTTGTGCTTTTCTCTCGTCCTGAGCTCCTGCATGTCTATTAAAAATAATTTAATGGGGGCTAGAAGGATGGCTCAGTGGTTAAGAGCACTGGCTGCTCTTCCAGAGGTCCTGAGTTCAATTCCCAACACCCACAACTATCTATAACCATAGTCCTGTGGGATCCAATGCCTTCTTCTAGTATGCAAATGTACATACAAACAAAACACCCATATATATAATATTATATATAGTATATATAGTATATTTTAAAATATTAATACTAAAATATTAATATTTTAAAAATTAATGGATGAGGCAAAGTCATATAATAGAGAAATGAAATAAAGAACAAACAAAGTAAATGACAATTAGGAAGACACTAGATTTGTATTTTTTTTTAAATCACAAATCTGTCCGGGAACTTCCTGAAGCCAAAGTGAAAAGGGTACCTAATTTAGTGATTTGGGATGAAAGAAAGAAACATGTCTTCCTCATACATACCTTGAGGTACCAGTTGCCAGTGGAATTTGCAGACAGGAGAGTGGCTTTCACAGTAAATCACACCTTATAATCCCCTTGGCTCTTTTAGGTTTTCTAGGGTTCAAAAGGTTTTTGGGTTTTTTGTTTTTTGTTTTTTAATAGCTCCTCTTAAGAGTTGAGGTCTGTCAAGATGGTGGGGACACAGAGTGATCACCCTGGCAAAGAGGGCAATGTTGTTCTAGAAGTGGAGTCTCCCCATTCCACTTTTGTGTCTCCCACCTACTTCACAGGGTGCTCTATGCACAAAAATTGCAGCCCAAAGTCACACAGATAAGCTGGAAGGTTGTCTCAAATGGGAGAACTCTGAAGGATGCCCATAGGTTCACAACTCATCCCCAGTAGATTCACATGTTCTAGAAGACAGAGGCCTCATGGTAGCCAAGGCAACTAGACCCATAGGAAGAAGCTAGTCTTGACCTTCCCCCAATGTCATGGTTCGTGCTGCTTATCAACCTGACAGGATCTAGAATCACTAAGAAGACAAAGCCCTGGACATCTCTGTGCAGGATTTCCCAGATTAGGTTAACTGTGGTGGGAACCCAGCCACTTGTGGGCGGCAACATTCTGTAGGCTGAGGTCCTGGCTGAATGGGGAGAGTGGGCCGAGCACTAGCACCAATCTCTGCTTCCTAACTGTGGACGCAGGGTGATCAGCTGCCTCAAGTTCTGGCCTTGATGGACTGTACTTTTAAACTGTGAGCCAAAATAACCTTTCTTCAAGTTGCTTTTGTCAGGTATTTTGTTACAGCAACGAGAAGTGACTAACTCGTCCATCTCCACAATTCTCCTCAGAGCTCTAATGAAAACCTCCCTAAATGTCCCATGGCTTCTTTCTGCAGTTACCACCTGACTCCAACATCCGGCTGAACACCAAGGCCTTCCGTCCCTTCACTCCCCAGGTAAAGCCCCTTCTGCCCTCTATGGATACAACTTGAGTTCACCAGTTTGCCAAAGTCTTGACCCAGAGTTAGAGGCTGGTGAGGAGACTCCAGGGAAGGCCTGGGAACTGCAGAGACTTGGGGCGTAGGCCTGCGCTTCCCTTATCAGTCTTCCTCACGTTCCTCATGTTTTGGTGTTAAGGAGTCCATGGAATGCTGGGAAGGGCACCTAGTTAATATCACCTATCAACCAGAGAGGGTTTACTAGAAAGCAGGCACGCTCAGCTTGCTTTAAGGGGCTCTTACATTTGAGGTGCAGGAGGTGGGAACCCAGGGTGCACATATGCCACAAAAGTTCTCTACTGAGTTACAGTTCAACCCTCAGTTTTTCTTTTTTTGTTTTGTTTTGTTTTTTCGGTTTTTTGGTTTTTTTCGAGACAGGGTTTCTCTGTGTAGCCCTGGCTGTCCTGGAACTCACTCTGTAGACCAGGCTAGCCTCGAACTCTCGAACTCAGAAATCCGCCTGCCTCTGCCTCCCAAGTGCTGGGATTAAAGGTGTGCGCCACCACTGCCCGGCAGCCCTCAGTTTTTCTAATACAGGGTCTTCTATGTAGCCCAGGCTGGCCTTGAACTTGCAGCTCTTTCTGTCTCAGCATTCCAGGAGCTTAGAACTACTGATGTACACCACTTTAGGCCAGTACTGACATTTTTCTGAATGGAAAAGGAATTCTTGTATCTCACAATTGCAAAGATATAAACTGTGACAGAGGGAAAGCCTCCCGGCCCCAGCTCGCCCCTGGCACCCACTTTGCATGGAAAGGCTCCCTGCATCCCCCCCCCACCTCCTCCTCTTCTATAGTGTCTACAGGAGGCTGTGTACATCCCCCACCTCCTGGTTCTTTTGTGCAGACATGCATTCTCTGCACGTTCCCTTCTTCCTGTCTGTGGAAAACCTTCTATACTGTAAGATAAGTAGCTTCCTCCCTTTTTGTGGTCACAGCAAGACAACCTGCCCTTGTGCAGGTACAGTCCCCAGATAAGGATATGTGGGTTGTTTGCAGCCTTTGGTGACACCAGTGTTAGTTCTGCCACTATCAGACCTATGTGTATGTTATTTCAGTTGGTTCCCCAGATAGCACTCCTCTCTCAACTCTCCTAACCATGCCTTGTAGAAGGCTAGAGTATTGTGTAGAGAGGAATTAAAATGATGAGAAAGAATTTAAAAGTCTGGGCTGGAGAGATGGCTGAGCAGAGAAGAGCACTTGTTGCTCTAAACAGAAGACTGGGTTCCATTCCCAGCACCCACATGGTGGTTCACAATCATCCACAACTCCATTCCAGGGGATCGGATGCCCGCTTCTGACCTCTGTGGGCATCAGGCATGCATGTGGTGTGCATAGATATGTGCAAGCAAAAACACTTGTAGACATACAATAAAATAAATCAATTTTAAAACGAATTAAGTTTTCAGAAGGGAATTGAATGTCCTGCACTGTCAGGCCCTGTGCCTCCTCAGAATCACAGAGATGTCCCAGCTAGTTCTGAGGTATCCTTGGTCACACTCAGGCTCCCTCATCCCTTAGCTCTGGACTGCCCTACCTTCTTCTTGCAGTCATCCAGCAAAGGGACCACCTGCTGCGTTCTCAGAGACATGCACCCCACCTCCTCCAGCCCCCAAACTCCCCTGGAGGTATCAGAGGGGTCTGTGGTTATAAAACCAAAGGCTCATGGGAGTGTAGTCTTGGAACCAAAGGCTCATGGGAGTATAGTCTTGGAACCAAAGGCTCATGGGAGTATAGTCTTAGAACCAAAGGCTTATGGGAGTATAGTCTTCCACCAACTGTGCCCTCCCTGGGCTTGTCCCAAATTGAATTCCATAGCCACCATAATTAAATAAAATACCGAGCCCCCTTGCAGTGTTGAGATCTGGTTAGGTTCAGTTTCTGAGAACTAGCACAGATGCTATGGGTCTCCCTCCCTACTGGCTGGGGAAAATGAAGGTGGGGTGTCTGCATGGGAGATGTTCCATATGTTAGCAAGGCACAGGGTACAACAGACTTTGTAGAAAATACAACCAGCCCCAAAGTGTCCCCTTTATGTTTCCTCTCTAGAGCAGTGGATCTCCTTCTTGTTGTTCTTGTTGTTGTTCAAATATTTATTTATTTAATGTATATGAATCCTGTATCTGTATACATACCTGTGTGCCAGAAAAGGACATCAGATCACATTATGATGGTTGTGAGCCACCATGTGGTCGCTGGGAATTGAACTCAGGACCTCTGGAAGAACAGCTATTACCCTTAACCACTGAGTCATCTCTCCAGCCCCTGTATCTCCTTCTTAACACTGCAACCCTGCAATACAGGTCTTCAGGTTGTAGTGACCCCTAGCCATAAAATTATTTTTGTCGCTACTTCATAACTGTAATGTTGCTGTTGTTATGAATTGTAATATAAATATTTTTGGAGGTAGAGGTTTTTCGGGGGGTCGCGACTCACAGGTTGAGAAGCACTGTTCTGGACTCTATAGCCCTGTTTCCTTCTTCTGACATGATCGATCTCCACATTCTACCCCCAGATAACCAGAAAGTACCCCGACATGAACTTGGAGCTCCGTGGAACAGTAGTCTCAGCCCCGCTTCTGAATGTCAGTCCTGGGAATCTATCCTTGTCCCCACAGATGGAGATTGAAGGCTTTGTGATCCTGCCCAACTTTGCTCGGGAACCTGTCTTCCGGCTTGGCGTGGTAAGGCTCAGAGCCTTCCCAAATGCTGTTCTTCTTCACGAGGGCTTTTCTTCTGCTCGCCTCAGCTCTCAACCGATAAATTACAACTCCAGAGAGGGCTTTCTGGACTCCTCTTACAGCTGATCTGCCTTACCATTTGCATTTTTAAGTTTGTGGCACTCTATAAATTCTCATCATGGTATTTACTGCTCATGTCTCCCTCTAAATCGGGGCTGTGGAGGGAGCATCTGCCCTGTTGCCTCTACAATGTAACTGATCCTTGAAAACTACATCTCCCAAGCTCCCTTGCACTCTGACGTCCAGCTTTATCAGCCAATGGCAACATTGTCAGGATACTGGCTGGACTCCTGCCTTCACTAAGTCCTGAGTAGCATGCCTACACTTTTTTTTCTTTTTTTGGTGGTGGGGGACTGCGGAGAAATGATGATGTGGCTTTCTTAAGGTCCCTTCACCCACATAATCATTCCCCTGAACTAAAGTCCTTCTAAATTAAATATTAAAAGTGTTTTTCTTTCTTAATGGCCCCTGGCTAATGGGCACAGATTTCAGGGACTCTGCGCACTGGAAGAAGAATTTGCTGTCTTGTTTTAGGCTTCAAACTCAACAAGGCCAAACTTCTGAAGGGCAGTTCCTCAGAGAGGGTGTGTCAGCCTTTCAGAGTGTTATTGATGATGTCAAATTGTTTTTTTAAATAAAATAGAATTCACTATTATCCTTACTAGAGCTGAGCTGGGTCCTGGAGTAGCCGGCCATGACCGCTGAGAGCTGAGTCAGGTTGCAAACAACAGGTCTTCTCTTGGTACACCATTCAGAGCTTATCTGCTCTGATCCTCAGTGATTTCAAGTAAACCTAATCATTTGCAAGTTTAGTCACTCACTGATCAACACACTGAATGCTGTGGGAAACTGCAGTCCAGTGGACAAATTTCGGAGGCTGCCAGTCCCCACCCCATCCCCAGCATCAGGACCACCATCACTAAAGCCTGTTTCTTTCTCCTGCCTCTTCCAGGTCACTAATATATTTGCCTCATTAACTTTCAACAACAGCAAGATCACCGGCATGCTGCATCCAGACAAGTAAGTATCCTCTACAGGGATGGGCTTCTCAGCAGGGGGAGGGCTGTGCATGGGCTCCCAGCCAGGCTCCATCTGCACTCTGTGACTGGGATATGGGTGGGATGTGACACCACTTTCAATGTTGAGGGCTTGCCATTTGAGAAGGAAATATAAGTAGTATGTATTCTGGTTGGCTTAGTTCTTTTTGCTATCCTGCCCCCACAAGTTTCAAATGTCTGAATGGCTAACAGTGCTTTTTCTTAGTCTATGAATTTTAGATCTCAGAAGTATTGGGTTACCAAAAAGCTAAAGACAATGCTTTGAGACTTCCTCAGTCCCCACTGTTGTATCTCTGTTTCTCCTGCCCTCTCTGGGGACCCACTTAGCCTCCGCTGCTGGGATACTTCACCCTGTGATTCTGCTTTACTACAGGGCACAAGTGAGACTGATCGAATCCAAAGTCGGCATGTTCAATGTGAGTTACTGTCCTTAGTTATAACATGATTAAGATCCCAGTTAATTGATGATGTTTCTGAATCAGTTGCCATAGTGCCTAGTGTAGAAACGGGAATAAAGACAGCGGGTCTCTGCCCTGAGCCCCGTGGAACCTCTCAGAAAGGCAAGACAGGGTCGAGGGGTAATTATATCCCAATACAAGATTGGCTATTGGGCAGAATTATTTTAACTGCAAGGAAAAGAAATCTTCCTCCAATTGTCTTGAGCAAAGAGGTGAAGTTCACAGGGTCTCCTAACTAAAAACAAAAGGCGAGGCTTAAGAGGTGGCTCAGTTGGCAAAGTGCTTACCCTGTATGAGGACCTGAGTTCAAATCCCCAACACACAAGTAAAAAGCCAAGCATGGTAATTCCAGTGCTAGGGGGGGATCCAGTGGACCCCTGGAGCCCTCTAGTCAGCCAGCCTAGCCTAATCAGTGAGCCCCAACAGTAAGAGGCCCTGTCTCAGAAAATAAGGTGGATGGCTCCTGAGACGTGACATCTGAAGCGGAACTGTGTCTTTCATAATGCAAACACACATACACACACACACGCAGACACACATGGGCACACACATGCATGCAGGCATACACACATATACACACGTGCACACACCTGTGCACATGCACCCATACACCTGTATTTATCCATACAAACATGCACACACACCTGCATGCACACACACACACACAAGACAATTACCACCATAAAAAACTAAGGGTGGGCACTTCAGGTAGAGCTGGATCCAGGTGCTTAGGTCTGTGCATCAACAGCCTCTCACCATCTCCCAGGTCCAATTCCATCCATGTTGGGTTTATTAACAGACAGTTGCTTTCCACTGGTAGAAAACCCCAGTGTCTCCTGTAGTTTAATATTTCTGGGGGAAAAATCCTTAAGCTAGCTCTCATTAAGCTAAGTAAGTTAAGGTTAAGGTTAGTAGTTGGTTTTGTTTTGTTTTGTTTTGTTTTGTTTTGTTTTGTTTTGTTTTGTTTTGTTTTGTGACCAGGTCTCACTATGTAGCCTTGGCTGTCCTGGAACTCACTTTGAAGACCAGGCTGGCCTTGAACTCACAGAGATCTACCTGCCTCTGCCTCCTGAGTGCTGGGATTAGAAGAGTAAAGATTTGTAGTCGACGCCACCATTACCACGTGGGCTGAGGTAGACTCCTCATTGGAGCACAAAATGGCTGCATGGTCACCAGCCCCACTTCTCTTCTCCCGCAGGTGAACCTGTTCCAGGCATTCCTCAACTACTACCTTTCCAAAAGCCTCTACCCTGATGTCAATGGTAAGAATGGCTCTGGGCCTTTCCAGGTCTGCAGTTGATCCCACTCCTGGGGAGCAGGCGTTGGCACCAGAGTTGGAAACCAGGGTCTCCTGAGAGCTGAGTGGGCCATCATGTCTCAGAGCTTTGATGGCCACTGTGGGATGGAATACTGAAAGCAGCCTCATGTTCCCCCCGGGCCTCCACAGGGACTTGGGGTTGAGACAAGTCTTTGATGCACAGGAAATTCCTCATGGGGAAGGAGAGACTTTCGGAAGTGCCCACCAAGATTAGGTCATAGTAAGACAAGGCAACCACCTTGAATATACATTTTCCGGTCAACTGGCTGACTCCGTAGTAAAATAAAATGTAAGACCCAAGCCCCATTTTGTGATGTGATCATCAGGCTACAACAGGAAGCAAGTGGTAGAGGCCAGAAAGCCGCCCACTGGTCCTCATTACATTACACTCTTATGCTCTTCAGTACCTGCCTCTTCCTCCATCAGACCACGTGTAGTTGCTTAGGTGCCCTCTCAGCCATTTAGGGTTCAAATCTGCCGTGTTCTGGCTTTGGAAACTAGGACAAGTTACTTGGCCACTTTGTGCCTCCATTTCCGTATCTGTAAAATGGGAATAGCGATAACACCTAGTTCACAGTCTTAGGTAATCACTGAGTGGGAACACAGTCCATCGAGCACATGTAGAGCACTGAGCCTTTGGTTAAAAAAAAAAAAATCTATCTATCCCTGTCACTCCATCAAAACATGTCCTCAACGATGTTGTCAACCCACAGATGAGCTGGCCAAGGGCTTCCCCCTCCCACTGCCAAGGCGTATTCGGCTCCATGACCTCGACTTCCAGATCCACAAGGTCAGTGGGTCGGGTGGGGCTGTGGAGGTGGAAGGGTGGGGGCTGGGCAGCCTGTGAGATCTGGAAGCCACTACTCATAGGTCCCAATTCAGTCCTGCAGCCCTGAGACTGCAATGAGGACAGGCTGTACCTGGAATGAAAACATTCCAGGAAGCCTTCTGAACGTCTTTTAGAAGGGACATGCAGATGGAGCAGGGATGAGGATGGAGCAGGGATGAGGATGGAGCAGGGATGGGGATGGAGCAGGGATGGGGATGGAGCAGGGATGGGGATGGAGCAGAGATGGGGATGGAGCAGGGATGGGGATGGAGCAGGGATGAGGATGGAGCAGGGTTGGTGTTGGGTGGGAGATGGCTCAGTGGCTGAGGACAAGTATTGCTCCTTCAGAGGACCTTAGACTGTTTCCAGGCCTCATGATGGGTGGCTCACAGCTGCCTGTGATGTACCTTCAGCTCAAGAGGATCTGACACCTCTCAGCTCAGTATCTGGACTCAGATACACACACACACACACACACACACACACACACACACACACACACACGCATACAAGCTGCAGCTCCCTGGCGACCTCATAAATGTCCTTTGTACCATCTAAATTGTCTCTCCTTGACAAAGGACACAGAATCGTGAACTCCTGGGCTTTGCCTTCTGAATGTTCTTGAGCTTCCATTGGTTCATGCGGTGGGAACTGGGCCAAGTTCAAGCTTCCACAGGGATCCACCACAGTCTTTAAAGGTCAAATGGTCATGGTTGATCTCAAAATTCTAGTAAACATGATAGTGTATAATAAATCTTACAGTCACTTCCTAGGTGCCAGACGTAATGAATACATTAATTACATATGCAGACACACAGACGCTGTCTTACAATTGGGCAGGAGGAATTTGACACAGCCTGGGGCTTTAAAAGGCTCTTTATGAAAATCCCAGCCCTGCCAACAGGTCATGTTCTAAAGGCCATTGGTAGGTTCTAAAGATTCCCTAGGTTTGTTTGTTTGTTTGTTTGTTTGTTCGTTTAATTTTATGCTGTGCTAGCTTTCACATTCTCTGGGAAACACTCTAGCACTAGGCTACTGCCTCAGTCTGCCTCTTTTTTTTCCAAGATAGGGTTTCTCTGTGTAGCCCTGGCTGTCCTGGAACTCACTCTGTAGACCAGGCTGGCCTTGAACTCAGAAATCTACCTGCCTCTGCCTCCCAAGTGCTGGGATTAAAGGCATGTGCCACCACTGCCCGGCTCTGCCTCTCAATTCTTAAGTTGAAGAGCTGTATTCCAAATGCAGCTTAGAGCACACCGTTCTAAAGAAGCGCTATAACCCTATACACCCTTTTTTAATTGTCTGAAGGCCATTACCACCCACAAGCACAGCTGGGCTTTGGACTTGTCTCCAGGACTCTGGGGTTAGGCTTGATTTGTTTTTTCTTTCTCTGAGGTTTTCTTATTTATTTATTTATTTATTTATTTTTATTTTTTATCTTTTTGCTTGTTTCAGACATGTACAGTATTAGCTCTCAGATTGTTACAGGGTCTCTCAGTTCTGATCTGTTTGAATTTATTCAAGAGACAGAGACAGTTCAAAGAGAAGTTTATTTAGCAAGGGTGGGATGGGTCAGGGGTCTCACGTGCGTGCGTGCGTGCGTGTGTGTGTACATACATATATACATACATACAACCATACATACAACCAACCCATGGTCAGGGTGAAGGCATTTGCCCCAGGCCTAATGACCCGAGTTGGTTCCCCAGAGCCCTCATGGTAGGAGACAGTTGACTTCTATCTATCCCTACAAGTTGTTCTCTGATCTCCAGGCATGCACCAAGAGGGGTCTGCCCCTCTCTCTCTCTCTCTCTCTCTCTCTCTCTCTCTCTCTCTCTCTCTCCCTCTCTCTCTCTCTCTCTCCCCCTCTCCCCCTCTCCCCCTCTCCTCCTCTCCCCCCTCTCTTCCCCCCCCACACACACACATACACTATATGCATACATATGTGTGTACATATGTACATTCATCCCAAAGCGACTGGAGTGGGCTTTCACAAGGTGTCCAGCTGCCAGCGGAGTCTTCTTTGTGGGCTTGAATGTTTTCATCAATATGAGACGGATGGTGTAATTCATAGGATCACCTTTCTCCCTCCCAAATCATGGTGGACCAGATCTCCTTTCTAGGGCTTTTCTTCCCAAGATCCCCACAAAGCTGGGAGGCAAAGCCACAGTGCAATGATAATGGAATCATCTTGGGTCAGTATGTGATGTAGACCCTTTATTATCATGTATGTCTGGGAGGATGCCTTGAGGCCTCAGGTTCTGACATAGAGAGAGCAACCTAACCACAGAGGTTGGCCATCAGGAGACACAGCTACCTGGAAGCCACTTCAATGTCCTCATATCTGACAACTGTCCTCCTAGTATCAAAATTTGTTTCTTTTCCTTATTATATATATTAATACTTTATATATACACATATAGGTATATTATATATGTATATATAATACAGTATGTTAATATAAGATATATATTAATATAAGTGTTAATATTTTAATGCTTTATATATATGTATATATGTGTGTGTATATTTATGTATACATACACATGTATATATGTGTGTGTGTGTGTATATATATACATATACACATATCATCACTCCTTGCATGACCTGCTCCTTCTCGTATCTAGCTTCTTCTGCCCAGTGATAGATAATTGGATCCAGTCCCATTTGACAGGAGGACAGTGTTTGATTCCATCAATACAGCAAGAAGTGTACTTCTTTTTCACTCTGCTATCTACTTTTTCACTCTGCTGATTACTGTCGTGATGACCCATTCTCTGGTCCATCTGCACCCCGAGTCTTAGTTTTTTTTCTGAGCAGCATGTCCAAGGTGAGACAAAGGGCTGGCAGATGTATGGACCCCATTGGAGATGCTGTGGCCTGTGGCCAACATCCATCTGATCGCTACTCAGAATGAGGCTAGGTGACCATTCACACAGCTGGCCCCTGGGTCTTTCCTCTGTACATAGAATATGGCCCAAACTTCCTAGAGTTTTTATGAAAGTCAGGGGCCAAGTATGGAAGGTTTTGGTTCAGCATCTGCCACCTGGGAAGTGATTGTAAGACTTATCATATATTATCCTGTTCATTAGAATTTTGAGGTTAACGATGGCCTTTTGACCACCAGAGACAGTGCTGCATCACTGTGGAAAGAATCCAAGCTGGCTTAGAGTTTCACCCCTCTAGATAGTGGAAACTTAAGAACAGAAAGAATGTGAGGCCTGGAAACTAATGGATTCATGTCCTCTGCCAAGGAGGCAAAATGTAGGTGCTAAAAAGGACATTTATGAGGGCCTGCCAGGAAGCCGCAGCTTGGGAATGACACATAGGATGGGAAATGCACACTGACCCTCCTGCTCTTGCTTCTACTAGAGCTTGTGTTCTTCACCACTGGTATCTTTTTGGAGTAAATGATTCATATTCTCTGTCCATCTGTCTGTCTTTCCCTCCCCAGCCCTTCTCCATCCTCCTCTCCTCTCTCTCTCTTTAAAGGTCTGGCTTCAAATTTGTGGTCCTCCTGCCTCAGTCTCCGGGGGGGCTGGGACTGTAGGTGTACATCACTAAGCCTAGCTTAGAGGACTCTGGTTTTTTTCTTCCCCTAGGACTTCCTATACTTGGGTGCCAATGTCCAGTACATGAGAGTCTGAGGACAAGAAGAAAGATGGGTCTCAGAGGCCACAGCTGGACCTGCCATTTGTAATTCCAGATGTGCAGCACATCTCTGGAGAGTCTCAAAATACAAAGATGTTTCTGTTCCTGGCTCTGGTGGACCCTGTCCACAGTCCTCTTCACCAGATGCACCCTTGACCTGGACTTGACTGTCCTCCAGGAATGGCCCCTGCCCTCAGTGACCTCTCCAGGAAGGGCCCTCTCCCACCCCTGATCTGGAATCACTTTAAGAGCAGGCACTGCGGTTTTGAATTCACCATCTGACCTTCATCTCTGGTGGAGTGCTGGCACTTAGTAGGTCCTCAATAAATATTTATAGAATCATCTCACCCGAACCTCTTTCTTGCTCCCCCATCTATGTGGTCCAAGTCAGTCTTAGATGCTGTGCTGGAGATGCAATCTCTAAGGCTAGACCTTGGCCTCCTTTTCTCTCCTGTTGGCCCCTGCTGTGAGGGTCTCAACAAGGGAGTGAAGGACTCCATAAACACACACACACACACACACACACACACAAAACACTTGGGGAAGTGATGAACTTAGTGCTTATCACTAAAGCCCTTGTTCTGTCTAGGCTCCTAGCCTTGTTCCCACAGGTATCTCTTCCTTGCTTGTTGCTTGCTGCAGACAACAGATTCAGAACGAAAGCAATATGGCAGCCTCCCAAGGCTGTCCTCCTGGAGGCCTGTGTAAGTGAGGAAGAGATGAATCCAAGGAAGGTTTTGGTTGGACCCAAGTCAAAAGCTCATCGGACTATTATTCACGAGCCACATGCCTTCAAGGAGACCGTGATTTCTAACTACCGAACAATAAGCTTTTGATCAGACTTAATAACGAGTCATTTCCGTGTTATGTAGTCAGGCCCCCAGGCTGGGAGTCAGAAGGCTCACTGGAGTTGTTTTTTGTTAATTGTGTTAATGAGCAGATGGATAGCGCTGCCGGCTAGCAGATAACTCATGGGGAATAGACCCATTTACTCCGTGTATGACAGAGATGGGCTCTGAGACTGGAGGATGTGCTGTCACAAGCTGGTGGCTTGTGATGCATGGCTTCTCCTCCTCCCTACTCCTTACCATCCCCGTGAAGAGTGGGAGGGATGCAGGTTTCTTCCTGTGGCCCAGGGCAGGTCCCTCCCTCCCTGCACTACTTGTCTATGAAGAGAATGGTGACAGCAGTCATATCCTCGGGCTGTATGGTCACAACACTAGGTCAAATCTGTACAAGTATAACCGGAATTCTGGAGTTCCTGTTGCCTGCTACCAGTAGTACCATTAAGCAGGCACAGGAACTGAGTCTTCAAGTTGTACTTTCTTTATTCAGGGGGGCTGGTGACCCAAGAAGGTGGCAGGTACTACCATCCTGCTGGCAGGTCATGTAGGATAGGGAACAAAGGCAGCCAGTCATCTCAGAGCTGAGTGTCACCCCTCTGGTCAGGTGGTCATCTGAATGCCAGAGATTCACAGTGTCATGCATCTCTCTTATCTCCTCAACTTCTCCCTAATTATGTCTCTGGCTGAACCTTTTAACTACACCCTCCCCACAGGTCTAGCCTCAGCCAGTCTTGGCTGTTCAGCCTCAACTGTGGTCTCCAAGGCTAGACCTTAGCCACAATCCCTTTTTTGTCGGCTCCTGCTGTAGGGGCTTCATGGAGAGAGAGCAGAGGGTTCAGACACTCTCAAGGATGCTGAGATTGGTTAGCGTCTGCTAGAATCAATCGAGCATCCCTCCAAATGCCACCCGGGCTGGGGCTAACTCAGAACAAACACACACTTAACAGTGTATATGAGCTAGTTCTACCATGTGATGTATAAATGTGGCCTTACAGAATAGAAAGTTGGCCTATCCATGCTCCCTGTCCTCATAACCACAACAAAGACTTAGTGTTCCCTTGCTGTAAAGGACAAGGCAGCACAGTCCCAGCTCTAACCCTCTCTTCTGAAAGCACTACCTTGGGTCTTCAAAGAAGAGTCAGTCTGGATAGCAACTGGCCTACCCTGGGCCTTGGGCCAAGTATCTCTGAGCCTCTGTGTCCTCATCTGTCAAATGAGGCTGGGAATAGTTCATTCCCTGGCAATGTGGCAACACACCTTGAGGCTCATGTCAAGTTCCCATAAGTGCCCCGGGCACAGCCAAGTCCTGCAAATGGCAGATATGGTTGTCACCTGTGCTGCACTGGGCTTCCCAGAAGCAGAGCCCAGGACAAAGGGAGCGTTATATATTTGAAAGATGTTCCCAGGAGGTATAGAGGTGGGTGGAGAGCAAGAGGGAGAAGCGAGGGCTATTCTGAAGGGTGTGAGCAAGCCTTCACAGTGACTGCACTTCAAGCCCCTGAGGAAACTGAGCCCATAGAACAGCCCTCAGCAGAGTCACCCACTATAAAAGTCTATGTCCCTTTCATTGTCACTAGGACCAAGTAAGTAGCAGAACTGCTTAAAATAGAGGAAATGTTCAGTTTGGCTCATGGACACTGTCATACCTGTCAGTCTATCTATATATGGCAGAGCTAAGCAGTTTATGTCTTGGGGCCCAGACACAGGATCAAGGAGAAAACTGGTTCTCAGTTTGCTCCCTACTGCTGGGATAAACTACCATGACTAACAGGAATAGAAGAAGCTTTGTTTGGCTTACATGTTCCCATCACAGTCCATCTCAAAGGGAAGTCAGGGCAGGAGCCTAAGGTAAGAGCTAGGAGTCAGGAACCAAAGCAGAGACCAGGGAAGAATGCTGCTTACTGGCTTGCTCCACATAGCTTGCTGAACTAATAAGTTTCTATCCACCGCAGCATCAGCTGCCCAGGCATGGGACAGCCCATATCAGTCATCAGTCAAGAAAATGCTCCACAGGCCGATCTGGTGGAGACAGTTCCTCAGTTGAAGCTTGCTCTTCCCTGATGACTCCAGCTTGTATCAAGTTGACAAACAAACAAACAACAAAAAACAAACAAATAACAAAACCCTCACAATACTCAGTTCATTTTCATGTTCTCTCCCTTTTTCCCCATCATGGCCCCCCAGCACATGGAGTGGTGTTGCCCATACCCAGTGATGGTCTCCCAGCTCAGTCGGTGCTCTGTGGAAATACCCTCATCAATCTCCTAGGTGATTCTGAATCCAGGTGACTTGATGTTAAGAATCAACCATCACAGAAGTGGCAGATGCCTATAGTCACCTCTCAGTATCCCTGGAGGATGGTTTCCAGGAATGTCCCCCCCATGGGTACCAAACTTGGCAGCTGTGAAGATTCCATATATGAAATAACATAGTGTTTGCATATGGCCTACACACATCATTCTATATTCTTAAAACCATCTCTAGACTGTTTATACCTAGTACAAGGCGAACACCATTGGCAAATAGTCATGCTGTATTGGTGTTCTCAATCATAAATTGGTTAAAACCATGGGTGTGGAACTCTTAGATACAGAAGTCTGACCATGTATAGGGAAGCCCCTGCCCAGGCCATCACAGCAATTCTTGGACCCTAGGAGGTCATTTTTAAGCCCTTGGGATGATATTTTGCCTGATAAGAGTTTCTGTTAACCTGTGAGGACTGGACTGGGCCATGCACACTGACAGTGGAACCTGTGATGGGGACTTTTGATCACACGGCAGAAGCTCACCTTCAGCAAGCATAGAGGACTAAGGCCACCACTGGGATTAAAGGCGTGTGCCACTGCCTGGCTACATTCACTTTTTCCTTTGTCTTTTGCCTAGGCTGGTTTACAGCTCCCAGCAATATCACTGATCCTCCTGCCTCAGCCTCGTAAAGTGGTACAGTTACAGACATGAGTCATCACACATGGGTCTACATGTTTAAAAAAAAAAGTTAAGCCTTCAACCTTTTTTTCAACCAAGTATTAAGAAGTCAAAAGCCAAGAGTCCCCTGAGGAAATGGAGACCAGAGAAGTCTACAGTCAACCTTCCTCCCATCGAGGGTGTTGGTAATTGACTGGCTGGAGCTGTGCTGAGCTACAGAACAGGGAATTTGCATTAACAGGGCTTCTATTGCTCTTCAGAAGGGACTATAACTTAGGGTCCAAGCTGGTGCACCTGCCTTGAAAACAGAGTTCTCTCTGTGTGCCCATATGTTCTTCAGTGTTAGTGAGAAGCATCTGAACTCTGGAAGGAGAACACAAATCCTTCAGAGAAACTCCTCCAACACAAGTCTTCCAAAGATAACAATGGCCACAGGTTAGGTCTGGAGCTCCGTTGGTAGAACACCTACCTATCTAGCATGCATGAGCCTTCAGTTTAATCTCCAGCACCACATAAAACTGGGCATGGTCATGCATACCTATAATCCCAGCCCGTGAGAGGTGGAGGTAGGGGGTTGGAGGTTCTAGATAACCCTGAGCTACATAGGGAGTTTGAAACCAGCCTAGATGAGGTCCTGCCAAAAACAAAACAAAACAGAAGCCATGTCCCCTAAGCTGTGTCCAGACCCCTCCACTGTCTTCTCACCTGCCACCTCCCAGGAGCCATCTACTTTATCTTCTACTCTGAAAGTCTCTCCTCTGCCTGCAATGTGCATTTCCCTGAGACAAGTCTTGGCCTTCTTCTTCTCTGCCTTCTCCCAAAGGGGGCCAGCAGGTAAGACTCTGAAAGCTGTCTGTCTTAGTTAGCTTTCTGGTGTTGGGATGAATACCATAACCAAAAGCAAATAAAAGGGTTTGTTTTAGCTTATAGAGGAAACAAGGCAGGGACTGAGGGCAGGGGTATAAAGCAAAGACCACAGGAAAATGCTACTCAGAGGTTTGCTCCCAGACTGACTTCCAGCGATCCATGTTACATAGCCTGGACTGTTTCAGACTGATTCTGCCCACGTTGGGCTGGACCCTCCTCCATCAACTAGCAATCAAGGAAATTCCCCATAGATATGATCACAGGCCAGTCTGAAGGAAGCAATCCCTCATTCCAGGCTTGTCAAGTTGCTAACCACAGTTAGCTGTCACACTGTTCCAGGCCCAGTTTCTAGCCCAGCGGAAGGGAGATCCTTGAGCTGTTCAGCTGTCCCCTGACTGTGGCTTTGGCATCTCTTTTTGCTCACTGTATTTGGAAGGTGCACCTGGTCAGTGTGTTGGGAAGGGGGAAGCATTGTGGGTTCCTGCAGAAGCCCAGAGCATCTGTCCCCTGCAGCATGCCCACCTGGGTCTGTCTCTCCTGGCCCTCTGAGGAATGGAGGTAGTAAAACACAGCGGAACAGATGGCTACCTTATGAGCCAGAAGAAAACGACTTCCCACCTGGGGCCACTAAAGAATCCAAGGCTCCCTTCTCTGGTTTCCTTGGAGAAGATATGCCTCATCTTGAGTGATCTCGTGGGGCCATAAGCATCACCTCTGCAGCAGAAACCCTAGGCACGGGTGAGCTGCTGCAGAGGGATGCTCTTGCCTGCTCACCTCTCATCTCTAAAGCACCTGCATCGTCCAGACCCATTCAAGGCTGGCTTTCTTTCAATGCTACCCTCCGCCTCACCCACCCACCCCCTGTACGCTTCCTAGGGAAATCAAGGCTCTAAAAGCAGCCTGCTAAGAGTCAACACAAAATAACTGTTAAGAAAAGGCTCCAACAAACGGAGTGACTGGGAAGCCATGCACTGCTAGTGGGAGCTGGTCCAGCCATTGGGGGCTGCACGAAAAAATTACTAGACTGGGCGGCTTAAGAACTAAGCAAATAATCCTCACAGTTGGAAAGGATGGCAGAGAGATTAAGGTGCTAACAGATCCAGTGCCCCGTGAGGGTGTCTGCCCGGTTGAAAGTTGGCTCTCTTTTTATTGCATGCTTACATGATAGAAAGCAAAGAGACAGGAAGTCAGTCTCTCTGTCTCTTCTTGTAGGAGCACTAACTCCATGGTGAGGGCTCCATCCTCCTGACCTACTTATCGTGTAAAGGCCCCATTTTAAGAAACCATACACATATGAATTGGGGGCACAGATACTCAATCCATAGCAAAGAGGAAATGGGCACAAGTGTCAGGTGACAGTTTGGATGCAGCTTCTGAGACTGAACATGTACACACTCCCATGACCCCAAGTCCACTCCTCAAGGCACGCTCAACAGAAATGCCTGCTCATGTTCAACAAAAGCCACGTGCCTACAGGTTTGTGTGGTGGTCTAAATGAGAATGGCTCCTGGAGGCTCACATGGCTGTGTAGTCTATAGTTGGTGGAACTGTTTGAGAAGGATTAGAAGGTTTGGCCTTGTATGGTCTTGTTGGAGGAGGTGTGTCACTGGGGTGTGTCACTGGAGGTGGACTTTGATGGTTTTTTGTTTGTTTTTTGTTTTTTTGGTTTTTTTTTTTTTTTGGTTGATAGTTTGGTTGGTTGGCTTTGGTTTGAGGTTTGTTTTTGTTTTGTTTTGGAGGGTTTTGTTTGGTTTTAGTTGTTTTTTGTTGTGGTGGTGGTGGTGGTTGTTTTGTTGGGTCTTTTTTATTTGTTTGTTTGTTTGTTTTTTGTCTTTTGTTTTTTGAGGCAAGGTTTCTCTGTGTAATAGCCCTGGCTATACTGGAACTTCTTTTGTACTCCAGGCTAGCCCTGAACTCACAGAGTTCTTCCTGCCTCTGCCTCCCGAGTTAAAATACATGCTGAGCCACCATTCCCAGTTACTGCTTTCTCTATCTGCCTCGTGTCTTAACATGTAAGCTCTCAGCTACCAGTCCAGCGCCATGCCTGCCTGCCCGCTGCCATGCTCCCCACCATGTCAGTCATGGACTCGCCCTCCAAAACTGTAATCAAGCTCCCAGTTAAATGCTTCCTTTCATAAATTGTCTGTTTTGGGTGTTTTGTCACTACGATAGAAAAGTAAGCACACCAATCCATCAGGCACTTCTTATAACAACCCCATGCTGGAAACAA
The DNA here is from genome assembly GCF_004785775.1 of Grammomys surdaster. Lineage (NCBI taxonomy): Eukaryota > Metazoa > Chordata > Mammalia > Rodentia > Muridae > Grammomys > Grammomys surdaster. The sequence goes on along the minus strand of NW_021620408.1, from coordinate 960,156 downwards.
TCCAAACACCCATCACCAACGGGCGGACACGTTATAAAATATTCACACAATGGTATATCAGATAGCAATGAACATAAATGAACTATAACCACAGGCAACAAGACAGAGTCACTCAGGTGCTGAGTGAGAAAACCCTGGCATGGAAGGAGGCGTTCCCTAAATGTCAGGTAACTCCAGCCTTGGAAAGTAGAGGAAACAGAGGACTCCTGGAGCAGACTGGCTGGTGGGCAAGTGTAGCTGTATCAGTGAACTCTGGCTTTGATTGCGATTCTGCTGCAAAATACCATGGTAGAGAGGCTGGAGAGATGGCTCTGTGGCTAAAAGCACTTGTTGCCCTTCCAGACGTCCAGGATCGGTTCCCATCAACCACACAGTGGCTCACAGCTATCTGTAACTGGGGAATCTGACACTCTCTTCTGGCCTCTTCAAGTGTGTGTGTGTGTGTGTGTGTGTGTGTGTGTGTGTGTGTGTATAAAAATAAAGTCTTTTTGAAAATCATGTATTGTTCTCCTGTTGCTGCTATCACAAAGTGCCACAAACTCATTAACTTAAAATACTGTGAACTTATTGTCTTCTTGGGGTGGAGAAGGCAGAGAACAGCTGTCCCATATCTCACAGGCTGCCCACGCCTCACTGTGGCCAATCCTCCCACTGTCAAAGCCAGTAATCTAGATCTGCTCTCCCCCCGACCTCCACCTCCCATCTTAAACCTCTCCCATCCCCAATGACCCTCCTTCATCCCTCTTACCTCCTGCTTGCCAGCCCCATGTTGACACCTATAGCAACACACACCACCATTTGGACTTCATTATACCATCAGAAATAAACTGTGGGGAGCAGAGGGTGTGTTGTTTATAGACAAGGATAGGTACGGCAGACCCACCAGAATTGGCAAAGCCTTCCTCTGGTCTGTGTGTTTGCAGAGTATACAGAAGTCATGATGGAAGCTTCCTCTTCCAGGATGTTTACAGCCTGAGAGTACTTTCCTACAGAGACTATCCACCAAGACTAGCCAACTCCTCCTTCTCCTGCTGGACATTATAAATTCTCTGAGATTCTGGATTCTTGTATAGTTGATGCTGCTCCATCAGAGCCAGCATGGGCCATCCGATCTCAGCCTCTCTGTTCATGTGTCCATCTGTCTGCCCTCTCTTCTTTCCTTCATCACCCAAGTCCGGTCTCCAGAACCAAGCCATGCTGTGTGCGCGCCAGTAAACCTCTGATACAGTTAGGCTCTGAGATTGGGACTTGTCTCATTCAAAAGTGTTGGCTTTAGTTAATACAGAATATAGAAAAGGATGGACAGAGACTTGGAGGCAAGTACATTAAGGTATGGGAATTGCTGACTTGTGTAGTAAATGCTCAGCAAATGGGAGTTTATTGCTCTCACAAACACCGAGGTGCTCAGAGATCTCCACACTGCAATGTTTGTTAACCCTTCTTCCCCTCCCCGCTAGGAAGAAAGCCAGCATCTATCCATGCCACAGACAACCAAGTAACCTCTCCTGGTTCACAATTCCAGTAATGTTTGTTATTACTGCTGCAGTTCGTTTGACAGCTAATGGAGGTGCAGGACTGGGAATTGCTGCTTAACTGCTCTGCCATCTCTTTCTTCCGTGGTTTATGTCTACATCCTAAATAGATTATAATTGCCTTGAGGGCAGGAAGCAGGCATTTCTGTATCTTCTGTGTCTCAGTGCAGGGCTGGTTGGGCCCTTCATGTGTACTGTTGATTTGAGTCTCCCCATTTAACCCAACGCTCCAATCCTCCTGTGGTATAGAGCTGCCCTGGGCCACGAGCCTCCCATTTATTGCCAGCTGTAAGTGATCTCAAATGTGCACACTGCACATGCTCAGCCGCCCCTGTTATCCCTACAGACCACTCCTGCTCAGAGCACAGACACCATCATAAAAGGATTAGCCACTCCGTGCTCACCCTTTCCAGAGGCTCGGAACTGTCTGGGGACTTGAGGAGATAACTGGAAGGTCTACAGGCTGTGAAATGTCAAGCCCAGAGGCTGAAGCCCAAGACTGAAGGCAATAAGAAAGGACCTTTCAGAGGGTGGCCCTGAACCAAAGGGACCAGTGGCCTGGAAGGTGGCCAGATCTTTATCATTGCTGGCTTATTGATGAGTTTCCCTGACAGTGTCCCATTTCAGAAAAGACTAGGCACGGCTCAAACACACACATGCACACGCACACACAGAGAAGATGAAATGGGAAAAAACCCCTGTTGACCACAGTCTTTCATGAGTTGCAGTTACTTACAGATACAAGTTTATCTGTGATGCCCATCCCCAAAGATATACTGAGGTCTTGATCCCCAGAATCTCCAGCGTGTGATCCATTCCATGAGTGTGATCCAATTTTTGGAGTGTGACCCTTTTTCGAGGGTCTTGAGAGAAGTTCCCGAGCTATAATGGAGTTACTAGGATGGACCCTAATCTAATCATCCTGGGACCACTTAGAGGCACGTACAGACAGGTGACTTGGGCACAACTGTGAGACAGTGGAGGCTTGAATCCCAGAAGCCAGGAAGTGTTCATCTTCAAAGGGGCATGACCTATGGACACCTAGATTTCTAAGTTCTGGTCTTCAGAGCTCTATGACAATGTATCCCCTGTAGGCTTAGATTTTTCAAAACCTACTTTAATAAGGGTTCTAGGTGCTTTGAACCCTCCTTCTAGCCCACTGTCCAAAAGTAGAGGAGAAAAGATGGTAAATAGGACAAGGGAATGTTGACCTGTTTAGAAGTAGTTCTTTGGGGGCAATTCCAATCTCCTTTGTCAGGATACCAGCCAACAGTTCAAAGAATGTCACCAAACACAAATCGGCAGTGGCAGCATGGTCCAGCAGAAACATCCAGGACTCTGCTGAATTGGCACAAATCAGCGAGAACAACCAGAACCATCAGGGATACTAGGAGAAATGTTCTATGATGTCTCTCTCAAGGAAGTGAAAATCTGTGAAGAATTGAAACCCAAGAAGCACTGCACAGCAAGCAACACAAGCCCCCTGCCTGTCAGTGTCTGTTGAGATTTAGTTATATGCTCCTCAAAACTTCACGTGTCCACTCCATCCCTTGTTGATTTAATCCAACTGATGAGTGGCACCGTCTCCCAGTTGCCCTAAAATATGGATGTGCTGTCCTTGCCCCCTTTCTGTATGCATAGGTGGCTTCAGCTGCAATTAAAATAATGCTGTGTGTGTCAGCTGTCCTCTCAAAAGCCACCTCCTGGGTGACTGCACAGAGAGCATCCCATTGCAAGAAAAACCATCCAAAGTATCGCCGGGCTGATGGCTCCAAGTCTGCCAGGCACACTTCCTGGGAGAATGTTCTAGGTTGCTCAGTTTTCTTGGGACTCTCCCTGCCCACCTACGTGAGCCTCATGCTCTGAGGCAGAGGTTCAAGCCATCGCTGTTTAGTCTTCAATGGTCTGGAAAGTTCCATTTTTGTTTTTAGCAGAAAAGTGAGTGTCCTAGATCAGTGTGTCAATGGAAGAGAGAATTGAGTCACTACGTACATTTGCATGTATACCGCAGATCAGATGCTCCTGTGGGTACTGATGAGGTGCCACATGCTTGGAGCAGGTGGCCTTCCATGCCCCACTTTTGCAAAATGTATATTCTAGTAGGTGGGAGACAGGCAATGAACACAAACATATATCTGATTAGAGTGCCGATGATAGTACAGCAAGGTTATAATCCAGCCTTGGTTTTAGTACTTAGATGGCCCCAGTGTTAGCCACTAGAAATGGCCTCTGCATACTCCCAGAGGTTTTGGTCCTTCGCTTTTTGCACACTTCCCTGCTCTGGAGCGCCATAATTTGAGTCAGGCTCACCCGCACGTTCCTTGCCACATCCCAGGTTATTCTTCTCCTCAGACAACTTTGTCTCCTTTTATTGGCTTGACCTTTTATTGGCTGGACCTGAGAGGCCAAGGTCTAGCCAGAAGATATGGAGATGTGCCTGGTGTTGCTGGGTGTCATTGCCTGTGGTCTTGCTGGGCGTCACTGCCTGTGGTGTTGCTGGATGTCACTGCCTGTGGGACTTCTGAGTGGACATAACAAGGACATTCAAACATGTTTCTGCCTCTGTGCTTGTGTGTGTGTGTGTGTTCGTCTCTATGTGTGTGTGTGTGTATATATTTATTTAGTAAAAATCATGGTTTCTACCCCCATTCCTGATTCCAACCCAACACTACACGGAGTTCACTCTAGTTCTTTCTTATTTGTCTATTTTTGAACTCAGGGACTCACAAGAGCTAGGCAAGTGCTCTTCTAAACTACACCCCTAAATCATCATTAACTTTTTTTTTCCTAGCAGAGAACCCTGGTTCTCATTAGTCAGGGCTCATTATACTAAAGAGCTCAATCGCCATATACTCATATTTACAGAACAGAACAAACACATCTCTGTGTAATCCTTCTAACAAACAGTCTTACCTCCTCCAGTCAAAATGCTGTCGTCAAGGTCTCAGCTTGCTCATCAGTAACACGGCCTCACCTGGCATCCCTCACGGGCCTTTGAAATAACTTGAGAGCATCAGAAGGAGTGTTGACATCACCCACCGTCCATCTTGGATGGATCATTGGCTAATTCCAGCCGTTTCCAGTTGGTCCCCAGTCACTGTCAGTCTTGTCAATATTTGCAATTTGTAATTTGTTTTCTTAAGCTTATTTTTCACTAAATCACCCTACTTTTAAAGGAAATTGGCACTGAGTTTCTTTTTCGATTTATTTATTTTATGTAGATGGGTGCTCTATCTGCATATACACCTGTGTGTCAGAAGAGGGCATCAGATCTGGTTAGAGATGGTTGTGACCTGCCATGTGGTTGCTGGGACTTGAACTCGGGACCTCTGGAAGAGCAGCTAGTGATCTTAACCGCTGAGCCATCTCTCCAGCCTGCATTGCATTGTTTTAAGTTCTCTGGTTTTCCAGTTCTCTATCAAAGTATGCTTGCTCAGCTAAAAGAACAGTGTTGCCTAGTGGGATTTGACCACTCTACGGTAGACATAGGAAGGGATGATGCTGAATCCAGCTAGCCTTGGTTTGACTGTGCTGGCCCACTAACATGGACAGTCACGTGACTCCTGGAAAGAATCCTAGAAGTTGAGGGGATGCCGGTGGAAGACAGTATCACTAGCTAATCTGTGATCTTCCAAGTACAAGCTCTGGTCCTTATGCCCACCTCCACCCTGCACCTCTGAACAGGATTGTGATTAGAGACATAGCCTTTGGGAATGTGACTGAATTAAAATCCGGCAATCAGGGTACCTGGTCCAATTTCACTGAACTCGAGTAGAGGAAATGGAGGTGAGCAGAGACCAGGGTGCTTATGCCCAGGGAGACAACAGCATGAGGGACTGCCAAGGAGAGCGGCCTCAGAAGAGTGGGTGCCTTCCAAGGTCTCCATCCCTGCTTCTAGTCACCAGGCACCCAGCCTGTAGCAATCTGCCATGGCAGCCCTGGAGATCCTGTGAAGAGGGCCTCGACATTTCGCTCTATTCTTTTTATTTGACTTCTTTCTCCAGTAAACATGTACCGATGCATTATTTATGCAATTAAAATGCATATTAAGTGTCTTGTGCTTTTTCTTCTGTCCTCCGTGGTAATTGTGCTTCGTCCGAGTAGATTCTTTTGGGTCCCCTTAGGCTGCCTCGTGGCGCCCTCTAGAGGCTTGTGGCCCGGCACGCAGCTCTTCAGTTAACCGTGTTTATTTCAGTGAAGGACCGGGATTCATTCGTTTCTGCCTGTTTTCACTCCATCTTTTCCCATATCTTTTTTTGTTGCTCTTTTTATGTCTTCGTGAGTTGAATATGTCATTCATTCACCCGTTTTCTTCTTTTTCAGCAATGACAGTTTTCCTTTCAATTCCATCTTAGCTGAATCTCATCAGTTTAAAAAAGAGATTTATTTTTATTTTATGTGTATGAGTGTTTGTCAGCATGCATGTCTATGCACATGTGCATGCCTGGTGTCTGCAGAGGCTAAAAGAAGATGTCTGGTTCCCCGGAATTAGAGTTATAGATGATTGTAGGCTGCCATGTGTGTGCTGGGAACAGGACCCAGGTCCTCTGCAAGAGCAGCCAGTGCTCTTAACTCCTGAGCCATCTCTCCAGCCCCTGGATCACATCACTTTTGATGCAATGTGGTTTTGGTTTTTTCTCACTTGATTTTGAACTTGCAATTTTCACTTCCATTTGTTCTCACATAGAGCTGAAGAAGGGGTGTCAAATGTTTTGGGTGTTTGGCCTTTGTGTCCTTTCTACTTTTGATTTAATTATTGGTTGACCGACTGTTAAGTAACATGGCATCTGGTGTTTCTATCATGAGAACACACTTTTCTAGCCACTGTGCTAGTCACTTGTCTTGCTGTGACAAAACACCCTGATAAAGGTAGCGGACAGAGAGAATGGTTTCTTTTGGCTCACAGTTTGAGGGTACAGTCATTGTGGTTTAGTAGCCAGGATGTCAGGAGCTTGAGGAAGCTGGTCACATTGCATCTGCAATCAAAACAGAGAGAACGCTGGCGCTCAGCTTGCTGTCTCCTTTCCGTTCAGCCTGGTACCTCAGGCTATGAAATGGTGCTCCCCACAGGAAAAGTGAGTCTTCCCAATGTAATTAACCTAATCTAGATAACCCAGAACAGCCAAGCCCAGAGGCTTGTTTTCTAGATAATTCTCAATCCTGTCAAGTTGACAATATGTACCATAAATCACCACAGCCCCAGCCTGTCTTGTAAATGCTCCTGTGTGTCTCTGTAAAGTGTGGCCTCTGTGTGCAGGTCACTCGCCATGACACTACCTTGCATACTGGCCTGGCTGGCTATTCAGCTCAGATTCCCATCCTCACCTGTGACTACAGCTCATACTTAGTCCTTGGTCACCCTTGACCCAGGGTGGGCTTGTTGATTCAGCTGGACTTATGCAAGAGTGGTGTTGGTCATTTCACTTCTCTCCCTCCTGTACCCTGGGTGACTGATTAGGTGAGGCCTACAGTACAGATAAAATCACAGGGGACAAATAAGTTAAAATCAATAACAAAAAAATAAGAATAAAAAAAAAATAAGGCTAGGCGGTGGTGGCCCGTGCCTTCCATCCTAGCACTTGGAAGGTAGAGTCAGCAGATCTCTGTGAGTTTGAGGCCAGCCTAGTCTAGGAAGCAAGTTCCATCCAAGACAGCCAGGGCTGTTACACAGAGAAACTCTGCCTTGGAAAAAAAAAAGTAATTAATTAAAATAAAATATTTTAAAAATATTTATTAAGCGTTGTCTGAATCACATAAAAGTATCCACTTTGGTGGACACTGTAAAATATATATGCCAAGGTATGCCTGAGTAATTACGCCATGTAACGGATCTGGTATGAGGAGGTTTGTTAGGGAAAGGGAGGGGATTGGGGACCTGGAGAGGGAGCAGAGTGGACATGTAGACAGGCAGACAGATAGGGACAGAGCCATGAAGGCAGAGAAAAAGACGGGCACAGAAAAGGACAAAAAGTATAGAGTCTCTTTTCCTGGCTAGAGGCAGTGACCGTCATGTGTCACTGCTGCCCAGACATGTCCCTGTCTGCAGTCGCTAACAGTTTGTACCCCATGAAATCTCCGGTTTGTCCACCTTGCTCCAGTCTCTCGGCACCTTCCGACTGTGGCAGCCAGATTCTGCACAGCGGGTTCTTCCTAAAGAAGTCATCATTTCCAGAAGACTCAGAAGTGACAGACGCAGATGGCCACACATACGATGACCAAAGATATGCGCCAGCCCCTCCTGGCTGGTTTCATTCAAGGAAGCTCTCACAGAGCGTTGGGCCCATTGACTGACTGTCCTGGGACCTCTCCATCCGCCAGTGAGACCCAAAAATGATGACTTGCAAATGGACAAACTGTCATCGGGACCAGATCTCAATCTCTGTGGACTCTAGAGATCGGCCACTTCTCTTTGACCTCTGAGGTCTCTTCACTCAATAGATCTGACAAGATTTGTTCCCTGAGCCCCAGACAACCAGCAAAGTCAGCTGTGGCATGACAGAGACCCTGCAGCTCATGGAACTGAAAAGGCCAAAATGAGCTCAAACTTCAGGCTCAGCTTAGAGACAGAAGCTCACAGGAAGCTCTCTCTTTCCCTTTGTCCCTGAGCCCTCGGGGATGCTTCAGCCACGTCCAGCCTCTTCCTTTGTGGTAACAGGATAGTGGCAGCTGGCCCAGCCTCACTTTCTTCCATTTAGGAGGTAGCGTTTTTAAAAAATGGGACGATGATTCTGGATAAGAAAAGCTGTAAAATAAGTATGTCGGAGCAAGAGGGATGTAGAAAAGACTCCCCTCAAATGGCTCAGGGGTGTCATGTAAGTCGTAGAACTGTGGATTCATGGAGACCTGCAAGAAGGAAAGATGTCTGTCTGTCTATGGACATTTAAAGACGTAAAGAGTAATTAACTAGCCAGGCATTATGGTACATGAATTTAATCCCAGCACTCCAGAGACAGTGTTGGTGGACCTCTATGAGTTCAAGTCCAGCCTGCTCTACATAGTGAATTCTAGGCCATAGTGAAGCCTTCTCTTAAAATACTAAAATAATAATAATAATAATAATAATAATAATAAAATAACAATGCCTGGCAGTGATGGCGCACGCCTTTAATCCCAGCACTTGGGAGGCAGAGGCAGAGGCAGAGGCAGGAGGATTTCTGAGTTCGAGGCTAGCCTGGTCTACAGAGTGAGTTTCAGGACAGCCCGGGCTACACAGAGAAACCCTGTCTCGAAAAACAAAAAAGCAAAAAAAAAAAAAAAAACCAAAAAAAAACAAACCAACAACAACAACATAAACAATGTGTGATAAGGGTGATTGTCAGTGAAAGGACTGTTGGGGATATAAATTGTAAGATTTGTGGGTCCAAAGATGGCTGCTATCTAGAGAATGTTAGCTATCCATCTGGCCACAGAATGTTGGCTCTGTGTGTTAGAGTTGCAATTCCAGCGTGAATATGATAGGCTAGCAGCTACGTGGCCTGGTCATGGACACCTGCTCCCATTGCCCTGTCTAGCTATGCTCTCTCCCAGCATGCACTGGTGGCAGCAATGTCTGTCCATCTCACGCACCATTTCCCTCCAGCTGCTCCTCGAGCTCCAAGATTGGCATAAGTGTTCCCAGGGCAACGGCATGCATGGATTCTCCGATACAATGTTCAGAGAAAGCCAGACACAAAAGACCTCATGCTGTGTGCTGCCATTTATGTAACTTTCAAAAACAGGCAAGGCATTCTATGCGGTCCGAAGTTGGGACGAAGTTCCCTTCGAGCGATGACTGAGCAGACAAGGAGGGGAACTTACAGGGTAAGAATCAATCACATTTCCATATCCCAGCAGCTATAACTGTGTGCCCACCTTATGAAAATGTTTAGCGCTGTACAGCTAAGATCTGTGCATTGTGTGGCATGGCCCAGTCAGGATCTCCCATCTGGTCTCCAGGCTGGCTTCTTGCCATTCATTCACGTTTAAGCTTAGTTGTGTGTTGGTTCGCCTTTAATTCCAGTGCTTAGAAGCCAGAGGAAGTGGATTACTGTGAGACTGAGGCTAGCCTGGTGTGTATAGTAAGTCTCAAACAAATAAAAAAAAAAAACCTTTATTATTGCTTTATTATTGGTGTGTCTGTATTTGTACATGTGTGTGCTCGTGTGTGTGCATGTGTGTGTGTGTATGTGTTTATCTGTGTGTGTTCCAGAGATTGAACACAAGTTGTCAGCTTTGTATAGTAGTCCTTTTTCCAGCTGAATCATCCCTCCCCCGATTTTTACATGTTTACATATGTTCAAATGTACATGGGTGCATGTATGTGCACGAGGGCCAGACATTAACCTGAGATGTCACTCCTGAGGAGGTGTCTCCCTAGATTTTTCTCAAAGACAGAGTTGTTTTACTGGGACTGAGGCTGATTCTAGGGCAGGCGAGGAGCCCCAGGAAGCTGCCTGGCGCTGAGATCACACCTCTGTGCCTGGAACTTTACAGGGATCCTGGGGCTCAAACTCAGCAGCTCATGCTTGCATGTGAAGTCCTTTACCAGCATGGTTATTTCCCCAGAACTGATCTACACAGTTCTAAAGTTCTCCTGCCCTCACAAAAGGCGTTCCCATATCCTCTGATCTTTTTGGGTTTGTTCAATTCAAACTTATTTTTTAAAACCATACCTAAAAACAAAATTGTGCATATTTGGGGAAAGGCATGAGATGTTTTGATACTTATGCTATGAAGTGTTTAGTCAGGGTAGACGTGTGTGCATACTGACTAGTTTTATATCAACTTGACACAAGCTAAAGTCATCTGAGAGGAGAGACCCTCAATTGAGAAAATGTCTCTGTAAGATTAGGGTGTAGAGAAGCCTGTAGAGCATTGTCTTAATTAGTGATTGGTGGGGGAGGGTCTAGCCCATTGTGGGTGGTGCCATGCCTGGGCTGGTGGTCCTGGGTTCTACAGCCTTCCTCCTGAGTAAGAGGACAGGAGCATTTTTATATGGATGTTAGACTTCTATATGGAGTTTAAAAAGTAATAGCTAAAAACTAGTGGGACCTATTTTTTTTTTATTCTTATTTTCTACCTGCCCCTTAAGGAGGCCAAAGTGCATCCATGATAAAAGGCAATTTCATGTTGTGGGAAGCTTTATGTTCACTGGCTGAAGAGCTTCTGGGGACAATCAACCAGGAACAATCAACCCCCACTGATAATCGCATCAACTGGGAGTCATACTCAACCGCAGGGACCGAGGCAATCAAATGGAGCATCACAGTCAAGATGGGAATTTGCTTTCTCTCACAAGGAGGAGTCTGAAGAAAGGCAGTCCAAGGAAAAAAGGACCAGGCCAGTGGGACACCAGGTACTCAGTCTCCTAGCTTGCCTGCCCACTATCCTGAAAATGGCCGCAGCTTCCCTGACCATGTTCCAAACAGGAAAAGAGAAGACATACAACGTGGAAAGCTAGCCTAAACACAAGATCCTTTAAGTTTTTTGTTTTGTTTTCCAAGAAGTCCAAGCACACTTGGCTCAGGTATGCTTACTCAGCAGCCTGCCTCAGCACTGTCAGCTCACGATGGTGCAGTCCTGCAGCGAACAGCAACCAGCAGCAAAAAGAAGCCAGCCGCTTGTCCTAGCATGTACACATGGAGATTCTGCAGGGAGAATGCGGCCATTGGAACTACTGTTAGCTCCCAGTGCAATAATATTTAGGGGCAAGTTCAAGAGAGGTTCTAACACGTTTCACCAGCACAGACCACAGTGACTCTTCGACATCCAGTGACCTACATGCATGCCACTGCCCACCCCCCCCCAGCAAAGCCTGCTTCTCAGCCTTGATGAGAAAATAACAGGATCCAGCAATAGCTCAACTGTAACAGTGATGGAGATAGCTCAGAGGGCAAACAAGAGAACCTAAGTTCAGATCCCCAGAACCCTCTGTACAAGACCAGTATGGAGGTGCACACCTATGACTGAGGAGTCAAAGACAGGCAGATCCCCAGAACAGCAGCTGCTCCTCACTAGCTACTCGTCATATTATCCCTATGCTCTTCTCTGTCTTTTCTCCCCACCCCTGTGTGCGTGTGTGTGTGTGTGTGTGTGTGTGTGTGTGTGTGAGAGAGAGAGAGAGAGAGAGAGAGACTCTCATCAGAGCTCTTGAAGCACAAGGCAGCAAGCAAGGTGGACATTACTGTCCTCATCACTCAAGCAACTTCCTGCTGCAGAGTGGCAACTGGCTGTGTGACCCTGGGTAGGTTACTTCTTCTCAGGGGCCCTTCAAATGAGTCTCAGCATTTAGTACTGCCTGGGAAACATGCCACAGCCTCTGGCTTGCCACAAGTCCCCAGTAAATGCTAACCAGTATACTAGGACTAGTCCCTGGGTGGCTTGCCCCATGAAATACCAGAGAAGAGCCCCATTTTGAGGGGTGGATCAGCTCTAGCCTAGGAACCCCAAGTCAGTTCTGAGCCTTGCAAAAATCCCAAGGCACCCACAGAAGTCACTTTGAAGGGACAAGAGATGGATGATGTAAATTCCCTTTCTAGGGAAGCAACAGGAGGAAATGGATTGCCTTGGAGCTGGGGGGGGGGGGGAGCTTCAGGCAGACTTTTCCTAGAAGCCCGACGGGGTTGCTTTCCAAGCCTGTGGAGCGTTGTCAGAAACATGGGCTGCAGAGTCATCTGCTGGTGGTGCTTGGAATGTCTCATCTGGAAGAAAATGGTCAGTTTTGGTTGATGGTTAGCCTGGAATTCACCAGGCTACTTGCAGAGGTTCTGGGGGATGCTAATGAGTCAGGTGGTCCAGTGTTCCCCACCTCTTCCCATCCTGGGACCCTATTTTAAGGTCGTCAACAAAAAAAAATGCAGAAAAATGTGACACCTCCCACCCACCACCCAACCCCGTAGTTGGAAGCTTTGTCCCAACACCTGAGATTCAACCTTGAACAATAAATATTCAAGTCACAAGATAAAGGAGAAAGGCTGAGGACTCAGAGTGGCTCAGGGAGGTTAAAGAGACAGGACAAACAAAGGCACTGTGTCATCTAGTGTTTTCTTTACATTAAAAAAGACCTTTCATAATAAAACGCATTACTTAAACTGGCTCTAAGAATATATAAAATAGGATTCTGGACGGGGGAAATGAACAGGAGACCCCTCCACCACCACTGTTTATGTAATACGTAAACATGGAAGGGTGGGAGTGGAGCTCAGGCTCTGCCCCTACACACAAGGTGCTACAACCCAGGGGCACCCAAAGGGAGCACCAGGAGGGGAGTCCCGCAAGATGCAAGGAATAGTCTCTAGCTAGGAATGGGAGGCACCCTACTGCCCCCACACACACACCCAGTCCCCTCTAAACTAGGCATGGAGGGTTCTCAAATGGTTCCAAGCAAATGTTGATAATTGGGAGTAGGGCTCCCCTCATAAAGCCCCCCAATGCTTCAGGCACCATTAGCTCAGGTAGTCTTGGACGGACCAGATTAAGAGAGATATGAATCAGGTTCTCAAGGCCCATGGTTGTCATAATTATTTTCTTATTAGAACTATAAAAATAGCTGATTGTTTTGGGCACTGATTTTTTTTATTTTTTTTAATTATCTTTTTAAATAGCTTTGTATTTTTTTTAAAAAATAGAGTTTAAATAGTTCCATATGCCTTTCTCATAGAGGATACCATGAGGCAATCTACACAAAAATCTAAATAAGGCCTTCCGTGTAGATAATAGGACTGCAACAGTGTTAACTTCCTGGTGTCAGTCATCATACGGTGACTAGATAAAAGAATTGCTGATCAGGAAGATGTGCTGGATTATTGGAGGATAAAAAGCCAGTGGTGTGTATTTGACTTACAAATAGTTCAGGGACAAGTACATATATACCGGTATGTATTTCTACATATATTTATTTTGAGATAGGCTAGCCTCAAACTTCTTATCATCCTGCCTCCAACTCCTGAGTACTGGAATTACAGGTGGGCACCCCCACACCCAGTTTATGAGATTCTGCGAGTGGAACCCAGGGCTTTATGCACAAGAGGCAAGTACTCTACCCACTGAGCTACATGCCCAGCCCTCCCTAGGCTGTCGTGACCCTTTGTACAAACCTTGTATAAGAATTTTTTTGTACTAGTCTTCACAACTTTTCAAAAAGTCTGAAATTAGACAAGATGGCAAGCTAATCCCCCCCCCCCCACACACACACACAAATCAAATAAACGGCGCTCTAACGCCATTCTGGGTCCTGACGCTCAAGCAGAAACAGCTTCCGGTTCCTGGAGCCCTTAGTAGGTGCCAGGCAGGTTCGAATTGCTTTTTCAGGTCTGTGTCCTTGAATCCTTGGCGGCCTGTGGAGGGAGCGCCGTCATTGCCCTTCATTTACAGGAAAGAAAACCTTCAGTCCAGTGGGGTGGGGGGTGGGGGTGCCCAAGGTCACTCTACCAATGAGGGATGGGATTGGAACGGGCTCTTCTATCCAGAGAATAAAACATCCAGGAGGTTGGTTCTATAGAAGGACTGGGGTCCTCGCGCATGGCTGTCAGCTGGATCTGCAGTCTCCTCACAAGCCCATGGGTCACCATTTGTGACATGCTCTGTTCACTGTCCCCATACGGCCTTCCCCTATATTCTCTTCTGGGACGGCCCGTCCTTTCTTCAAGCCCACTGCTGAGGGGGGACCTTCTCTCTCCTGTACAGTTAGTTGCATAGCACAAACCAGCCCCTCTGTCAGGGACTAGCCCACTTTCTGTCTCCTGCTGTAACTCTTTTAGCAAAGGCAGAAGTGCAACTCCACAGCAGTATCCAGCTCTGGACCCGGATGCTTAGATTCCAAGTCTGGGGTTTTCTGCTACTGGCTGTGTGGTCTTGGGTGTGTTACTCCTCTCTGAGCACCTCAGAAACAAAATCGCTACTATAACTCAGTTTGTTCTATAGAGATAGCAAGCAGTGAATACATGTCTGGTAAGCAGCAGTAACTGAAATCTTAGCTACAATTCATGTGTCCTCTCAAAATGTCAGTTTTACTTCTTCTTTTTTTTTTTTAATTTTCAGATAAATTGATTATGAGCATGTGTCCAAGTTACATTTCTAGTTTGCTCAGAACCCAATCCACAGCTGCCCAAAGAAGGTTCTCGGGAAAATAGAACGGTTGAATAACCATTATTAAACTGAACATAAGACAAGGCGTCTAATAATCACTGGGTGTTTAGGTAGTTGATTTCCCTAAAGAGGTTCTAATCGTGTTAAGGTTTATCAGAAAATTGTTTAAGCACTTACCAGGAATACAAACCAGCCTCTTGGTTGTGGTGGCGGGACAGGACTGTGGTTGAGAGTTGCATCAGAAGAATGAAGTTTGTCCTAGACCCTAATGTCTCTCTCTCTGTCTGTCTTTCTCCTCCTCTCCCTCTCTCTTCTCTCCCTCCCTTCCTCTCCATCCCTCTCTCCTCTCCTCTCTCCTCCTCTTCCTCTCTCTCTCTCTCTCTTTCTCTCTCTCTCTCTCGATTGAATTCAGGACCTTTGGAAGAGCAGTCAGTGCTCTTAACTGCTGAACCATCTCTCCAGCCCTGACCTCTCTCTTCTTAATCACAGTGACCACAGCTGACATTCCTCTTTCCCCACACTTCACTCTGGCCTGGGCTAGAGCTGTGTGACAGGCCCAGCGTGGAGCATGTCACGTTTGTTCCTGCCTCCCCACCGCCCCGTTCCATTTAGAATGCTCAGTTACAAGGCAATGCTGTGCGGATTGTGCTATGGGATAGGAATGTGAGAGAAACACACACTCTCCCGTCCCCCATGACAAAAATAAAAAGGTTTCAGAGGGGGACAAGGTCACTCACTCTCCCCCCGTGTGGTGGGTCAGCTGAGTGCTGTTGGGGTAGACAGAACTTGGTTGGGCTGTCTTCCCGCTACCATAGGATAAGGTTTTTGCCAACTTGAAGATAAAACACAGACGTTGGCAGAGGACCAAAGCCGTATTACCAAGCATGGACTCCTTTCCTCTGACAGGACAGTAAAGGGCTGGATCCAAGTAGCTTACTAATGTTTCCTAAGAGATTTACAGACATCTTGTCATGGTCTGAACAGACGGAGTCGGCAGCTGGACTCATGCTCTTCTGGAAGAAGCTGGCTGCCTGTCCATCATGAAGGCGGCTTCACAGGTAGGAGAGCCATCTCCTGGCTAGTGTGAAGTGAGGTCAGTTAAAGTGTGGTCCCTGAGCAGCGGTGAGAACTGAATTAGAAATGAGAACTCTTGGGGCTAGAAATATGGCTAGGTGGTTAAGAGCACTTACTGCTCTTGCAGAGGACCCAAGTTTGGTTCCCAGCACCGATATCAGGTGGCTCACAACCCTCTATAACTCCATCTCCGGGGATCTGACGCTTGTCTTCTAGCCTCTGCAGGCACCTGCACTGATGTATACACACATACACATAACCAAAAATAAAATAACTCTTTGGAAGGAAGGACTCTTGTCCCCACCCAACACATAGATTCAGAAGTGGCTGGAGCCTGGTGATCCTGCTTAAACATGCCATCCAGGAGTTGATGCAAACTCAAGTTCACATCTGGGTGGGTTACGCTGTCGTACCTGGTCCTTTTTTTTTTTAAAGATTTATTTATTTTATGTATATGAGTATACTGTCACTGCCTTCAGACACACCAGAAGGGGACATCAGAACCCATTACAGATGGTTATGAGCTACCATGTGGTTGCTAGGAATTGAACTCAGGACCTCTGGAAGAGCAGTCAGTGCTCTTAACCGTTGAGCCATCTCTCTAGCCCATGAGCCATCTTTCCCCCTGCTCCTTTTCTTCTCTCATTTCCTACCATATTCTTTGCCTCCTGTCTTCTCACACCCCTTCTCCTCCACAAAACAGCAATCCCTTTTCAGAGATCCTCAAGGTTCAGTCTAAGTGCCCCAGGTGTGTGTGAGCTTCTGCTGTCAGAGCCTTTGTGCTGTTTCCTCTGCCTGGAACACTTTTCCTCTAGAGAGAGGAGTAAATAGGGCCCCATTTACCACCTGCTCCAGCCATGGCTTGCTTTCTTGCCTGATGTAAAGGAACACAACCCCTCCTGCCCCATCTTTCCCTCTGATTCAATTCCCTTTTTTCCCACTCCCAACTGTGTGATACATTTACCCACCACCTTCTCTCACCCAAGACAGAAGACTGTTGGTCTCTGGCCCATCTGTGTATTCTCTCAGCTGAATCCTTTGCAAGCCGCCTTGCCTAAAAAGTAGGAAGACATCTTGATGCTACCCTGTACCAGGACTCCACATGCAAAGTAAAAGCAGAAGTAAGAACCAGCCAGAATAGGCCCTCACTGCCCAGGACCCTAAAGATGCTTGGAACAAAATGTCACTCACTGGAAAAGAACAACAGCTTTGAGGAGAGCCACTACAGCAGTTACTCAACGAAAAGGTGGCTTCTAAAGGATGGAGAAGTGGGGAACCCCCCACCCCAACCCATGACACACACTGATTCTTTTGATAAATCTTTGTCAAGTGCCAACCGATCACCATGGCCAGTGCCAGATCCTATGCAGAAGGCAGATCTGATACCGTGGCTTCTTTTGGCCAGCTCTGCTGTAGACACTTTTGGCTCTTCAGCTCCTGGGCCTGCTTACAATCTTGCAGGTCCCCTCTTGCTGTGGATTGAATACTGTCACCATCTTTCCAGTCTGTGTGTTTAATCTTAACCTCCAATGAGACTGTGGGGATAGGAGGATTAGAGAGGGAAGTCAAGGCTCCATGAGGCAAACTGGTAGAATAGATGTCCTTGTTACAAAGGCTCCTGGGAGGCCATTCTTGCGCCATCACATGAAGATACAACCAGGAGGCCTTTCACAAACCATGTAGAAAACACCCACGAGCCACTGAAGCAGCTGGCACCTTGACCTTGTCAGCTCCAAAGCTGTGAGAAAATTAATTCCATCACCCAAGCCACCAGCATATAATGTTTTGCTATGGCATCTCTAGCTAACTGATACTCTTACCTCTGCCCCACCACTCAGTATCCAGTTGTCCTGGCTATTCTACAGGTTGAGGTGGGGGCCACCAAAAGGTGGCTTCTTACAAGTGTTAAGTGACAAGCAGTCTGTGATTTCCTACTTCAGCCACATACCTGCAGCCTGTAACCTGCACCATTCGAGCCAGAGTCCCGACAAGGGAAACTGAGCCTTCACGGCCTTCTGCTTTCTGTTCCCCAGTGGAGACACCTTCCTTAGCCTCCTGCCATAGTTCTCTGTTCTACTTCCTGTCCTTCAAGGTCAGAAAAGCAGCATGCCTTTTTTTTGTGGCCCATAGTTATGTCCATGTTCTTCCTAGTCCCAGCTAAGACTTGAAGAGTGGCTGGGTAGTGGTGGCGCATGCCTTCAATCCCAGCACTTGGGAGGCAGAGGCAGGCAGATTTCTGAGTTCGAGGCCAGCCTGGTCTGCAGAGTGAGTTCCAGGACAGCCAAGGCTACACAGAGAAACCCTGTCTCGAAAAACCAAAAAAAAAAAAAAAAGACTTGAAGAGTGGACAGAAGCTTCTCTCTCACATATCTGAAAATTGCCTGGGACAGATCACCCAGTGTGTTCATTAGTATTATGAACAATAGACAGGCCTAAAGAATCCTACCTTGCTATTTTGTTGCATGGCCCTGTTTCAAAGTCCAAAACTGACATTTTGATCTCCTTTGGTGAAAAAAGATACCTAAGGCATATTAGAATAAAATTTATATACTGGGAAAAGCAAAATAGAAAGGCACACTAAAACTACATATAATTGTGTATGTGTGTATATGTGTATCTCCTTTTGTAGATCTATACACATAAGCATATGCATATATATATGTGTGTGTATATATATATATATATATATATATATCCATTTTCAGCACAAGTAGGTATTGTCTTACACATTTCTCTGACTCTAACTTCATTTATCTAACATTACACCTTCATCCTTCCACATTTGACCCAAGAGCTCATCTTCCGTCTCTACCTCTATAACCCAAATTACAGATGCTTCTCATACAGCTGCTAGTCTGTCCCTTAAGAGGCTTCCCCTGCTTCCGCTTGTCCAGCTGTTCTTCAGAGATGAAGGGTCTCTGCAAACCAATCTGCTGATGGCAAGACACCTGTGTCCACTGGCCACTGCCATTCCCGGAACCAACCAGTGGCTGAGGTAGTGGCTCTCACCTGTGCCTTCCCCTGCTTGCCTGTGGAGATAAACAGGTGACTCAAAAAGGGGGGTGTGCTGGAAGTGCTTTCAGTGGAGAACAGTATCAAATGATAGCTTTGTTCTAATGTAGAGGCCTGGTCTAAAGTAGAAATAAAAATAAAGCAAAATGAGATGTATGCACTTTGCAAAAGGGCTGAACTGCAAGATTTATGGGATATGGAATTTAACTTGTTCGATTAAGTTCACGACAATGAAAGGTTAAGTCAGATACTGCTTATCAACCTGCTCCAGACATTAGAACACAGCAAAGGGGACAGTGGGGGCCCAGACATTGCAAATTCACTTTTAAATTCAGCTTTGGCGATTTTCAATAACAGAAATAAAAAGTTCAAAATGACCTGGAGAAATTTTTATTATAAACACAGCAATAATTTTAACCCAGGCAGGTAACACCCTACTACCTTAGAGAAACCCTATCCTGAGGATTCTAAATGGGCAGTGCCATCCGTGCTCTGGAAAAGCGGGGTGCCAGAAAAAGATGGCCCTGTGCAGTGGTCTAAGAGACAGGACTGCCTCCTCTACAGAAGAAAGCCTTCTTCTTGAGGGGGTCAAGTTCTACCCTCTGAAGGGAGGAAGGGTATTCATACCCTAAATCTCCAAGATTAAAGTCATACTCACATGTATACAGATGACCACCAAGATGCTTCAAGTCATTCTTAGTGTGACAGGTACTTGTTGGGGTTCACTGTGTGAAGGTGTGTCTCTGTATATTCAATTGTTAATTCTGTACCAGGAGAAAGCTGAATGCTGGCAGGATTCTATTATTACCTGGTTTTCTATTTTACAAATTTGTTCTTCCTCACCTGCCTAAGGCAATCTAGAATTGTATGACTGGCTGTAATAAAGAACCAACGGACAACAGCTGAGCAGGAAGTAGAGGGAGGATCTTCTGGGCAGACAGAGGGACTCTGGGAGAAATCAGAGGCAGAAGATTCAGCCTTATAAGTGCTGAATAGACAACCAGAGTGGACACAGGTAGATCTGGCCACATGGTGGAACACAGTGCAAGAATTAGTCAGGTTAGAGTTGACTGGAAACTCCTTAGCAAAAGGCCCAAGCTTTAAAATAATAAGTCTCTTGTGTCATTATTTATATCACCAGCAGATCCAAGGTGGTCCTGCTATAGGTACCATTGTTAACTTTCTTCCCAACCAACAGTGGGGCTCCATTCTCTACGTTGATCATTCAGGACGCTATTAAAATAGATTTGTATAGTAACCAAAGCTAATGGAATGCCCAAAAGCTAAAAATAAGTTACCATTAATCCCAGTCTTGGTACATGTCCATAAAAAGTCAAGAACATTCCTAGACCCATCTCTAGCTCAAATGACAGATATGCAGGATGTTTATAAACCAAAAGCAATGTCAAGTATCAAGACAAATCTTAGCTGATACCTTCTCAGGATAGAAAAGACCACCCTACTCAGATTGGGTAACTAAAAAAAAAAAAATTTTTTTTTTTTTGGTTTCTCGAGACAGGGTTTCTTTGTGTAGTCCTGGCTGTCCTGGAACTCACTCTGTAGACCAGGCTGGCCTCAAACTCAGAAATCCACCTGCCTCTGCCTCCCAAGTGCTGGGATTAAAGGTGTGCGCCACCACCACCTGGCCAAAAAATTTTTTCTCTAAAATAAAAAACTAGTTTTTTTTGTGTTCCCACAACCCCAGAAGCATCTTAATTGTCCATACCTACAGCCTGCCAACAGGTTGAGACTTAAACCCTCTTCACTGGCCTGGAGAGATGGCTCATCAGTCAAAAATGATTTCTGTCCTTGCAGAGGTCGGTTCAGTTCCCAGCATTTATGTGAGGAGGCTCAAGGCCACCTGTAATTCTCAGTGCAGTGACTATATGCCTTCTATTCTGTGAACTGTAGACCTCCCTACACGGACATAGTTTAAAAAGCAAAATTTATCATTTCCCTGTTTGTGTTCTGGGAATCAAGCCCGGCAAGCACGTTTACCCACTAAGCCTTCCTTCCACAGGTCCTTCACTAAATACAAAAGTCCTAGTTATAAACCCATCAGTAATTGCATCCTTTCTGTCAGTTTTTCCTTTGGCCATACTGGTATTCAGTAGTTACTCAGGAGGGTTTCTTCTCTTTCAATTCCACCCCTCTCACCCCAGAGGGAGCACTTCTATTCCTTAAGGGCCTCCAAAGCCAGTCCCTGAGCACAGCTGGTTCCCACTGCAACCACCTGTCTACAGTAATCTGTCCTGTCAGGAAGATGCTCTGCATTTTATATCCCAGTCCCTTGCCCATTCATTCCCCCAGGTCTTAGCAGTGACATCACATCCTAGAACTCTGGGACACCCCGCCTCAGCCTTCTTTACTGACACAGGCACCTTTCCCAAGTCCTGACCTTGACTGTTCAGCAATCTAACTCTCACAAGCCCTAAATGCATATAGGTTACTAGCCCCAGTCCTAACTGTACACTTCCAATACACGGAAGCCCAAGCCTTCCTTTTCCACACGGCCAGCCCTGAGTTCATGGGTTGACACGGATTTTAAAGGCAGACTGAATTAACCTGAGGTTTATTGCACAGCTGTTAGGGAGGTAACAGGAAGTTGGCAACAAGTTCTAGTCATTCCAGGCACTGGCAGATGGTCACAGGGACAGAACATGGCCATCTGAGGTGTTGGTGTCAAAACTTGGTATGTCTGAGCCAATGACTAAAGTAAAAAGCTGTTTCATGATGCTGAGGGGGTGGTGTCTCCAGTTTCACTTTGAGCATGGTCTTCTTGTCCGCTCCCTGGCCCTCTGGTGTCCACAATCATCTAGAAAATTGGGGGTGGGGGGAGAGAAGAACATGATGCTTTACATCTCCACCCATGTCACCACATCGCTTCTGGCACTGTTAGCTAAGTGGAAGCTGATAGCAGGTCAGAGCTAGACAGGCTCAGAGACCAGAGTCCCTGTTAGCCAAGTTTACTCTTCCGGTGGTGTGTGGGAACACACCAGCCTCCTACCAGACAGGCTTCTGCAGGCCTCTTGTCTGTAGCCATGGAAGGAGGATGTGATTGGGACTCATAGGTTATTTGCCAAAATTGAGCCAGAATAAAACCCCTCAGGGCAAAGGCTGGCTTCTATCATCTCCCTTCCAGAAGCCTCTGAGGACAGTGCCCAGCACTAGTAGAGGACATTCAGCGAACCTGGTATCAGCAAACCTGGTATCAGCAACCAAGAGACCAATAGGCTGTGAGAAGGAAGATTTGTTGGAAAGCATCAGGGTTTGGTAAGGACAGTAGACCTTCCAAACACGGGGAAAAGGCTTTCCGCATCCTCTCCCTGCAGTATCAATGACCAGGGCACCAGCAGCCCACAATCACTTTCGAATACAGGGGCAGAAGGGAAGCCACAGTGGGATGGGCAGCTTAGGAAATGGCCCAACTGGGACAAATGACCAGGAAACAGTGACCACATTCACAGCCTCTAACAGAGGTGGCTTCCCAACTCTCCAAGCTTCTCAAACAGAAGAGAGCTGCTAAATACTGCTGCCTGCAGGCATGAGCACTCTCACACACACGCCAAGGGATGGTGGTGATGTTGCTTCAGAGACCACAATTTGAGAACCATTACTTCAGTGGCCTCTTACTAAATAGAATGAACGAAAATGAACAAGGTTGGGGGTACTTCTGAGGACTCACTAGTCAGGAAGTCTGGGATAGGACTGCTCCCTAAAAAAGTGCCCACCACAGTTCAGAGAAGGCTAACTGCAACCCAACTGTCTGTACCCCAACTGCAGCCCTTCTCAAGCCAACAAGCACTGCAGATCCCAACGAAACCTAGGGGCCTGAAGCTTCCCAGGTGCTCCTGTGACCCCAAAGCAGCTCTTTACTTCACACTATGAAGATGTGAGGAAGTGAGGTGGCGGGGGCTGGGGGTTGGGGGGAAGAATGTCCCTGCTGGCCCAGGTGGGGAAGCAGCCTCTGCTTTTCCTTATGACTGTGGCCTTTGCTGGACCACTGCTGCTCTCTAGTGAGGCGTCTGGATTCATACCTTCAAGGGCCCTGTTCCAACTTCTTCTGGAAAGCCAAGAACTGGTGCGCACACGTGGCAGAGATCAACTGACAATCCTGCAGAGACAAGCCACACTCAGGACCTCATAGTCAACCAAGATTTCAACAGGAACCAAGATACAATTATTAGTTGGGGGTGGGTGGGATACAAGGTAGCTACAACAGCTTCTTCCTGGAACCCCTTTCCTCCTCCATGCAGGGCACTCAACTCAAGATCCCACCCTCAGCCCCACACTGCCATTCTTTTCCTTCTGACTGCACCCATCTTCCACAGGCGAAGGCTACCTGCATAATCTTGATGGGTTTCTTTCTTTCTTTCCTCACACTGATTACATTGTAACTTCTGATAAAGTTGGCTTTCCTGCTTTTAGTTTTGTTAAGAGCAATCTGGATGTGTGTGCAGGTTTGAATGAGAATGGGCCCCACCCATAGGCTCATGTATTTGAATACTTGGTCCCTAGTCTGTAGAACTGCTTGGGACGATTAGAAGTGTGGCCTTGTTAGAGGAGGTGTCATGGGGGTGGGGCAAGAGAGCTGAGGTTTCAAAAGCCCATGCCATTCCCAGTTAGTTCTCTGCCTGGTTGTAGTGAGATGTGAGCTCTCAGTTATTGCTTCAACATGGCCACGCCCGAAGGCATACTGGTCATGAACAGACTCACCCTCTGAAATTCTTAAGCCCCCAATAAACTCTTCATGGCCACTAGGCACACACATGATAGACATACATATGTACAGTCACATATACACACGAAATAAAAAAGTCAGATTGCATTTTGGTCTGCAAACCATGCATTTTAAAGAAAGCTCCAAAAGGCCAGACAATCGGCAGCACAGATGGCTAAGATGGTGGCTCATATACACATCAGGCCGCCAGGGACTACAGGGCTAGGAAGTGAGCTGCACATTCTGTACCAGGGAGCCCCTTCTCAACACACGCCTACGGACTATCACATGCTCTACCTCCTGCCCTCCCCAGTCCACTCAGTCCAGCCCACATTTCCTCCTGTTCTCTCTCCTCTGTTCCTATGTGAAAACTTGAAGAACCTGTCTAGAGACCTTTGGAAATCTGTGCTGATCCATCACCTCACAACATGCAAACACCCCAAGTTTCTGGAAACAGAACGCCAAGTTGCAAAGACCCAGCACTGACGAGCAGCTTCTAGGATGCACTATACTTCTATAAGGCTGCAGAGAAAGACACAAGTGTAGGAAAGCTCCAGGAGCTGGAGGAGTCAGGAACAGACACCCCGAACTCAGAACATGTCTTTCAGCATCCTTTCCCTGCGTTACCAATGACCTCAGCACACGCAGCCAAGATCACTTTCGGATGCAGGGGCCAAAAAGGACAAAAGGAACCCTAGGAAAGACAGAAGACGGATGCCAGGCCCAGATGAAAGCCACAGTGAACATCAACTGCACAGAACACCAACAATCTGCCAATAAGGTGAGTCAGTCCTGAAAATCTTTGTCTTGGCTTTGGTTTTCCAAGCCTGGAAATGGAGGTTCAAAATAGCTTAGACTGCTTATGGTGTATTCTGTGGACTAGCTAGAGAGCAGCTGGTCGCTTGATGGCAGCTCAAGGGAACAATGTCTAGGCTGAGGCCCTGCTTTCCAGGGCAGAGGCAAGGCACACATCTGGGTGTACTTCTGCCACTGGGGGAAAAATGGGTTCTGCTTTGATGCTGAGGGAGGGGTCCTGAGGAAGCCAGTGCAGATGCTCCAGACCACCCTAACTTTTTCTAATTGTCCAGCTATAGATGTTCCCTCTACTGCTAACAAGTCACTGCTACCTAACACAATGACAAAGATAAAGGCCAGAGTGAGATGGAGGCACATGCACGTGTCTCCAATGCCTATATCCACCCCTTGCCCTTACAACTCACCAACACTAGAACAGCCCCACACTCACCCCTAGTGAGTTATCTGGAGGAACAGGGCATGACCTAGGTCTCCCAGGGAGATGGAAGGATCCACACAGCACTCCCTACTCATTCTCCCCTCCCGTGTCACTAAAGCAGCAGAGAAAACTACGCACTTCAAAGGCCGGGGCTCCAGACTGGACAGAGCCATCCTTACATTCTCAAACACCAATCCCTTGTGCAGTGACTTACCTGCTATGGCCTCCTGAGCACCCGGCCAGTGGATCCACTTCTTCTCTAGAGAAGGGACCAGAGCTCTTGGGAGACAGGTCTGATGACCCACGGTGCTGGGTGCTCAAAGGCACATCAGGACACGGCGCTCTGGAGTGTACCGTCTCACCTGGCATTGCGTATGTAAGAGCAGTACAAACACATCAGTTACTGTGTGCTGTCAGGCCCTCATTCCTGCCTATTGTCACAGGGTGGAGAGAAAAACCTTTCCCAAGCGGCTACCTAAGGCCAGGATCAAAAGCAGGCCACAAGGGAAGAATTCAAGGAAGCAAATCTGCTCCCTCCTGGGGCTCTCTGTCAAGCTGTTTACTCAGTTTACAAGTGACAATGCCTTACAGGAAGTAACTCTCCCTTGACCGTTCATTTGTTCAGTCAGAACCCTGACTCTTGACTAACAGAAGACAGCAAGATGCACGCTAGCTAGAAGTCAAACAACGTAACATTTTCTACAAGTTCTCAAGTGTCCTGAGGAGGTGACAACTGGGTGTGGAGGCTGAGAAAGCTTCTGAAGGAAGCAGCCGGCGTCCCAGCTCCAAACCACTGCTTCACAGAAATGCCAGAATGACAGGAAGCAGGCGATGTGAGAAAGCACCAGGGTTTGGCAAGAATAAGTGTGGATCCTCCAAACACGGGGAAAGGCTTTCCGAATCCTCTCCCTGCAGTATCAATGACCAGGGCACCGGCAGCCCACAATCACTTTCGAATACAGGGACAAAGAGCAGAGAGTAAGATGAGAGGGAAGGCTACAGCCAAGAGATGAGCAAGGGTTAAACTGGAAACAGAAAGACAGACAGACAACAGCCAGATAGCCAGCAAAAGAAAGAAGCAACAGTTACTGCTGGGAGGAGGTGACCATTCTAACGAGCACTGGCCACTAGACCTGCAGTAGACCCAGCACGTGCTGTCATGTCTTAGATAAACACAACCTGCCCAGCTGGCAGAGCCAAAGGGTGACAGACCTCTTATGTCAGAGGCAGGAACTGGTAGTCCCGTTTTTCTGATGAGGAAACTAAGAAACAGACAAGGCCTGGAAGCTAGCAGAAAGCAGTGACTGAGATCTAGACAGTGCATATGACCCCCAAATCCTTCTCGTTCCTCTCCATTCTGTTGTCAACCCCCACCAAAGTAAAGCAGAGGGACACAGAAGGGACGGTGGGAACATTATGACATACAAGACACAGATCCCAAGTGGGTACAGCAAGAAGCAGGCAGAGCTCAAAGCACCCAGCCTCACCTTACACACTTCCAACTCTAACTGAAAAAACTGCACCCCAGATCCCAGGGCACAACCCTCACTCAGGAGCACCGTGGTCCATCAGTCCAGCAGGACGGAGACACCGCTCGTGGCCACTGTAGAGCCAAGCTATTATGTCTGCAAAAAAATAGCACCCAGTTACCTGGGAAGCACACTGAATGCCAGACACAGAAGCTGCCAGGCAGCCAACCACGTGGCATGGACCCAACCCCACCCATAAGGGACTCCCACTATGCAACATGGATCTGAGCTGTCCCCAGAATCTTGCCCTTGGGTACTTCTGGCTTCCACTGGGCTTCTCTCTGCACAGTGGTTTTGATGTGTTTATAAAAAGATAAAGAGGAAGAATATGTTCTGTGGAGGTGTGGAGAGGTATGGGGGACGGGGATGTCTCAGTGGGGCCATGCCGAGGCATCCCTTCCCCCTGAGTGACCACCCACACAACGGTATAGTAGAGATTTATTCAGGGCATGGGGAGGGGAGTTAAGAAGTTAGTAGAGACAGAGAGTAGAGAAGTAGAGGCTGGCCATGAGCATGTGGAGAGGGGGGAAGGGAAGGGGTGAGGTGAAAGGGAGAAGTAAGAGAGGGCAAGAGAGCCAAGAGAGAGAGGAGGGGGCAAGCAGCCCCTTTCATAGAGGGCCAGGCCTACCTGGCTGTTGCCAGGTAACTGTGGGGGTGGAGTTTAGACAGAATGCTAAGAGGCTTCATCTGCCTTTCTCAAGTGATCGGATTCCGCACCACCCCTCTGCTGGTGCCCATGGGAAGGCTATTTAGAGGCACCGGAGCTTCAAGTTGCTCCGGAATAGCAGCGCTTACCCAGGCATCCTCTCCCTGGACCGTGAACGCTCAACACGGACTTGAAGGGAGTAGGGGGCTCCGGCTGCTGCAGAAGCTGTCGACCCAAGGAGCTTCCATCGGTCTCCAGGAGGGCTGTGCAGTCTACAGCCTAGCAGGACAAGGGAAGAGGCTGCAGTGCAAGGCAGGGCAGGGGGACCCGGACGCTGCACCCGGGATCCTGGGAGCGTCCTCAGCTTAGACCCTGGTCAACGGATTCGCCTTGGTAGGATACTAAAAACATAGAACACAAGTCGTAAATAACGAT
This sequence comes from Grammomys surdaster, assembly GCF_004785775.1. Classification (NCBI taxonomy): domain Eukaryota; kingdom Metazoa; phylum Chordata; class Mammalia; order Rodentia; family Muridae; genus Grammomys; species Grammomys surdaster. The sequence goes on along the minus strand of NW_021620408.1, from coordinate 932,909 downwards.
CCAGTTTTTGTAGGCGACAGACACGGCTTTGGGGCTTCGGATACTGGAGCGGCGAAAAGCAAACTGCTGTAGACCAGCCGCCCACCCGCAGCCCTGTTTGCTTGATGGAGGGAACGGCGCTGCTCATGCACCCCGCTGCACTCACCTTGGCGCCCTGTATTGGGGAGACCAGCAGACAGCCCGGGAATATGCAGGATGTCTGTAGATTTGGGCGGATGGCATTGACCAGAGAGGAAGCACATCCACGCGACGGGAAACTTTGGTCTTCACCACGGGCGCCGGCGGAAGTACAAATGATAAAGCGCGCTGCAGCCTAGAGCAGCATCTCCGAGCGGCGGTCCCTCCAGCGCCCCCTGGAGGAGAGGAGACTAACAACTGTTTGAACTATTAAGTTAATTTGTAACAATGATTGGTTTAAGGGAGAAACTTTCCCTTGTTTGCCGATTTTTTTTTCTTATTTGTTCTGAAGTAGATCTCTCTTACTAGCTACTGATTCCATAGCTCCTGGCTCAGCGGTGCCACAAAGGAACAAATGATGACTTACTGGCATGCTTCTTTAAACACCACCACACTGGATCAGTAGTGGCTTGAGACTAACATGTGAAAGTGATGCGCCCAGAGGTGTGAGAAAAGAATGAATGCTTTGTTAACCCGCTACCTAAAAATCAAAAGGCAGATCGAACGATTCCCTTAACCAGAAAAGTCCTGATCCAAGTAACAGAGATGATAGACGGATGTCTGAGAAGGAGCTCACGTGTCTCCAAATCTTCACTCTCGCAAACTCTGCCTGGATCCTAGGTCAAATGTGGCTCTTGGCCCCTTGTACAGCAATTCTGCTCTTGGGGCTGAAGACGGAATTCCACTGAAAGAATCCAGAGGCTGACTACGTCAGGAGAAAGCAGAAATCCAGATTTGCCCTGTGCAACCTTGAAGGAGATGGGAGTCCTAGATTCCATACTTGAGAGATGTCCACATCTAGGAACTGTGTGTCTCTGTGATAGGAGGAACTGTGAGATGTTGTTATTGGGCTATGCTGACCCTCTGCCTCCCGAATGCTAGGAGTGCACCACCACTGCCGTGCCTAAGAGTGACTCTTTAGGATTTATTTATTTAATGTCTGAGTGCTCGCTCTATCTGTATGTACACTTGCTTGCCAAAAGAGGGCATCAGATCCCATATGTTTGCTGGGAATTGAGTTCAGGACCTCTGGAAGAGCAGTCAGTGTTCTTAACCTCTGAGCTATCTCTCCAGTCTCTAAGGGTGACTAAAACAGAAAAGATAGTCTGGGCTGGAGAGATGGCTCAGTAACTAAAAGCGATTGCAGAGGACCTGGGTTCAATTCCCAATACTCATAAAGAGCACCTAATGTTTGTGTCTATAACTCCAGTTTTAAGGGATATGATGCCCTCTACTGGGCATTGTGAACATGTGTGTAGATGTGGTACACAGTATTTCAGGCAAAACACCCATAGGCATAGCATTAAAAAAAAAATTTTAACGCAAAAGGTAGAATTAGTTCTAATGATGTATTTTTTATAAATTTAATACTGTAACAAAATAATGTGTCAGCACTGTCATGGTTAATATTGCCAACTTGACAGGATTCAGAATCACCTAGAAGACAATAGACTAGGCACACCTGTGAGGGACACCTAGATTAAGTTAGCCGCTGGGCATGTCTGTAAAGGAATGATCTAGATTACAATGAATGAGATGAGAAAGCCCACCTTAACTGGGTGTGGACAGCACCGTTCTGGGGTCTGGGGTCTTGAGCTGAACTAACAGAGGAGAGTTAGCTGAGCAGTAGCAATTGTTTTTCTTCATGTCCTGTGGAGAGCCGCATAGTGCTGCGCCCTTAAGATGGCGCTGGTCTCCACCTTCCGCCACCTGTTGGCGAGTGCTCTTAGGAGTAAACAAGTCCTTGCCACCTGCTGGTGAGGACTCTTAGGAGTAAACAACTCCTTATTTGTCTGTGGCTGGTGATCTGGCTTGTCTCCGTGTGAGTGTGTGTGTGTGTGTGTGTGTGTGTGTGTGTGTGTGTGTGTGTACCTATCTGCTGTTGCCATGTGGCAGACGGGGGTTGGCTATTCCTAGAGTACTTAAGCCTGGGAGACGCTTCCCCGGGGTTGTCAGTAAGAAGCTTATTCAAGGTCCTGAATAAACTGCTTGGAGAAGAGCTCGCTCGTTCGTTGCGTCTTCCTTGCTGGTCGAGGGTGGACGCGACAATGTCCCAGCTCTGAATGCAGCACAACCAGCCACCCCAACCAGAACCTCAACAAGAACTTCCCTCCCATGATGGACTGACTGTACCCTTAAACTGTGAGCCAGAATAGCTTCCTCCCAGATCAGCTGGCTTTGTCAGTGTATTTTACAGAGCAATGAGAAAGATAACTGATGTCATCATACTGTATTTTTTTTCTTTCTGGATACTGGAGGTTAAACCAGTACCAAATGCTTCACTCCTGCTAGGTGATTGCTTTGTTGCTAAGCCCAAACCCCGGCCCTCTTTTAAAATTTAATTTTGAGGGGCTGGAGAGATAGTTTCAGCAGTTAAGAGTACTGACTCCTCTTCCAGAGGACCCAGGTTCAATTCCCAGCACCCACATAGCAACTCACAACTGTCTGTAACTCCAGTTCCCAGGACTGGACACCCTCACACAAACATACATGCAGGAGTGATTGTGACCTCAGAGTAGCTGAGGATGTTGGAGGCCTGGGCCTCTTCCATGGAGGAGGAGGAGGAGTCAAGGCTGAGTCAAGACAGCGTGTTCCAAAGAGGGTCAAGGCAAGAAGCCAGCAGCTGGGTCATTGAGACCTGTGAGAGCTCCAGGCCCCATCCCTGAGCACAAATGACTGTCCTGCTGGGTGTTACGCTGTATCTGTCCGTCCTCCTCCTCTGCTTCTTTCTGCTCATCTGTTACTGCACCTATCTGAGGGAATAAGCTCAGGCTCCTGAGGTCAGGGGCTGAAACCTAACGGGAGCCTTAGCACAGCATCCAGGGCCACTCAGCTGTTTCTGAACTGCCCCAGGGACTACTAGCACATAAAGTTGTGCAGACTGGGTACTGGGCACATTGGCATCATAGTCTGTGACTGGGAAGCAGAGGTGTTGGGAATGCTTGATTAAGCAGAAGCCACAAACATGTATGACTAAAAAGGAGACACTTTTCCAAGAAGTCCTCCTCTGGTGCAGCAGAGCAACCCTATGTTACACCATCCAATGCTTAAACGGTAGGTCCTTCCAATAAAGCCTCCTGGGAATACCTTCTAATAGTGTACTTTCAGAGTTAACCTTTACTTCATCCTGACTTCACGAAGCAAGGTGGACTAGTAAGTCTGAGAGAGTCAGACTGTGCAGGGCTTTTGGAGATAAAGAAGAATGTCCATCAAGGATTCTTGAGAAAGGCAGTTCTTCCCTTGGATTCTGAGTTCAATGCTCAGTTACCTCCCAAGCCCAAGTGTGTCTGTTGCTGCTCTTCTTGCTGCACTGAGATGTCTGGTACAAGCCTCTTGGGGAAGGGAAGGTTTCTTTTGGCTCACAGTTTGAGGTTACAGTCCATCACAGTGGGGAATGGCAGAAATTATGAAGGCAGGATCACAGCGTGGTGGCAGGAATATGAAGCAGCTGGTTGTATTATATCTAAAATCAGGAGCAGAGAAAGATGATGGTATGCTGGTGCCTGTTAGCTCTTTCTCTCTTTTTGTTTTGTTTTTGCTTTTTCAAGACAGGGTTTCTCTGTATAGCCCTGGCTGTCCTGGAACTCACTCTGTAGACCAGGCTGGCTGGGATTTCAGAAATCCGCCTGCATCTGCCTCTCATGTGCTGGGATCAAAGGCGTAAGCCATTACTGCCTGGCTTTTTTTTTTTTTTAAGAATTATTTATTTTTTTATGTATACTGTAGCTGTCTGCAGACATGCCAGAAGAGAGCATTGGATCCTACTACAGATGGTTATGAGCCACCATGTGGTTGCTGGGAATTGAACTCAGGACCTCAGTGCTCTTAACCTCTGAGCCATCTCTCCAGCCCCCTGCTAGCTCTTTCTTATTCAGCCTTGGACCTGTGGGATGATGCTACCCACATTCAGAGTGGACGTTTCCACCTCAGTTCACCCAATCTAGAAACACCCTCTAAGTATTCTAGATCCTGTCAACTTGACAATCGAAATTAGCCTTCATACCATGGGTCCTCACTTCCACCCTTCTTATAGCTGCAGAAGAAGTCACCCCTCTGATACCCATCACGTAACTTGTCTTGATGGTTAAGCACACACATGTCACTGATGGGGCCCAGGGTTTGCCTGGACCCAGAATGCTCAACCATATCCAAGATCCTTTCTGGCCAACTATAGTGGTTTGAGTAGGTTTGGCCCTTCTGGACTCATGTATTTGAAAATGCTTGGCCCACAGGGAGTGACACTATTAAAAGGTGTGTCCCTGTTAGAATAGGTGTGGCCTTGTTGGAGGAAATGTGTCACTGTGGGGGTGGGCTTTGAGGACACCTAGTGCTCAAGTTCTGCCCAAGACAGAAGAGAGCCTTCTCCTGCAGAGGAACCTGTGGAGGATAATCTCCTTCTTGCTGCCTTTGGTTCAAGATGATGGTACATAGAACTCTTGGTTCCTCCAGCACCAAGTTAGCCTGCACACTCCCATGCTTCCCACTATGATGATAATGGACTGAACCTCTGACACTGTACACTCCAATTAAATGTTTGCCTGTGTAAGAGTTGCACTGGTCATGGTGTCTCTTCGCAGCAATAAAACTCTAACTAAAACACCAATCATGGGCTGTGTATGTGGGGTGTGTGTGTGTGTGTGTGTGTGCTGCCAAGAGAGGCCAGTGGAGTGTGTTGGGCTCTGATTGGCAGAGTGATGTCAGCTAAGAGACACACTTGCTTAGACAAGACACATGCTAAGACAAGAACCATAGAGGGCACATGATGCCTGGAGGGTATAAATAGAACTTATTTATACCTTATTTATACCTGAGTGTAGCTGGAGTTGCAGATGATTTATAAGCTGGATGGCTTATAAACAATAGAAATCTTTTTCTTGTGGTTCTGAAGCCTAGATGTTATGCTTTGAAATATGACCTCATATTTCATAAAAATGGCCTCAAAGACTAGGTGCTTATGACTTGGTAGCTAGATCCTAGTAGGAGGAGGAGAGGTAACTGGAGGCTTGCCCTCAGAGGGGGTATTGGAAACACAGACCTGTAACTTTAATTTTTTCAAAGTCTACTTTTAATGACAGTTCTTAAATGTTTTAACCTCCCTTGTAGCTCACCACCCACCAGAGGTGGTGAAAAAGAAAGGTTACGGCGGGGGGGGGGGGGGGGTGTAGGATGTGGACCTGTTTAGAAAGGCTCTTTGGAGCAGCTCCCATCTGTGTTGTCTGGAAATCTGCAGTTCAGTTCACAGGTCGACAGTGGCAGGTGGATCCACTTGCAAACACTTCATGGATATGCCAGCAGTTCAGTTCAGAAGAATCAGGATAGCAAACAGGGGAATCAGCAGCAGTGGCACTACCTAGCAGAGACAGCCAGGCCCCAGCCTCGGCACAAGTCAGCAGGAGAGACCAGGGCCAACAGGAACATTGGGAAAGTTCTCAGCTGTGCCTCTCTCAGTGAAGCGAAGATCAGCAAAGACTAGAGACCAACAAGCGTTGCACAGCTAGCTCTATAAGCAAGCCTAGCTCAGCCCCTGTCACTGTCTATCAAGTTCCGTTTATACCCTCCGAACATCATGTGCGTCCTATGGGTCTTGCCTAAGCACGTGTATCTGTCTCAGCTGACATCACTCTGCCAATCAGCTTGAGTCCATGGAAGCAACAGAAAAGCCTGGGCACACCACCAGAAGTTTTTTGGTGCATTTCTCTCTATGGAGTCCTGACAAATGCAGCTCAACTATGCAATGTAAGGGAGACCAATACATGAGTGTTGTTAGCAAAGAATCCTTCATCACATGTCCTTTCACATGCTTGCTTTAGCAGAACATCCTTTCTCCTGTGTCTGCTTCAGTGTCCTTCATGAGTCTGCCTTAGCCTTTCACCTGTGTCCACATCAGCTAACCGTTCCTTCATGTGTTTGCTCCAGCAAAATACCATCCAACCAACTTTCCAAAGAAGCCCTAAGTTTTCACTTCACAGACTTTTCTCTTTTGGTCTCTGGCCACCATGAACAGCTTCATTCCACCACACACTCCTTGTCGTGAGCACTTGACACACTCCAGGCTCAGAAACCATAGAGCCAAACGATCAAAAGCTAAAACAAAAATCTCCTCTCCTAAGTTGCTTTCCTCGGTATTTTGGTCCAGCAACATGCTGGGAGTCTGAGCTCAAGGCACCTGCAGACTCAGTCTCTGAGCCCCGTGTCACCCCACTCCCATATCACAGGCTGATGGCTGCCTTCCCATTGTTTCCAATAAGAAGAAGGAAGAAAGGAGATCTAGGGGACCCTCATAACCTGATCACACCCCCCACCAAAGATCCTGCAACCTGATACTACCACAGTGGGAGGTAGAGTTTCAAATTGGACTTAGGGGAGGGTGTCACCATTCAGTCTGTAATACTGGAATAATAATTAAACGGGCCAAAACACCTAAAATATTACATGTGCTCAAAAATACTGGCTGCTAGTTGTATTCCTTCGTGGGATAACATGGCTAGACTGGGCTAGATGTCAAAACCAGTAAAGACACATGTCCTCAGGAATGACAACCTGCTAGGCAGTAGTGGCACGTGCCTTTAATCCTGGCGTAGGTAGGCAGATCTGAGTTTGAGGTCAGTCTGGTCTACAGAGTGATTTCTAGGACAGCCAGGGCTACACAGAGAAACCCTGTCTTGGGAAAAATAAATAAATAAAACAAAAAACAACCCCAGGACCACATGGCAGAAAAGACCAACTCAGAAGTTGTCTTCTGATATCCAAATGTGCACCATGACATGTGTGCCCACCAAGCACACATACACATAAATCAAACATAACTTTTTAAAAAGACACATGAAACAGCCAGGCGTGGTGGACACAGCTTTAACCCCCTCACTCAGGAGGCAGAGGCAGGAGGATCTTTGTGAGTTCTTCAAAGCCAGCCTGGTCTATATAGTGAGTTCCAGGACAGCCAAGACTACACAGAGAGACCCTGTCTCAAGAAAGGCAAATCAAACTAAAACAAGAAGCATTGCTGACCCATTTGCATGAGCTTTATGTCTCTACTTCACTTTTTACATATACTCCTGGATATAACATACTGAACATTTCATAATTCTTTCCTTATTTTCCATCAGGCCTTAGATTGTCTTTTCTTCAGAGAAGGCCCTGCTGTCCACTCTGAATAAATAAATTAGGTCACCACCGTCACAATCTGCCTACCACTACTTCATTTGTAGTGCTTATGGTTTTTAAAAATTTATTTTATGTGCATTAGTTTTTTGTCTGCATATATTTCACTGTAAGGTTATCAGATTTTCAGAATTACAGACAGTTATGAGCTGCCATCTGGGTGCTGGGAATTGAACCCGAGTCCTTTGGAAGAGCAGTCAGTGCTCTTAACCATTGAGCCATCTCTCCAGCCCCACGCTTATGATTTTTAATGGTCGAATTTTCTGGCCTATTTGTTTATCGTGCTCATTAAAATGTAACCGAGTTAGGAATCATGTCTGTCTTATTGTTTTATTTATATTGTTTTATTTTTAGTGCGTAGTCTGACCCTTGATACAACGTAGTTCCTTGGATATTATGGGGGGATGCAAAGCTAGATGAATAGATTAATGAAAAAAATGAGTGGATGGATAGATGGATGAATGGATAGGCAGACAGATGCATGCAGATTAATAATTAGATACATAAGAAGGCAGATGGATCAGTATGATGGACGACTAACGGGATGAGAGGAAGCTATGTTCCGCACATATTTTCTGGCAAATGGATGCATGGACTGAATGGAAGCTCAGACTTCGGAAGGAGAGCCTCGCTGGCGCAGTAAGAATTTCGGCTCTACTCCTGCAGAGGACGCTGCAGAGCCACGCCCACTGGCCAGCTGCACAAAAGGCGAAGCTGGAGACTGCAGCGCGCGCAGCCGCAGCTGGACAGACACTGCGGTGTTGGGGGAGTGTCCTGCGCAATCCCGCACTGCGGCACTCACGCACTTTGCTTTCCTGCTAGGCGAGTCACCTTGGCTCTGCGCTCTTGGCCGCCTCCAAGGCCTCCCGTCTTTAACCGGGAAAACCCAGGAGCCAGGAAGCTAGTGTGCGGGCTTGATCCTCCTACCTTTGCAAGCTATGGACCTCCTGGAGTACTCGAAAGGAGATCGTTGGTAGGCTGCCTTTCAGGGTCGGTGGGCTCGAGCTGAGCTGAAGCCCAGCCTCAGGGGAGGGAGCCGATAGGAGAGAGACCTGGGGATGCAGTGCTAGTGCGCCCGGGGGAGGTGGAGAGTTGGGGGCTGAGCCCAGGTGCTTCCGGCTCATGTGGCATGCGAAGCCTCTTGTCCTTTTTTTTTTTCTTTTTTCTTTTCTTTTTTTTTTTTTAAAGATTTATTTATTTTTTATATATGAGTACACTGTAGCTGTGTTCAGACACACCAGAAGAGGGCATCAGATCTCATTACAGATGGTTGTGAGCCACCATGTGGTTGCTGGGATTTGAACTCAGAACCTCTGGAAGTGCAGTCAGTGCTCTTAACCACTGAGCCATCTCTCCAGCCCCCCCTCTTGTCCTTTCTTACACAGGGTCCTCGGATTGTTGATACCCCGTCCTTCCAAGCTGATAAGCCCAGGACTCTGGGATGGGATGTTAGGATTCCTGTGTGGCACCTTGCTGTGAACCCCTTCCCAAGGGCTTGCTTCCCTGATGGGCCTTTGCCGCAAGGCCCTCTTGACACCAAGGATGATGACGCACCCAGCGCCTCTCCCCCCACCCTCCACACTCACTGGTGGGTGCCACCGTCCAGGAAGCAAGTATCCTGGTAAGTGCTGCAGACACATCTTGAAGCCTGAGTGGCACCTAACTTTAGCCTTCCTATGGGCACCAGCAGTGGGGTGGGGTGGAGTTCAGCCAAGTTCTGAGGACAGCATGGCAAAGACCCCGTGGAGGAAAGCCTGGTGGGGGACTTGGGAGTCTGGACTCAGGCCATAAAAGACCTCAGGTCCTATTTGAGTTGGTTCCTTTATTCCCAGGTAGGGAAGTTGCAAAGGCAGATCTGGCTACTTGTCTTATTTTTTGAACCCTAGTGTCTGGCTGCATGGTTGCTATGCCATATGAACATCATTTTGAACCTAAGTTGGTCTTGTGGGTGGCAGGTAGAGCCTTACCTGAATGGATGATTTCATAGAACTGAGGTCTTTAAGCCGGTGGTCGGACAGTCAGCCACTATTTTTCCATTTGAGGTTCTTTGGCAGGAGACGGGATAAAAGAACCTTTTAGAGCCGCTGCAGTTTATGAGAGCTTGCAGAAATTATGTGGAAAATGTTCTCTGACATAGGTGATTTGTTGCTAGTTTCTTTCTTTGTTCACGAGAAAAATGCTGTGTCACAAGAAAATGCTGCGTCACAGTAGTCCAGCCTCTGGGGTATCTGCGTCACAGTAGTCCAGCCTCTGGGGTATCTGCGTCACCAGTAGTCCAGCCTCTGGGGTATCTGCGTCACCAGTAGTCCAGCCTCTGGGGTATCTGCGTCACAGTAGTCCAGCCTCTGGGGTATCTGTGTCACAGTAGTCCAGCCTCTGGGGTATCTGTGTCACAGTAGTCCAGCCTCTGTTGTATGTGGCTGTTGGATCAGAGACTTTTCGTGTACTGTCCAGGACAGATTTGATCGGGTGACATTTAGATGCCTATTTAAATGCTTCTTGTTTATTGCAGAATTGACAGCTCGGTGCAGAAGGGACACGAGAGGTGTCTCTGTCCTGCGAGGAAGCAGCTGGACCACAGCGCTCCCAAGGTAAGGTCTGAACTTAAAATGGCTGCCCTCAAGGGATGCTCACAAGTTCCCAGGAATGAGATAAACTGGGAAGTAAACAGACAGAAGATGAAGGCTGCTGCATCCCTGCACCCCTCCCCCCAAGCCCAACGTTTTATTCTCCCTTGGGCCATTGACGTACATCTAATTTCTGTTGTGCCTGCTTCAGTTCTGAGTCCTCTGCAATGCCTCTTCCTTTGGTGTGTTAGCAGCAGAAGGTCTGAATCAGACACAAGAGAATGCTGCACCATATCTACCTGTACCTAGGTCTGTCTTGGCTGGGGTTCCTCTTGCTGCAGTGAAACATCATGACCAAAGCAGCTTGGGGAGGAAAGGGTTTATTTGCCTTACACTTCAACATCACTGTTTATCATCAAAGGAAGCCAGGATAAAAACCCAAACATGGCCAGGAACCTGGAGGCAGGAGCTGATGCAGAGCCCATGGAGGGGTACTGCTTACTGGTTTGTTCCCCATGGCTTACTCGGCCTGCTTTCTTATAGAACCCAAGACCACCAGCCCAGGGATGGCCCCACCCACAGTGAACTGAGCCCTCCCACATCAATCACTAATTTTAAAAAATGCCCTACAGGCTCGCCTACAGTCCAATCTTATGGAGGAACTTTATTAATTGAGGTTCCCTCCTTTCAGATAACTCTAGTCGGTGTCAAGTTGACATAAAACTATTCAGGACAAGGTCTCATTCTCCAGAAAGCAGAACAACTAGACTGTTTTTCCTTAGGATCAGGAACCCCCTTGTTCCACAACCTAGGAACACTTGCTTTGTGTGTTCCTTTTGTCTCCCCTGTTGTGTGGAACGAATTTTTACAGGCTTAGATATATTTCCTAGGTCACTGTACTCAGCTGAGCAGACTGCTCTACGATTCTGCATTTGACAGCAGGTCCTCCACCTTCTCTGGCCCCACGTTCGTAAGTGGTCAGGGGATACACATACCCTAGCCATTGGTAGTGCAGAGGAAATGTGGGAAGAACTGTCCAGTGTTTGGAAGGTCCACACCCATGCCTTCCAGTGCTGGGATGTTTCCTACACTGTGGTCTCTCAACTCTGTGTACATGTGGGCCTTTAGGGGATTAGAAACACTCATGTGTACATCATTACTGTCACTGGGGCTTTTGCTTCCTGTCCTGGATATTAAGTTCTCCCAGATGGCTGCAAGGTCACTGCCAGTCCACAATGCCACACTCGGACAAACCTGCTGTTTGAGTCCATTTCATCCTGTTGGGCATTCCTTATATTGGTGGTGACTGCCCTGCTACACCACCATTTTAGGAGTTAGAGCCAACAATGGGTTTGTTTTGGAAATAAGAACCAACAGCTTTAGGAAGCTTACTGACTGGTTACTCCTGTGCCAACCCTTTGCTCCGTAACCACCATGCCCTGCTGTGAGCAGTGGCAAGCTGGGTACTCCTCAGGTTTCATGAGCTTTGCAGGTGACGTCACTGTATATAGAGGCATCCTGGGAGTTGTCCTGTCAGGAACATTCCAGACCCACCTGTGTTTGAACTCAGATCATTCTCTTGTCCAGTCCATTGGATACATTGGTCCCTTGCATCCAATACAACGCCATACTTGTTGCCATGGGCTTTCAGTGATGACACGGGACTCCTGCTCCATCACTCTCTGAGTCAGGCTCAGAACTTCAGTTTCAGCATTTGAGAAATAAAAGGATAGCCGAATGAGGTGGTACATACCTTTAATGCCAGCGCTTGGGAGGCAGAGATCTCTGTGAGTTTGAGTCCATCCTGGTCTACAGAGCAAGTTCCAGGACAGCCAGTGCTACACGAAGAGAAATCCTGTCTCTAAAAATGAAAACAACAACAAAAACAAACAAACAAACAAAAACCAAAACAAAACAAAAAAAAGAAAGAAAAGAAAGGAAGGGGCTGGAGAGATGGCTCAGCCGTAAAGAGCACTGACTGCTCTTTTAGAGGTCCTGAGTTCACTTCCCAGCAACCATATGATGGCTCACACCACCTATAATGGGATCCGAGGCCCTCTTCTGGTGTGTCTGAAGACAGTGTACTCACATATATAAAATAAATCTTTAAAGAAAAAAAAAGAAAGGAAAAATAAGACAATGACAGAGGGGGAGATAACTTCCGTTCCACTTGAGCTCATGTGTCTGTCCCAAACCCTTATGCCTCCTGGTAGCTCTGCTCAGGGAATTTTCTTTGGTTATCCTTGGCCATGTGGCATTATGGGGCCTTTGTAGGAAAGAAAGACCTTGGCAGGGGAGCTATGCTTGCCTAGACTCTTCCCCTGGACTCCACCCTGCAGGCCTCTGGTATCTGCATCTCTTCTTGGCCTCATGTCTGTTCCCATGTATGCACCTGCATTTAGAAGCCGACCATGGGCTGCGTGTGCTCTGGTCATCCATGATGCAGGGAGAGGAGTTGCCGAAAGCCATTTCCCGTGTTTGAAGGGTCCACTCCTCCCTCTCAAATGCTGGTGCTTTCACACACTCCTGCCAACATGTCACCTCCCCACAGGACATGGAGCGCTGCGGAAGAGTCATCTCGGTTTCGTTCTGCTTTGTTTTGCTTGTTTATTTGGAGACAGGGTCTCACCTTGTAGGTCTGGCTGGCCTGCCTCTGTCTCCCAAGTGCTAAGATTAAAAGAGACATATGCTGGGGCTGGAGAGATGGCTTGCCAGTTAAGAGCACTTCCAGAGGTCCCGCAACCACATAGTGGCTCATGACCATCTATAAGGGGATCTGATGCCCTCTTCTGGCCTTTGGGTGTACATGCAGCAGAGCACTCATATATTAAGTAAATAAATAAATAAATAAATTTATATTTTGGCTTGGGCTTTCTCAGCTTGGCTCCCTGCTATCAGAGACCAAGGTTTTGACACACTCGAGGATCTAGGAAGGCCAAGGTGAATTACACATAATGTGTGATATGTACTCCCCACCTTTTTTTTTTTTTTTAATAGAGAAGGTTTTTATAGAGAAGCTATCTTTCTGTGTTTCTTTTCTTGAAACATACTCTCTCTGGAGTCCTTTAATTCACTTTGTGACCCAGGCTGGCCTTGAACTCACAGAAGGTCTCCTGCCTCTGCCTCTACCTCTGCCTCTGCCTCTGCCTCTCTCCCTCTCTGCCTCTCTCTGCCTCTCTCTGCCTCTCTCTGCCTCTCTCTGCCTCTCTCTGCCTCTGTCTGCCTCTGTCTGCCTCTCTCTCTGCCTCTCTACCTCTCTGCCTCTGTGCCTCTGCCTCTCTGCGCCTCTGCCTCTGCCTCAAGTGGCTGAGATGAAAAGCATGCACCACCACGCCTGGCAGAAGTCATCTTTTGGACTTGATGTACATGCCTAAGTGGCCCTTTGAAGAAATTCGAGTCAATGGAAAAAGGAGACTTACAGGAGAAGTCATCAGAGGGACTCTGAAGTTGACATGCAGGCCACTAATGACAGCATATAGGGAAGGCTGCTGGAGGGAGGGACCTTGATGGGAGGAACCCTGAGAAGAAGTCTCTGAGCTATGTTTCTGTCATTTATGTGACTGCTCAGTTGTCCTGTGGGGAGCTGTTTTAGATTCATAGGACTGCATTGGTGTTCACTTTCTGTCTGTCGTGACTTAGGAGCGTACTACTCAACATCAGTGTGGAAAGACCAGAGAACATGACTGTCTCGCCATGATCACCTGTGGGGGCCTTATCCAGGTGAGCTACTGCCAGACCACTGGGTCAGAATATACAATCTGGAATGAAAATTATAAGCTGCTGGCCTTGCCTGATTTTCTGCCTTAGGCTATGGTGTGGTATCCTTAGGTGTCCAGGAAGAGCAAGGTTGCTGCCGTGCAACATGCCTCCAGACCTTATTGCCATCAGCTCACCGTCTAGGAACGCCTTTTTACTTTGGTAGGTATGCAGAAGGAAGGGCCTTGACTCTGGAGTCTTGGGGACCAAAGTTAGAGACTAGCTAGTTCTGTCCCTCCCCTTAGAGAGAGAGCCACAGAATGCCAGGTGGCACTGAGGTCCTTGCTCTCACAAATAAGCACTCGGGAAACCAGCAATATTGAACACGCAGGGTTGTCTCTTCAAAGGGAGAGATATATATCCTGTTTTCCTCCCAGAAGGCTGGGGGCGGAGGTGTTTAATATCCTGGCGAACTTTGTGCTATCTGTATGACCAAGACCTTGCCAGTTCCTCCCCCAGAACCTTAAGGTATCATTAGAATCAGTCAGCTAGGAGGGCGGTGCATGCCGTTACTTCCAGTATTCTGGTGGCAAAGGCGGGTGGATCTCTGCATTCCTCCCCTAAACCCTTAAGATGTCATATGTAATCAGTCACCTGGGTGGTGGTGGTGTTGCATGCATTTTCTTCCAGGACTCGGGTGGCAAAGGTGGGTGGGTCTCTGAGTTCGAGGCCAGCCTGGTCTCCAGAGTGAGTCCAGGTCAGCCAGAACTACACAGAGAAACCTCTGCCTCGAAAAACAAAAAACACAAATAAATAATTTTTAAAAAGGTGTCACGTGTAGTCTTTACGGAAAATGTCACCTGTACTTTACAGATGTAGTCATGGCTTAAAAGCTTTATTATGTTGATCTACCTGGTATCAGACTCTTAAAGTTTGAACCAACATTTAGCCGGGCGATGGTGGCGCACGCCTTTAATCCCAGCACTTGGGAGGCAGAGACAGGCGAATCTTTGAGTTCGAGGCTAGCCTGGTCTACAGAGTGAGTCCAGGACAGCCAGGATTACACAGAGAAACCCTGTCTCAAACATAGAATTAAGTAAACTAAAGTAATAAAAACACTTGAATCAACGCTGGCTACCGAGTTATGTTGAGCCAGATTGCCTTTTTTACCTTCCTTGGGTTATCACCCAGGCTGGTTGAGGTGCCTGCAGGGACCCCCACGATGGTGACCAACATGAGGGGCTCCAGTCTTGGAGATGGTAAGAGAATTTTTCTTTAAATAGAATCAAGGGTCGCCCAGGAACAGTGCATGCCCTCAATCAGGAGGTCACAGGTAAGTAGGAAGATAAGTTAAGCCTGGGTTCTTCCCAGTCCTGAGACAAAGCATTTTCTACAGTTACTGAGCTGTTGGTTAAGATCCAGAGCAGGGAAACAGAGCAACAGCACTGCAGCTCAGTACAAGTGTCAGTCAGATTCAGTCCTTGGTTTCCTGAAAAAGAAACGATTGATGCTGAAAATTGGAAATGCAGCCAGGTGGTGGTGACGGTCTATAGAGAAAGTGCCAGGGCTATTAGGGCTACACAGAGAAACCCTGTCTTGAAAACAAAAACAGAAGAACAGAAAAGAAAATTGGAAATGCATAGAAGTCACTGTCAATTGGGCCCGTGAAAGATGAGATAAAATGCGTGCTAATTATCTTGCTGGCTGGAGTCTGCGTATTATGCTGTTTGGCTCACACCATCTGGGGCAACCACTCCGGAGGGAGGATCATTGAAGTATGGCTTTTATTTTCCCTGCAGGCCGCGTGGACTCTGCCACCGAAGGATGTCCAGCCAGGATTGTTCAGGGCTTTAAAATCGGCGGTTCCCCTTCCTTCATTGTCTTGGTCACGCTGCTTCATTGTTTTCACTGTCTCGGTCTGTCCAGTCACTTACTCACAGCCTTAGCAAAATAATCAATTTTATCTTGTCCTTTCCATAAAAAAAAAAAAATGGAGATTTTCTTACTCCAAACCTTTGAGGCACCGAGAGACCAAACCCCACCCAGATTCCTTTGTATTTATGATTACTAAAATTTCATGTCTTAAATTTGTATATTTGTACAACAGAAAAATTTTCTTAAATAGCAATCTGATCAAACTTAACAGGGATTTAAAAAAAAAGAATAGGAGCAAATTGGAACCAAAAAAGAAATTTCTTCTGGATAATACGGTGGCCAAGGACTGAAAAGCAGAAGTGTAGTCGATAGGAGTTAGATTATTTGAAAGTTTTCACCTAAAATTATTTTTGGTACAGTCTGAGAATATGTGGAGTGTAGTAAGAACTAGAGCCTTCCTGCCGGGCGGTGGTGGCACACGCCTTTAATCCCAGCACTTGGGAGGCAGAGGCAGGCAGATTTCTGAGTTCAGCCTGGTCTACAGAGTGAGTTCCAGGACAGCCAGGGTTACACAGAGAAACCTTGCCTCGAAAAACAAAACAAACAAACAAAAAAAAGAATTAGAGCCTTCCAGAAAGTTCTTCTTCCATGGAAATGTTATGCTTTGATGCTGTTCACATGTTTGTTTTGCTTGCAGTATCAGCCGGACATGTTCTTTCATGCTCTCATGGGACAACCCTGTTGTTTCCCACTTCAGGATGTTCTGTGATTGTTCCTCAGGTACTTTGGAATCTCCTGTTAACCTGATAGGAGAGTCTTCTTGAACTCAAAATTCAAAATGCCCTAAATTTTAAAGATCCTAAATCTTACATAAATAGCCTTAGGTTTAAATCTTTCAAAGTTAATGTGAATTAAGTAGGTTTTGCTTGTGGTTTTTAGTTTTGTGCTTGCCCTTGGTCTGACGTAAAGGAGCAGACTCTTGACAAGGGAAGAAGTCTGTTCAAGACTCACATTACACAGTATTTCAAGCTTCTAGTGCATATTAGTAGTGAATGATTTCTCACATCAGCGTGACATCTACAATTAGAGCGTTCTGTATCTGGGGCCTTCTCTTCTGTCAAGTGTGTAGAGACCTGTGCTCCGTGTACTCTGTGGGCATGCATGATGCCTCTCCCTAACTGACAGCGGCAGAATACAGCCCCAGATGTGGCACAGGGTCCCGGGGGCTCCAGGAAAATACCATTCTTAATATCTTCCACTTGACTTTGTCAAATAGGTTTTTACACATTTCTTTCTAGGACTCCCATTACAACTAAAAACTGATAATGGACCTGCTTACACTAGCAAATGCTTTAAATTTTTTTTGAAGTTTATGGGAAGATTAATCATGTTACTGAACTCCCTTACAATTGACAGTGTCAAACTATTGTAAAATAACACAATCCAATACTTAAATTACAAATTTGAATTCCCATATCCTATGCTACATTTAGCTATGCTAACTTTAAATTTTTTCACATCAAAAGATAGTGTTTTTTTTTTCTGCTCTAAAAGCATTTTGCCCAAAGGAGACACTACCTAGAGTATATGTTTTTTTTTTTTTTTTTAAAAAAAAAAGCCTAACAACTAATCAATGGAAAGTGCCCGATGTCCTGCCATCGAGGCGAGGTTATGCTTATGTCTTACAGAAAATTAAATGAAGTCCCAGGTGGGTCCTGCTGTGACACATTGTTGGACAAGGACAGCATCCCAGAGACCACCAGACTATTGAGGGGTCTAAGCGAGACGACAAACCCATCAAGAGGAGATGTCCCAAGAGGAAGGAAGAAGAAGGAAGAGGAAGGAAGAGGAAGGAAGAGGAAGGAAGAGGAAGGAAGAGGAAGGAAGAGGAAGCCAATAACTTGGAGAGACTTTAACTGGTCAAGCCAAGACTTTGGGGAAACAACAAGGAGATAATACTGCTCAAATGTTGTTGCTACATTCACTGACTGTGTTACATGTTGACTCTCAGCCCGTCAGTGCAGAATCCAGATACCTTATGTCAGGGGGGATAAAGTGTGTACCTGTAATAGGACACAGTATGATGTTGTTTTACTGTGCTAATAATTGTTTCTATCCTTTGGAACCAGTTGTCTGGACAAAGGAGAATATACAAACATTTAGACACAAGAATGAGTGGCATTTTGGTTAGACTAACAGAGTCATTCAAATGTAATAATACAGATTTTAGCTTAATGCAGTACTCTTTGGAAAGCTCTGATGGTAGAAATTATAGTTGTATGGAGATGAAAAAAGGAATATGTGATGTATTACTTGCTAAGCTTCAACCAACACTAGCTACTGAGTGGTGTTGACTCGGACTGCCTTCTTGCCTCCTGTGAATCATTGGTCTGTTGGCCTTGGTGAAGGAAGTATGCCACTGAGGGAGGGGAGGGCTTTGAGAGTTTAAAAGCCTTGCTTCCAGGTTAGTTCTTGCTTTATGCTTGATATTCAAGGTATGATTTCTCAGTTTCATGCCCCTGCTGCCACACCTGCTGCGTGGACTCATCTCTCTTCTGGAACCACAAGCCAAAATAAACACTGTCTTCCTTAAGTTGCCTTTGGTCACATGTTTTTATCACGACAGAAAAATACCGCAGACAGGCGGTGAAAGACTGTGTCAGAGACCACAGTGCTGGTTTCTGGAGTCAGCACTCACTAAGGGGCAGCTCTTCCCAACTCAGCTCTCAGTTTATTCACTGAATGATCCTCATTCTTGGCCCAGCCTCTCCAGTCTCCCAGTTGCTCTTAGCTTCTCGAGCCCTGTCTGACTCTCAGCCAGCAGAGGCCATGGGTGGGGCTTCCATTTCTCTTCCACCAAACCAGTCCCTCCACCCTCCTCTTGTGCAGTAAACTTTCATGGGCACCCCAGCCTCCCAGTCACTGTGTCTAGTCCTGAATGTGTTTGTTCCCTGTTTGTTCCTCTGGGCTGCTAGCTCAGCAATGTCACCTCCTCCAGGAAGAGCACTCTCTCTGCCCCTCCCTTACCAGCTAATGCAGGCGGTTCTAGGACTTAGCCAAGCAAATAAACCAAAGAACAGATCTCTCTTTCCTAGGACTTACCTTTCAGAGGACAGCATAAGATTGACCAAAGGACTTCCATGATGTGCTGGAGAAGGACAAGAAAAAAGTTACAGAGCAGGGAGATAGGCTAGGAGGTCTGGAGAGGTGGCATTTTGCACTGAGTAGACTGAAAGTCACCTAGGTAATGGGACATGCATAAATGGGGCTCTTACCTCTGGTATCACTGCAGCCCATTTAAGTTTTGTCACAGCACTGACCAGGATGGAGAGGAGTTCTCTTCATGGATACCAGACCCAGTGATCTGGGAAGGCCACAGTGTCTGAGGCCTTAGGAGCCGTTACTGGTTGTAAATGTCTGCCAACCATTAAGGTAAAGATGGCAGCTGGATCTGGCCAGGGTTTGCAGTTAAGTACCAGGTTGGGTATCCCTGTAGCCAAGCTCTTTACTTGCCAACTCCACTTCTCCTTTACTCTGACCATAGCTCAGTAGACTAAGAAAGCACAGTCACCCAAGGGCAGTCATTGATAGGCCTAAGCCATGACCTTGGTTAAAGACCAATGGTAGTATTGAGCAAGACTATAGGTTCCTTTTTGGGGAACTCTACAGTGTCAAGAGTTCGAGTGAGTGATGAGTTGCAGGAAGAGAAACATGAAGAGGGAGAGAGAAACCAGGTCTCAACAGCTACACCTAGGAACACAGAGCACTGAACTCTTGTTACGGGTAAGAGAAATAGTGTCTCAGAGTCCTACAGGCAGAAAATGATTGTCCAGTTTGTAAATCATATATACGTAGTAATGTATTTTAGTTAGCTCACCACATAAAGTTACAATTTCAGGGGCTTGGAAGACAGCTCAGTGGTTAAGAGCCACAAGTGTGTGGCTGTTGCAGAGGACCTGGTTTG
This sequence comes from Grammomys surdaster, assembly GCF_004785775.1. Lineage (NCBI taxonomy): Eukaryota > Metazoa > Chordata > Mammalia > Rodentia > Muridae > Grammomys > Grammomys surdaster. The sequence goes on along the minus strand of NW_021620408.1, from coordinate 913,469 downwards.
GTTTTCAGCCCCCACATGGCAGCTCAACTGCCTGTAACTCTAATCCCAGGGGATCCAATGGCCTCTTCTGACCTCTAAGGGTACCAGGCATGCATGAAGCACACACATACATGCAAGAAAAACACTCACACACAATCACTAAGTGGATGAATGAATGAATGAATGAATGAATGAATGAATGAATGAATACATCTTTACAAAGAATTATCATTTCAAACCACAAGGCCTTAGCATGGGCAACACCCACAAGGCCCAGGGGTGCAATCCTCTCTGATTTGCTATAAAGTGTGGTCATGTGATCCAGATTCCTGTCTCTTTTCTTTTCATTTGGCTACAATGAAATTACTTTCTGTTCATTACTCCCAGACCAGCAGAATGACTACCACCTGGAGGGGGTCCATCAGCAAACAAGGATGAGAAATAAGTGGCCTTTGGCAGTGTGTAACAGGAATAGCTCGTGCAGTCCCCTGTGCCTCTGTGTTGACACCTACCACATCGCCAGGATTCTTGGTACAGCTTTCATCTAGAAGCCACCTAGTGAAAGCATTCTGGCCTGTCAAGTTCTAAAATAGTCACTTAATGGCTGTGGGGCCCCCGACATCTTTTGCCTCTCTGAACCTCGGTTTCCGGCTTTGTAAGTTGACCACAAATTATCACTTGCCTTATAGTAAGGACTGAAGGGGATGCTGTGCGTTAAATACTCAGCCTGAGGTGCTGTGTACTCAGTAAATGTCAGCTATTTTTGTTCAATGAGCGTGTATAGATGACTGATAGCCAAGATGAATAAGAAATACAAAATGCCACCATAAAAGCCTCCTCCGTTAAGGTGACATCACTTCCCTTCTGGTAGGCTAATCTGAAGGCATCTCAGTGGGGCAGCCACTAGTCATCACTGATGACAGATTGAACTTGCATAAAAGCCATGTATGGTATTAGCCGATATATGCAATCATCTCATTTAATCCCCACAACCCAGTGAGGTAGATTTAGTTGACACTTTCTTACAACCCAGGAAGCCAAGGCATAGGGAAACAGAGAGACCCAATTCATGCCCAGTGAGTGGCTCAGGCAGCACTTGCTTTTTCAGTGTGTGCAGTATGAAGGCCTGGTCGTAAGAGACAGGGCACACCTGCCCACTGGGTACTGGGTTTCTATGGGAAATTGAAGCTTGAGACACTTCACTGGCCTTTCCAGCTGCTCGGATAACTGCCATGATGCCGCCCAGGCTGTCAAATGTATTCTCCATCTGAGCTAACAACTGTGCTGGTTGACCCTGTAGACCAGACATGTCCAGGGACAATAGCCTTATTTCAGGGGTGCCTGAGCAACAGGTGTCCCAGGGGTCTAAAGACTGAAGAAACTCCAAAAGGATGTTACCAAAGAGGCTCAAAAAGGACCATAATCACACTAGGAAGTTGCAGCCTGGTACCAGAGACTCTTGTGAGGCAGTTCTTGGAGATTCTATGGTAGAATCCAGCCAGGAGAATGGAGTGGAAGCCTTAATGAATGGTCCTTTGCCCAATCCTCCCCTGACCAATAGAGACCATAGTTTCAGTGGACATGGTAGCATATGCTTTTAGTTCCAACACTCAGAACTCAGCCCTCAGAGGCAGGTGGATCTCTGTGAGTTACAGGCTAGCTAAGGCTATGAAGAGATCACCCTGCCTCCAAACAACCCCAAAAACCCTCAAAAAACAAACAAACAAAAAAACAAGACATCGGTTTCTAGACTGAGAATAGAGTTAAGTTAGTGATAAGAAAGCCTCTATCTAGCCAGGCATGATGGTATGTGCCTTTAATTACAGCATTCTAGAAATGGGGAGGCAGATCTCTGTGAGTTCAAGGCCAGTCTATCTACATAGTGAGTTCCAGGTCACCCAGGTCTGCATATAGATGAAGTTGCACTGGTTCCCCATGTTCTGGGCAAGGCATGGTGAACTAGCTCCAGAGATAGCAGATGGAGATTCTTAAGGAGCTGTGATGTTGGGCTAGGTTATTGTTCAGTGGAGGAGCATTTGTCTAACCTGGGCAAGGCCCTGGGCTCAAGCCCTAGGGTTACGCACAAATACAAGTTGACAAATTAATCAAACTGTGCCCCTGAAAGAAACAACATGAGCCTTACACTCCACTTGAAACTGTCCCAGGAGTCACATTAAAGAAGTGGGGTTACTCTTGTTCTTGCTTCCCTTCTCTCCCCATTCCCCTTCCCCTCTCTCCATGTGCTCATGGCTGGCCTCTACTTCTCTGTTCTCTCTGTCTCTCTGTCTCTCTGTCTCTCTCTCTCTCTCTGTCTCTCTTTCTCTCTCTCTCTCCTCTCTTCCTTTCTCTGTCTCTACTACCCTCTCAATTCCCTTTCCCATGCCCTGAATAAACTCTATTCTATACGAAGAAGAAGAAGGAGGAGGAGGAAGAAGAGGAGGAGGAGGAGGAGGAGGAGAAGGAGGAGGAGGAGGAGGAGAAGGAGAAGAAGGGAAATAAAAGAAAAAGATTTTTAACATGTATTTTAGCTGACCATATGAAAATGGTCACTTTAATGCATAACCAACATTAAGAATTTTTAAGGTGAGTCAGGTATGGCAGTGCACACCTGAAATTCCAATACTTGGGAAGCTGAGGCAGGAAGTTTGCCATAGAGGAGACCAGCTTGGACTACAGTCTCAAAAAACTATTGTTCATCATGAGATTTTTATTTTCAGATGGCCTTACTCTGCAGCTTGGACTGGTCCTACGATTGAAGCCCTTCTGTCTTAGCCCCCTCCAACTTGGCTTAATGAGATTTCTCCCAATCTTCTTTGAAATTCGGTACGTATTTTACAGCACATCTCAATTTCTTTTATTTTCTTTCTTTTTTTTTGTTTTTCAAAGATTTTTTAAAATGTGTTTATGTGTGTGTACTTGTGTGCATGTATGTGTCCTATGTGCATGTCAGTGCCTGAGGATTCCAGATGAGGGCATTAGGTCACCAGAACTGAAATTACAGGTGATTATGGGCCACCTAATGTGGCTCCTGGGAACTGAACCTGGTTGTTGTTTGTTTGTTTTTATGGCAGTAAGTACATTTAACTGCACAGACAGCTCTCCAGCCCCCTTAATTTAAACTAGGTATGTTTAAAATGCCTAGTGGCCACATGTGGCCACTTTATCAGACATGATGGACCTAGGGGATAAGAAGTTCAAAAACTATAGAAAGAACAGTGTTTGGGGATGCTTGCTTTGCAGGAGGGCTGCTGAATCTTGTAGGCACTTACAGAAGCTGCTGTATCCAGGGTTCCCCATTCTCCTGTATCCCTTCACTTCTGTCTTGACATAGAGGAACCAGCTACATATCAGGTTTTTCTAATGGAATCATGCATCTTATTTCAGGACCTTCTGTACATAGCCCCTGTAATGGTTTGTATGTGCTCCACCCAGGGAGTGGTACAATTAGAAGGTGTGACCTTGTTGGAGTAGGGGTATCACTGAGGATGTGGGCTGTAAGACCTTTATCCTAGCTTCTTGGAAGTCATTATTCTGCTAGCAGCCTTCAGATGAAGATGTAGAACTCTCAACTCCACCTGCACCACGTCTGCCTGGATGCTGCCATGTTCCTGCCTTGATGATAATGGACTGAATCTCTGAACCTGTAAGCCAGCCCCAGTTAAATGTCGTCCTTAAAAGGGTTGCCTTGGTCATGGTGTCTGTTCACAGCAGTAAAACTCTAACTAAGACAGCCCCCCCTTCTCCATCCAGCACATGCTGCATACTGGAGTAAATTTCAGTAAGCCAGAGTTTGTCCCCTTGGACAGTCACTACTGAGCACCTCCAAGTTCCACTTACTATGTGCTAAGCACAAGAAGTTAGCATCAGTGTTAGCATATATACAGTCACTCCTCAATATACATTGGATTGGTTCTAGGACCTCAGATGATACCCAAGACCACAGAGCTTACCTCCTTCTGTAAAGTGATGTAGTATCATATATAACTGCTGCTATAGTTTGAATAAAGATGTCAGAGGCTCATATTTTTGAATGCTTGGTCATCAAGGAGTGGCACTACTTGAGAGGAATTAGGAGGTGTGGCCTTGTCAAAGGAAGCATGCAACCGGGGTGGGCTTTGGGTTTCAAAAGCTCAAGCCAGGTCCACTGACTTTCTCTTCCTGCTGCCTACCAATCTGGATGTAGAAGTCTCAGCTGCTTCTCAGGGGCTGACCATGTCTGCCTGTGTGCCACCATGCTCTCACCAAGATGAAAATGAACTAAACTTCTGAAGCTGTAATCAAGCCCCAGTTAAATGCTTTTTTAAAAAAAGCTGCCGCCGGGCGGTGGTGGCGCACGCCTTTAATCCCAGCACTTGGGAGGCAGAGGCAGGCGGATTTCTGAGTTCGAGAGTTCGAGGCTAGTCTGGCCTACAGAGTGAGTTCCAGGACAGCCAGAGCTACACAGAGAAACCCTGTCTCGAAAAACCAAAAAAATAAAAAAAAAATAAAAAATAAAAAAAGCTGCCTTGGTTATGATGTTGCTTCCCAGAAGATAGTAAGACTAAGAGCATCACATAATGGTGTCCTCCTGTACATATCTCTTGACTACTCATACCATGTAATGTATTGCAGGGAATAATGACAAGGAAAACGCTATTTGTCTTCGCACTAGGTATGTCTTAGTACTTCTTCTGTTGTCGTGGTAAAATACCTTGACAAGACCCAATGAGATAACTTGGGGGTTTGACATACTTGTTGCTAAGCATGATGACCTGAATTTAATTCCTGGAACCCACGTGGTAGAAGAAGAAAACTCTCAGTAGTTGCCTTCTGACCTCCACTTGCACTGTGTGTGTGTGTTTGTGTGTGTGTGTTGAAAATAAATAAACATAAATTTTTTTAATGGTTTATCTTGGCTCATGGTTCAAGGGTATAACAGTTTATTATGGTGGGCAAGTCAAGACAGCTGGTCACACTGTCCACAGTCAGTGTGGTGGTTGGAATGCGATAGGTTCAGATGGTTGAATACTTACTTGATTCAGTCAGTAGACCTGTTTGGGAAGGGTTAGAAGTTATGGCCTAGTCAAAGAAGATGTGTTACTAGAGGGGTAGCTGTTTTAGTCACTCATTGTTCTATTGCTGTGAAGAGACACCATGACAAAGGCAACTATTACAAGAGAAAGCATTTAATTAATTGGGTACTTGTTTACAGTTTCAGAGTTCCATTGTCATCATGGCAAGAAGCATGGCAGCATGCAGGCAGACTCTCAAGCAGTGGCTGAGAATACATTCTGATCTGTAGGGAGAGAAACAGAGAAAGAGGTGGGGGGAGAGAGAGAGAGGAAAAGAGAGAGAGAGAGAGGAGGAGGAGGAGGAGGAGGAGGAGGAGGAGGAGGAGGAGGAGGAGGAGGAGGAGGAGAGAGAGAGAGAGAGAGACAGAGAGACAGAGAGAGAGACAGAGAGAGAGACAGAGAGACAGAGAGACTCTGATTTTGGCATGGGATTTCCAGTGGCACACTTCCTCCAACAAGGCCACACCTCTTAATCTTTCTAATCCTTTCAAATAGTGCCACTTCCCTCCCTGGTGACTAAGCACTCAAATATCTGAGCCAATGGGGCCCATTCTTATTTATACCAGCACTGTAGGCTTTGAGGATGCAAAGAACTCATGGCATTCTCAGTGTGTTCTCTGCCTCTTGCTTGGGGACCAAGATGTGAGCTCTTGGCTCTTGCTGCCTCCATGCCTTTGCTCTGTTCATGAAGTCGGACTCTGTGAAACCAGAAGCCCAATTAAATGCTTTCTTTTATGAGTTGCCTTGGTCCTGTTTTATCACAGCAATAGGAAAGCACTAAGACAGTCAGGAAGAAGAGCAATGAATGCAGAAACTTACCAAATGTCTTCCTTTTTATCCAGTCCAGATCCCAGGATGTGGAATGGTGCTGTCCACATTAGGGTGGGTCTTCCAACCTCAATTAGCTCAACCAACAGAATCCCTCACAAGTGTGGCCAGAAGCTCAACTGAGCAAGATGATGATCTCTCACAAGTGTCCTTGGAGGTTTGTCGTGTAGATGATCCCAGATTTGGTCAAGTTGACAACCAACTTGGTGCAAGCATCTGGTGTAACATCACAGACCAAACCACATAGTCCGTGAATAAGACTCAAAATGAAAAAATGCTCACGTGGGAGCTGAAGAAAGGCTGATAGTGCTGGAGTGGCAGGAGGCTACAGCCTCATGTACCCACATGCCATGTCATTCACATGCACTTGGCCTAGTGCTCAGCAAGTAGAAAATTCAAATCCTGATTTTTGGAATTCTCTAGAACTTTTCCTCAGTTATTTTCCATCTTGCCACCAGGCTCTTGTTCTAGCTTCTTGGTTTCCAATTTTTGTGATCTTCATTGAAAGAATTCTAACAAGGCACTCACGTCATAATGTAAAAGGTAGAATTTATTGAGGAGTAATATGGACCAATCTCACAGGATGGAAGTGGATGGTGACCAAATGGACTACTGTTATGATCTACATTTTAGATTGGCTTTACACCATTCGTAACCTCTGATTATAACATCTGATTTATACCAATCAGATGATTGATAGGCTCATTTGGACTGACTCTCCCAGGAAGGGTAATTTTTGTTTTTAGAACCACCTCTTAAGGTTTGGTGCTCCGGGAGCCAGGTTTGGACAGTTTCCGTAGCAACCTTCCAGGCAATTCAAGATGTCATGATGACTACCACAACTCTTACCCCTAAGTGCCCACCTGCCTCAGGGTCAGGGGTAGGGCCCAGATCCCATTCTTTTGAACAGTCAATAGAGTTCTGCAATTCCAGCCCCTGGCTTGACAGACTGATGATTATTATGGGCAGGGGTCTAGTTTCATTGCCCTTCAAGCCTGCTAATATATAACTAACGTCCTAACACCTTGATACTGGTTGAATCAACAGATAGAGAACACATGGCCATGACCTGCTAATTGCTGTCTTGTCAAGGTAAGGGAGTTAGCTGCTGGGGCTGGTTCCTGATGGCTCACAGGTCTGAGCCACAAAGCCTCAATACCTGAGCTCTACTTCTAGAATCCCCACATAGTATTTGGAGAGAATCAACTCCCAAAGAGTGTCTTCTGACTGACACAGTCATTGTGGCTTACACACACACACACACACACACACACACACACACACACACACACACTTAATGTAAAAACTTAAGAAATTGGCTACCAACAAAGAAACGTTTTAAAGACTTAGGAAACACTTTGGAAGAAAAGGGAAGTCGTGAGACTAGTTAGGGACCCCTGACCTCTGGCATAAGGGCAACAGGTTTATCTTGACCAGAGGGTTTGTTTGTTACAGCAGCATCAAGGACAAAGGACACAAGCCTGTGGAACATGAGCCTGAAGTGTAGTAAGAACACTGGATTCAGAGCCATGAAAGCCTGTCTAACCCACCAGGGTGACCTGGGTGACAGACTTCAACCTCTCTGTCTCGAATTTATCACCTTTAGAGGGGTGTGGTGATGCTTGCACAGATTGGTGTGAACCAAAGTTCTCTGGCAAAGCCACACCTATGTTGAAGGGTCTGGAGTATGACTGACTAACTGGAATTTCTGCGACTGTAAAAAGTCTGAATGTTGCAGATCAAGGACCAACATTATTGTGAATGTTTAAGTTCCTTTTACAGCACTACATCACCTGCCTCTGTATCTGAACCAGCATCTCTTTGACTGTCAGGTAAAACCTTTGGAGAACATTAGCTTAGCAGACTGCTAACTTCCATCAATCTCAACGCTCAGGATGTTGCCAGGTCACATCTAAAACCTGTAACAGAAATGTCCCTGTTTTGCTGTCACTTGTCTACCTGATATCTTCACCAGTGGATCTGGTTTACACACTAATTCACCTTTTTTTTTCCTTCTGTGACCATTTTTTTTTTAAATTGTGCCCACGTGGTGGTGGTACAGGCTTGTAACCTCAGCTCAGGAGGCTGAGGCAGGTGGATATCTAAGTTCAAGGCCAGCCTGGTCTACAGAGTGAGTTCCAGGACAGGCAGGACATAGGGAGAAACCCTGCCTCAAAAAACAAAACACAAAAAACAAACAAATAAACAATGCTCTCAAAGGAGGAGTATATAATTTGGGATAATTCAAGTTACACTCACACAGATTTGGCTCAGAATAAATTCTCTTCGGGTGAAAGTTGTGCTTTACATCAGTCCTGGCATGAGAAAGCCTTTAGTCTGTGGATAGTCCAGTCCACTGGTGAGCTATGTGGCTGTGTTTTTATCTGTAGAGGCTTCCTTCCGTGTTAATATGATGGCCCCAGCACAGGAAAGGTTGGGAATACCCTCTCCTCATTCTCCAGCTTTATTTTACTCTGTGCTGGGGATCCTCCCAGGCCCTGTGTAAATCAGGCGAGCGTGATACTCCTGAGCTCCAGCCCCAGCCTCTTCCTACTTTTTGAGACAAGGGTTCATCACTGTTGTTCAGGCTGAACTTGAACTCGTTCTGTACCCCAGTCAGGCCTTGAACTTGAGATCCTCCTGCCTTAGGCTCTCTAGTGCTGGGGTTAATACCTGTGCTATAAGGCCTGACTCCCCTTCATAAGTGACTTATTCATTTCTTTTGAGACTTTTCATTACGCAACCCTGGCTACCTTGAAACTTGTTAAGTAGACCAAACTGGCTTTGAACTCACCAAGAGCAGTCTGCCCTCTGCCTCCATGGTGCTAGGATTACAGACATGCCCACCTCATCCAGGATTCTTATTTATTTTTATTAAAAGATTTGAAGTATGGTCTGGAGAGATGGCTCAGCGGTTAAGAGCTCTGATTGCTCTTCCAGAGGTCCTGAGTTCAATTCCCAGCAACCACATAGTGGCTCACCACCATCTATAATGGGATCTGATGCCCTCTTCTGGTGCGTCTGAAGACACTACAGTGTACCTACATACATGAAGTAAATAAATAAATAAATGTTTAAGAAAAAAAAGGATTTGAAGTAGAGGCTGGAGCGACTGCTTGGTGGTTAAGAGCCTGTACTGTTCTTTCTAAGGCACAACCTTAGTTCCCATCATCCAACACATGCACGCGCGTGCGCGCGCACACACACACACACACACACACACACACAAATAAATATTTTAAAATTATTGATAAATATTTGAACTATGCAACCAGTAAACTTCTTTGAACATTCTTATTCCATTTATTTATTTGTGTGCATGTGCATTTCATGGTGCACACATGGAAATCAGAGGACAACTTCCAGGTGTTGATTCTTTCTTTCTTCCATGTGGGTCCTCAGAATCAAATTCAGGGGTCAAACTTGGTTAGATAAACAAACAAAAAAAGCAACAACAACAACAACAAAACCCTTGTGAGGGCTGGAGAGATGGATCAGTGGTTCAGAGAAGTTGCTACTCTTCTAGAGGACAGGAGTTCAACTCCAAGCTCTCATATGGAAGCTTCTAACATCTGTAACTCCAGTGCAAGGGGATTGGACCCTCTTCTGGCCTTAGAGGGGACCAGGCATGAATGTGGTGTGCAAATACATATACAAACAAAACACCTATACACATAAAATAAAACCAAGCCTTGCATTTTAAAATAATTTTAGATTTATAGAAAAATTTAAAAGTTAATACAGAGAATTTCCATAGAGCCCCACCCCCAGCTTCCCCTAATGTCAGTGTCTTATGGAACCATGAAACATTTCTCAAAATGAAAGAGTCCATTTCAGCACATTTCCACTACCTGAACTACATATGGGCTGTACTCTACCGGTTTCCCCACTGATGCTTGCTTTCACTGCCAAGATCCCATCTAAAAAAAAACCCAGCATGGCATTTAATCATGGTGTCTCTGTTGTTTCCTACAGTTGGAGAGAGTTTGGCTTTTTCTGACCATGACAACTACTTTTATTTGATTTTATTTTCCATCTTGTTGAGACCAAATCTCACTAAGCAGCACAAGCTAGCCTGGAGTTAATGTTCCTACGACCTCAGCCTCTCAAGTGCTGGGATTACAGGTGGGTACCACCATGCCTAGCTGGCCTTGATGTTCAAGGGGTATCGAGGTGTCCTGGAGCATGCTCCTCAGCTTGGCTTCTGCTGTTCTCTCACAATCAGACTGGAGGTTGCGGGTTTAGGGGGAGATTGCCTTAATGCCAAAGGTAATCTTGTCACATCATCATGTCACAGTCGTAGGTTCCTGTTATCAGTGGCTCTCATGAGCTACATATTGTAGCAACTACCCACCTATGCAGGGCAGTCTCTCCTTCCCTCAGTAGATGATGGATGGAGATGGGCCCTGGGATAAACCCACATTTCTCCTATATACAAGGAACCAGAGTAAATTGAAAGCAGGAATGTCCAGTAGGATTCTCCTCTCTGAGGTTGACTTGCAAACCCAGCCCCAACCTTTGCTCTCCTCATCATCTGCAAACACAAACATTCCAGAAACTACTTGCCTTTTCCCCTTCACCAAGGAGTCCTGGGTAAGACCCTGAGTCCTCAATTTTACTTGGTCAATATAGTCAGTCGTTAAGGTGTGTCCTAAGTGGCTGCCATGTGACAGTTTGTGGACACTTTGCCCATCCAGGTGACTTCCTCACACGAGACACTGATCTACCCACCCAGCAATTCCAGAAAACAGACCAGCAGGCCCAGCTCTCAAGGAGAACTTTCTTTGACAGTCTTTGCCTGCAGCCCTCAGACAGGTCTTCAGTGACTCCCCAGTACTCACTAACCACGAAACACATCTTTAGGCATTAAAACCACAGCTTCAAGAGATAGAGAGATGGCTCCATCTGTAAAGTACATGCTGAACAGGCATGAAGATCTGGACTTGGATTCACAGCATCCACATATAAAACAGCTGGGTGTAGCAGGGTGCATATGTAACCCAGCGAGGGGTCTGAGGGTGAGGGCACGTGGATCCCTGGAGCACATTGGCCAGTCATCTAATTAATGAGCTTCTAGTTCAGTAAGAAACCTTGTCTCAAAGATTAAGGTGAACAGTAATGGAGGGAGACATCAGATGTTGATCTCTGACCTACACATGCATGTGTATGTACACCTATACAGATGCATAGACACACATCACACATCCACATAGACACACACGTACTGACACACAGGGAAACACACAGACACATATATACAGACACACACACAGAAACACATACATGCATACATAGAAACACACACAGACACAGATATACACAGAGACACAGATCAGATATACATAGACACAGACACAGACACAGACACAGACACAGACACACAGACACACAGACACACAGACACACAGACACACACACACACACACACACACACATTTGCAGGCCCATTTTCTCCAGACTAGAGGTGTTGTAAATTGGGCATTTGGGGGTATTTTGGTATTCTGAGTTACAAACGAGGGCTTAGGTAGGCAGTTAAGCCATGGACTCAGGTGAGTTTTGAGGGGATTGTGGGTAGAAGAGGAGCTGTCAGCCAGGGCAGATTTTCATGTGCAAGGCTGTTGGCTATTGTTATTTTTTGGGCTCCTATCTTTTCGTGCTCCAGTCTCCAAAGGATTTGTTGTTGTTGTTGCTTTACAATATTCCATTCCTGTTTCTATTCTCTCTCTCCTTACGGAGGCCTCGGCCTGGCAGTGACCTCACATATCTGTAATGCCAGATGTCAAATGCTTTTCATGTTTCATCACTTATGGGTGGATGACTTGTCCTTAAAGAGTGTGAAACTGGGTATAGAAACATATGCCTTTTAAAAAATTAGGCATTCAGGAACTAGAGGCAGGAGCATCAGAAGGTCATCATTTTCTCCTGGCAACATGGCAAGTTCAAGGCCTGCGTGGGTTACATGAGACTCTGTCTCAAACAGACAAACAAAAATGTTACTGTGTAGGCTGGTTAGTTTTAATGGTCAACTTGACAAATCAAGAATCACCTGAGGAGGGGACTGGAGAGATGGCTCAGAGGTTAAGAGCACTGACTGGTCTTCTTAGAGGTCCTGAGTTCAACTCTCAGCAAACTACATGGTGGCTCACAACCATTTATAATGGGATCTGATGCCCTCTTCTGGTGTACCTGAAGACAGTGACAGTGTACCCATTGCTCCATAAGGAGTTATCTTGATCAGGTTCGTCTGTGGGCTTGTCTGTGATGGACTGCCTTGATTGTTAATTGGAATGGAAAGTTCTGTCATGAACCTTGCTGGCATCATTTCATGAGCTGGGTTGGAACTGTGTGAGAATACAGAGAGCACTAAGCAAACAGGCAGCAAGGGTGGGTTCTTTCCTCTCTGTTCTTGGCTGTGGACATGAGGCGACAGCTGCCCGAGTGCCTGCCTACCTTGACTTCCCTGACATGATGGCCTGCAATCTGGAATTTCGAGCTAAGATAAGCCCTCTCTCCCCTAAATTGCTTTTGGTTGGAATATTTTCTCAAAGCAGTACAAATGAGACCAGAATTCTATCTTCCCAATGAAGGCGGCAGATAGACCATTTTATCTGAGAGAAAATGTCAATTGCCTGGAGCTTATCCCTGGGTTGGATCCTCTCTGAAACAGCCCAGGAGGAAAGAGTGACAGCAGGGGCAAGACTTAGTCTTGTAAGAGAGTAGGGTTGCATTTAATAACTTATGACTATCTTGACTTATTAAGTTATTTTAAGGCCAGAAGCTGCAGGCTTCTGGATCTATTGACACTTGTTAAAGGGGCAGGGGAGGGGGAGTGATTAGGTAAAGAATTTATTGCTAGTGCTCCCTTCTCTGGCCAGGCAGTGAGAAGCCCTTCACTGGCTTGGCTGGTTAACTCTCTGTAAACTAGAGAGGAAAGAAAGGAACAAACTTAAGATGCTTTATACAGACAAATATGCACAGACATATATACATTCATACATATGTTTACATTTTCCTTCACATTCTTATTTACACACTAACATATTCACATTTTTGTGGGGCCCAACCACCTGTCTCATATACTCCACAAGTATTCATGCATGCTTACATACATACACATATACCTACACACATATGTACAAACAGACATATACATTTGGGTGGGTGGATTGATGGATGGATGGATGGATGGATGGATGGGGCAAAGCTCCCCAAGACAAACCATCCAACCACCAACGTTATTTTTTTCCTCTGGCCTTTTTATACCTTTTTATACCTTCTTAGGCAAAAAGTTATCTAGAAAATTACTTCAGAGATAAAATGTTACATAGAATTGGAGTTACAGAAGGATGTTGATATTAAGTTTAAAGCAGTGTTTCATTAGAATATACTCATTGAAAGTTCAAAGAAACAGTTTTTACATGGCCTTGCCTTATCATAGTGCACACCTGTGACTTTATCCTTGGACCTAAATATTTTTTCTTGAACATGAATTTTTCCCAAACCTTTCTCTTTTTAGTGTAATTATGAAAGCTCATTGTATTTATTATGCAGCCTTTACTTACTATCATGAAGAATAAGCACATTCTGTTCTTGATTCTAACTTTATTACATCTTCCTAGCAAAGCAACTAAGACACCTCTTAAAGCTTTCTTCCTAAAATTATTTGAATCAAATTAGGAATTCTATAGGATCATTAATTGATCTAAACAGCATTATTTCATGAAAGTTCATCTTTATGTCAATCTGCAGGACATCTGATAAATAGGGTAGGCTAATGCCCAGGGGTCATTATATTAATTTAACAATGACAGGAAAGGCATATCAGCTGCAAGAAGCAATCCTGAGATGAAGTCTCTTTGGGACCTTGCCATGGAAGGCCATCAGCTAGCCTTAGCCTATCCTAGATGGCTCCTGACAGTCAATCACCCAGTTTTTAATCATTCTACATTTATCACTTAGATTTCTTTTCATAGTCATAGATCAAGGAGCTCAGCAGTAGAACACTTACCTAGGAGCAGGCACAAGGCCCTGGATTCAATCCCTAGCCCTGCAAATAATAAAAAATTAGAGGAAAAACAATAAAAAAAAACCCCACAAACCCAACGTGGACATAGAGGAACACATTTTTCAACCACATCATGAACTTTTTAGTTCAATATTGGTGCCATCCTTCAGTTGATGGCTTCCAATGTTGACTCTGTCTCCCATTTGCTGTCACCAGTAGGCAGCATAAGGCGAGGGTGGGGGGAGCCTGTGAACAGAGTACCCATCTCCTTTCCATGCATCAAGACAAATGAGAGAATGAAGCCATTGCGCCATTTGGAGTACAGCATCAGAGGTGCACTTTGGTGTTGTGAAGTCTCAAAGAAGCCTCCAGGGCATTGTGTTGGTTTAAATTAAAATTGATTGTTGGAGGGCTCATGGTTGAATACTTGTTCCTCAGTTGGCAAAAACTTTTGGGAAGAACGAAGAGGGGTGGTGGCCTTGTTAGAGAAGATGTGTCACTGGGAGTGGGCTTTGAGATTTCAAAAGCCCATGTCAGGCCCGCCCTTCCTTCCTTCCTTCCTTCCTTCCTTCCTTCCTTCCTTCCTTCCTTCCTTCCTTTCTTCCTTTCTTTCTCTCTCTGTCTGCAGCCTGTGGATCAGGATGTAAAGCTCCCAGCTAGTGCTCCTGTGCTAGGCCTGTCGGCTTCTTACCATGATGTTAATGGACTAACTCTTGAACACTGTAAGCAAAACCCCAATTAAATGCATTCTTTCATAAGAGTTGCTTTGACCATGCTGTCTCCTCTCAGCAATGGAACAATGGCTAAGATAAGCATTACAGGCTGATCATGTATGTCTTCCGATGTGTATGTTGACAGCCTGTGACCCATTGTGGTTGGATTAGGAAGCAGAGCCTTGGAATGTGTTTTCCTTTTTTTCCTGCAATCTGTAGTAAAATGATCTGAGAAAGTATTTTAAGGGAGGAAGGATCTATTCTGACTCACAGTTCGGGTTATAGCTCATTGTGGTGGGGAAGCCACAGTGGCAGGAGCTAGAGGGCTGGTCACATTGCATCTGTAGTCAAGAACAGAAAGGGACCAGTGCTGCTACTCAGCTTGCTTCTCCATTTCCACAGGCTGGGATCCCTGCCCAGGTGATGGTCCTTCCGGCAATTAAGACGGTTCTTCCCACACCAATTACCTTATAAGGCCTATCTCCTAGGTGATTCAAGCTCCTGTCAAGTTGACAACATTAACCATCCCAGAAGGTAATTAAGTTTCAATGAAACCCTGAGGGTGGAGCCCTAATGATAGGTTTAGTGTCTTCATAAGAAGAGAGAGAGATACCAGAGTTTCCTCCCTCTACCAAGTGCAGACATAGCAAGAAGACAAACCAGGAACAGTGCCCTCATCAGAACTGAGTTGACTAACACCTTGGACTTGAACTCTTGGCCTCCAGAACTTTGAGAAATAAGGTACCCAGCTGTTGTGTTTTGTCACAGCAGCCCAAGCAGCCTGACATAAGAGTTGCTGTTCTGGGTGGACAGTCTGACATAAGAGTCA
Source organism: Grammomys surdaster (assembly GCF_004785775.1). Classification (NCBI taxonomy): domain Eukaryota; kingdom Metazoa; phylum Chordata; class Mammalia; order Rodentia; family Muridae; genus Grammomys; species Grammomys surdaster. The sequence continues at coordinate 898,064 of NW_021620408.1, read as the reverse complement.
GGGTCTGCCTGCCTGCACATAGGCCAAAAGGCCACACAGGCAAAAGATGCCTGAGGCACACCATCTGGGCTGCCATAGGTGGTGATGAATTCTGAACACAAAGATAACAGTCAAGGCTTGGACCATCCTCTCCTATAGAGCTCAAGTCCAGGTTGTTGTTTTTATTATTATTATTTTTGACCAAGCCTTGATTTTTATTACTTAAAAAAGCTGCATCCATTTATTTTGTTTTCTGGATCTGTGCTTGTGCCTTCAACATTCTCATAACTTTCTTTTTCTTTCTTTCTTTTTTAAAAAAAATTTATTTATTTTATGTATGTGAGTACTCTTTGCTCTCTTCAGACCCATCAGAAGAGGGCATCGAATCCCATTACAGATGGTTGTGAGCCACCACATGATTGCTGGGAATTGAACTCAGGACCTCTGGACAAGCAGTCAGTTCTCTTAACCACTGAGCCATCTCTCCAGCCCTCATAACAATTTTCTGCGCCTCAATGAGGAAAGCCCTCTTGATCCTGTCACAGACTCAACTCTGCCCACACAGAAGCACCGTAGGCCCAGCTGACATGCTTCTATGTCTTAGACAATCATCAAGACTTCAGATCTCACAGCACGAACCCCCTGTAGTCTTCCTGGGCACACACCACATGAAGATTTAGGTGCTTTCCTCAACCTTTCTGGTATAAAGGTGAACAGTCCTGTTGTCAGGGCTTCAACAGGCTGGATTGTAAGAGAGTCTACGACAGAATTCAAACACTAGACCATTGTGAGTGCCTCTTAGCACCGTATCTGGAAGAGGAAAAGGAAAGGGCCTCAAGCCCAGATTTTGAAGAGGGCCACTTGTATCCCTGAGTCTTGAACTCATTCTGAGTTGAACATGAGAGTCTGCCAGTCAACTCATGAACACCAATTTACTCTGTACATAAGTACTCTGAAAAGGAAAACATGGCAATTGGGACCTCCGGGTCTTAGGCTTACTGGTACTCATGGCCACGGTCAGTCTAACCATGGAACTGAAAAAAATTTAAGGTACAAAATCCTAGCTAACAAAACTCACACCCAACTTGGAGAAAACTTCAGGCAACCTTTCTAGATGGTTTAACTGGCTCCAGAGGTCACCTGACTTTTTTGATAGCAACTCTTCTGCCCTATGAGTTGGAATGGTCATGACATCAGACAGATCCAAAGAGGGTTGAAAACCTGACCTGCCTCTCAGTGGGAAGAACATTAGTTATACTGTAATAATACCTGTAGAATGGGTCATATGATTGATGACCATCTTTGGAAAACAGTCTGACCTGAGAGTTCATATCATTTGTCCTTCCTTCTTTCCAGGGCAGCGCCTTCTAAATACTTATACAAAGGGACATTTTGATATTGTGGTTCCATAGGAATACATCTTCCATCTATCCTGCACTTCTAGGCTGTGACTGTGCTATGGAACAAATAAGAATCATGCTGTGCATGAAAAAACAGTGTTTTTATCTTGTCTAGCATCTCCTGGGTCTGTTATTTATTATATATGTGTGTTTGGTGTCCTAATGCTCCAAAGTATTCAGACAGTTAACCTTTAATTTTTCCTCAAGGAATGTGTGTGCATGTATAAAGTGTTTCAGGTTGGTTTAAGTGAAGCCCTCACAAGTTAAAAAAAAAAAAAAGAAATATAAAAAAAAAAAAAACCACTGGGCTGGAGAGGTGGCTCAGCAGTTAAGAGCACTAACTACTCCTCCAAAGAACCCAGGTTCAGTTCCCAGCACCCATGTGGCAGCTCACAGCTGTCTGTAACTCCATGGATCCAACACTCACACAGACATACATGTAGACAAAACACAAATGCACATAAAATAAAAATAAACAGATTATATAAAAAAAATCACCATTTACAGAACAACTCACTCAAATCTCTTACATCAGCCCCCTGATACCTTCTCAACAATGTAGTAAGTTTTCATCTTTAAAGGCCATGTTTAAAGTCATTAAGTTTATGGTGTCTATTTTTACTTTTTGGTTAAAATATTTAGGAGCTTTGGTTAAAATATTTAGGAAAAAAATAAAAGCAAGCAGCATTCCATTATATATACTGTTTTAAATATACTACAATGTGATAGTAACCAAAGCAAGTACTTGCATAAAAACAGACTCAGACCAATAAAATAGAAAGAAATGCACATAATTACAGCCAACTGATTTAGAAAAAAGATTGATTTTATGCATGTGAGTGTTTTGCTTGCATGTATGTGTGCACTGCATGCATGCATGCGTGCCTGGCATCAAGAAGAGAGGATTGGGTTCTCTGGAACTGGAGTTACAGAGGTTTGTGAGCTGCTCTGTGAGTGTTGAGAAATGGACCTCGGCCCTCTGGAAGAGCAGTGCATCCTTTTAGCTTCTCTCCATCCCCCAGCCAAGTGAGCTTTGATGAAGACAGAAAGAAAAAAAGTCTCTTCAGTCAAAGCCTCAGGAAGGAGGTGTGGTACACGGGCCTGTGACCTCTCAGCTGAGAGGCTTGGGCAGGATAGCCATGAACTGGAAACCAACCTTAGATCAGAATAACATCCTGTTTTTAAAAACTGCAAGAAACATGGAGATTAATATGTAGAAGAAAGGATCTAAATCTCCGTCTCTCACCACAAAAAATAGCTTAAGTAGCTGGAGTGATGGCTCAGTGGTTAAGAGCACTTATTGCTCTTGAAGAGGACCCCGGTTTGTTTCCTAGTATCCACGTCGTGGCTTACATCATCTGTGACTCCAGTTCCAGGGCATCTAATACTCTTTTCTGGTTTCTGCAGTCATCAGGCATGCATATCCATACATGTAGCTAAAACCACTCATACTCATTAAAAAAAAAATCCTAAAGAAAAAAAAACCTCAAACATTAAAATGAATGAAAAGCTTACATATGATCAAGCTACTAAAACCAAAACGTGGGTGAAATGCTCTGGGCATTGGTTCAAGAAGAGTTTTTGGTTTGCTTTTTTTCAGAAGTAGACAAAAAAATCAAAAAAGTATAAAAGTATACTCAAATTGCATCGAATTACAAATCTCCCACATAGCAAATGAAACAGAGAGATGTGGGTTGTGGGAGGGGAAAAGCCTTTGCAAACTATACAGCTTAGAAAGATGGTCAATCTGTAGAATATGTAAGGAGCTCAATTCAATAGTTTAAAAAAAAAGCAATCAATTTGATTTTAAGATGAGAAAATGATAAGAGTAGACATTAAAAAAAAATTAGCCAAATGGCCAACAAACAAGTCAATGAAAAAAGGGTTAATTGTGGAATTATCAAGAACTAATGGGAACCACAGGAAGACATCTGTCATCCTCACCCCACTTAGAATGGTTATTATAAAAGAGATTAAAGGTAGGGCTGGAGAGAGAGAATCATTAGTTAAGAGCATTGCCTGTTCTTCCAGAAGACCAGAGTTCGATTCCCAGAACCCACATGGTGGCTCACAACTGTAACTCATTCTGACAGCTGTAAGCCACTCTCTTCTGGCCTCCATGGGCACCAGTCACAAAAGTGGTGCACAAGCAGACATGCACACATGCAAAACATGTAACATGCAAAACATGTATGCACAAAGCAAAAAATAAAAATAAAAATAAAAAGATAAAAAATTGCTGTTGCGACAGAAATGCAACCCTCATACACTAAACGGGAAAATGTAAATTACTGCAGACATTATGGAAAGCTCCTTTTAAAAAAAACAGAAAAAAAATCTAATCAAATGACCTCATGGATGGAAGGGAACACATTTAAAGGAACTTAAATCAGAATGTCAAAGGGACACTTGCCCTTGCATGTTATGGTAGCGCTTTTCACATCAGCCAAGACATGGAACCAGCCTCTATGTCTACTGATGTACAAATGAGTCAGGAATGTGTGCTGTGTGGACACACAGAATAGTGAAGGGCAGTAAAGAGAATAACATCCCACCCTTTACAGCAAAGTGGATGGAACTGGATGTCATTATGCCTTACATCCCTACAAACATACAGTAGCTAGGAAGTTAGTCTGAAAGTAGATGAAGGCATGGCAGGATCAGATGGAGACAGGACAACTAAAGGTACTGAGATGGGGTAGGAGAGAAGGAGGAGTAACTTCTTATGTTCTTCCTTGCATAGTGGGATAACCACGGTTGACAGTAATTCATGAAATATTTCAATATACCCATCGAAGAGCAACTGAGCCCTTCCAACACATACAGTGTCTGATGCAATAGATGTGCTAATTACCCTGTGTGATGGTCAGTTTTGATTTCCACTTGTCACAATCTAGAGTCGTCTGAGAAGAGTCTCAGGGACAGATTGTCTAGATCAGATTGACCTGTGGGGATCGTATTGATTAACTGATGCAGGAGGACCCAACCCACTGTAGGTGGCACCATTCTCTAGGCTTGGGACTTGGACTGAGTAAGAGTGAACTTGAGGACAGAGCAAACACGCATGCCATTTCTATCTGCTCTTGACTGTTGATGTGGATGGCTGCATCAAATTCCTGCTGCCTCAACTTCCACACAAATGACAGACTGTAACTTGGGATTATGAGGTAAAAGAAACCCTTTCTTCTCTAATCTGCTGGTCAGTATTTTACCACAGAATTGAGACAGTAAATTAAAGCACTTGGTCTAGTATTCATTGCTTACACATGTTTCTGTCTACTATACATTGTGTGCATATGTTGAAATGTCACACTGGACTTCATAAATATGTATACCATGTTCAATTATTAGATATCAATAAAGAGAATATCAAAACATGATTAAACTACATGTTATAGTGTGGAAAAGAATCCCAGTTCACATTCGTATCTACCATGGCAGTTGAGCTACAGATATACGTGAAAATGACCATAGGTGAAAATACCCTAGCTGGGGAGTTAGGACTTTGAAAATTTCTATTTGTTCTACTTCTATTTTTTTTTTACAGTGTGTGTGTGTGTGTGAAATAAAAATGATAAGAAAGTCTGGGTGCCTCAAATTGGAACTGAACACAACTTCTTTCTCCCATTTAAAGGGATGAAAACTCCCCTTCCCCATAGCTCACCTTAAAAGAACTAGGTATACCATTAATTAAAGTGTCAGGGTGGAGGGCCTAGAGGTATTTTCACTTTTCCAAGTAGTTTTGTTTTGTTTTGTTTTGTTTTGTTTTTTGAGACATGGTCTCATGTAGCCCAAGCTGGCCTAAAGCACTCTGAGTTACAAGGTCAAAGATGAATATCCTACCATGTATGGTTTGTGCAATGCTGGGAATCAAACCCACGACCTCATACACACCAGGCAAGTACTCCACCAACTAGGGTACATCTGCACATGCATGTACATCCCATGTGCTTTCAAAAGGTCCCCAGACCACTGTATCTGTCACTTTTCCAATTCCCATCACCCCATGCCCTTCAACCCTATCAGTCTGATCTACCTGTCTGATATACCATAAATGTTCCACAGTCACGGTGTTAGGAATGTGGTCAAGAGTAATAGAAAACTCAATAGATTGTGGTATAAATAAGGTTCACCACCCTCAGGCAGGGTTCTTTGTCTTGTTTTACGTTTATAGCCGAGTCTTCCTCAAGGTCCTAGAGTGGCTGCCACATCATCTACTGGCCTTGTATCATACCATGGTTCCAATCATGACATAGGGGAAAGTTGAAGGACACAAAATTTCCCAGGACTTCCTAGGTTTCCCTTGGAACTTTGGTTTATGTTTTATCCACTAGAACTTTGTTTCATTGGTATGCTGTCAAGCAGGGGAAGGGGCTTTGATCTTTGGCCTCTGTAGTGTAGAAATGGGAAGGAGAGGGGCTTGGAATAGTGACTGAGTTTGCTAAAGTACTTATCAAAAACTATGTTTAATTGAACTATATTGTTTCATCCACACACTGTCCTGGCACATTGTCACCCACCCCTTCCCCTTTTCCTGTAGGTGAGGTTGTGGTCTGAAAGAAATCCTTGTTTTATCTCTTCTACAAGGCACCAGTTTCTTCTTCACTCCAACTTGGTTCATTGTCTCTTCTGAGGGTGACGATCACTGTTTTCTCTGCTTTCCACACAAACGTGTTCTTTGCACAACCTAACATCCTGGTCCCTCCACCTCTGAATTCCAAGGTCAGTCACAAGGCCAGGCCCTCTATGAAGCCGTCCCCATCCTTCTTTCCTCTCAGCCTGACATGTGAGGAGTACATCTCAAATGTTGTTACTTTCTTCGTGGAAGTTGAAACTAGATTATTGACAGTGGTACTGTTTGCAAAACGTCGGGTTCATTGCAGGTGCTCGAACTTGGATCTCTCGCTAGTAATAGCTTATCTCCTAGATCGGATTCAACTCTTTGATGACATGTTCTGAATCATCCTTTTAAAGCACACCAGGCCTGGTGAAGACATTGCCCATAATAATGCTGCGTCCATGTAATAAGGTCTGGGCAAAGGAAGAGCTACAATGCTGGGATGTGAGGCATTCCTTTGGCCTGAATGGTAGCCAACTTTCCACAGAGAAGTTCTTTGCTCTTCTACCCTAAGAACAAGTAGAAGCCAGATTGCTTCTAGTGCCGACACCGCGATGAGGTAACTTGCTCCGTCACTTTACTCCTCCCTCTCCACTGGAGCCCGAAAGGGGGCGGTGTGGGCCATCGCGCTTCGCGCGGCCCTCTGGGACGGCTGCGCACGCGCAGCTTCCGGCTCCAGGCTTCGAGATTTATTTGACGCTGCCCACTCAGTTCCCTTAGAAGTCTCGGGTCAGCCGCGCCGCGCAGGCGCAGTAGTCCTTTCGGCTGGGGAATTATTTGACGCCACCGCCCCTGGCAGTCGGAAGTTGCTTGAACGGAGCCCAGCCGGCTGGCCAAGCGACCGGTCTTCGTCGTCCCCTGGGCGCCCTGTGAGAGTCACTGACGGGTGGACGGACTGACCGCCGGTGGAGGGCCGGCCGGGGCAGTGGCAGCGCGGGCCGGATGGCGCGGGTCGCGTGAGGCGGCAGGCCGAGTGCGGCCCGCGGTGCGCCCGCCCAGCGATGCGGGCCCCGCCCGTCGCCTCAGGTACGCGGCGGCCGGCGCGGTGCGGCCGGACCCTCCCCTCTCGCCGTGTTTTTTTTTTCCTCCCCCTCAGCAGCCACTGAGGCAGGGGTTCTTTCAACCTCCGGTGTTCCCGGGGCCGGGCGTTGGCAGGGGCATTCCTGGGTTCTGAAGTGGACGCACCGGGCGCGGGAGCACAGTCCTGGCCCGCAGTTTCTGCCGGGTGTGAGCGAACCCAGGAGGGTCGGACTGGCGGAGCGCTTCCCTGGCAGCCCGGGGACAGGGGCGGGTCTGGAGTGGCGGCAGCAACTCCGGGGAGAATGCGGTCCACCGAGGGGCTGGTGGAGTTGCTGCCGTCCGGTGAGGATGCTACCGCCCGGGACACGGTGACGCTTGGAGGAGAGTAAACAGCCACCCTCCGCAAGTGCTTGCTGTCCGCCAGGCCCAGGCCAGATGGGGAACTTCAACAACCTGCACCGCAGGACTGTTACCCCATTCTACGGTCCAGGCAACCGAGGCCCAGAGCGATCCGGTGCCTTTGGTGCCCAAGGTCATATAGCTGGGTAATTTGAACTCAAGCAGCCTTGACAGTCCAGTCCAGGTTCATAACCAGTTAAGTCATTGGATCTCCAACTTTGATGCACGGTAAAATCACATGGGGAGTTTTGAAAAGATTCCTGGTGCCAAAGCACCCCAAACTAATTAAACCACCATGCCTAGAGGGTAGGGGGAGACAAATACCAGTATCTTTCTAGTGTTTGCCTTTCTGGAGATCTAGTGGTTCTGAGCTATAGTAAGGTTTGGCAACTGTGAAAACATGTTACCTCAGAAGTCCAAGAGTGTCTCTCCAGCTTATGTGTGCAGGAGGATGCTTGTTAAAAGTGTGGATTCCACTGGCAGAGATTCATATTGTCACTCCCCTGCCCCCAGCGCGCCCTTGTGTTATTGCTTGAACTCTCCATTTTTCTGCCTCAGCCTCCTGAGTGCTAGGATGCTATTGAATGCTGAGCTTTTCCTCAGGTCCACTGACTACCACCCGTTTGGTAGGTAGGCCTCCTTGAGGGTGAGACGCAATTATGGATTCTTAGTCAACTGAGTTTTTAAAAAATGTATACATCCCATTGCAAAAACTGTTGGTTTGCAATTTTCCTTAATATACAGCACTTGTGGTTATGGTTTCTCTAGCCTCTGGACTTTTGCATACACTGTTCTTTCTCTAATACAGTCCTCCATGTTTTCTCAGCACCCTACCCAAATACATACACTTTCTCATACGCATCATTTCTGTCTGTTGCCTAGCTCTCAACATTCTCTCCAAGATCCTTTGCCTCCCCTAAGTCCTGCCCACCTTGTCATTACTGTAGAGTAGCTGACCACATATTTTTCTGTGTTGTACTTCTAGCTCTTCTATAAAGTTTTGACGGCAGGGACCATGTTTTCTTGGTCTCTCTTGGAGTATAGAGGCTTTGACATAGGGGCTGACAAACCTTTTTGGAATACAATGTTTAGTCCCTTTATGCCATAGACCGCGTGCTGCAGAGGCTGTTTTCTATTTTTGTAAAAGATATTTGATGTTCTTAGCTTATGGGTTTTCCCCTTTTTCCTTAGGAATACTCTAGTTAGGTTTATTCATTTATTCAGCAGATGAATAAAATGTTGAATTCTTATCCATGACAAGGCACTATGTATGACTATGATCCAGCAACATTGGTTGGTTTAGCTGGATGAGGTGGCACACACCTTTAATCTCAGCACTCAGAGGGTAGAAGAAGGTGGATCTCTGAGTTCAAGGCCAGCCTGCTCTGCACAGCGAGTTAATGCCAGGACAGCCAGGGGTCCATACAGAGGCCTGCCTCAAAAAAACCTCCACCCAACCAGTCAGCAAAGAAAATCATAAAAAAACAGAAGCATTGGTAAATTCTAATGTTAACTACCATATTAGACAATCAATTCTATAGTGAGAAACTTTTTTATTGCCATTGGGGTTTTGCATGTGGTCTTTCCTCATTGTCTAAAAGAAGTATTATCTAAATGCTATTGCCTTCTGAGTATGTACCAACACAAGCAGATGGGATAGTTCTCAGTTGTAGTCCATCTCATTTGAGGAGATAGTAAAACTTTGTATCAGAGCAACTGACAAACTAGGTGTAGTTTATTACATAATGTCTGAACTGCCATTGCTGCACATGCTTACCAGTTTTAAAGGAAGTCAGTGCAATAATTCAGATTGCTTCTGTTTTTAGTACCTCCCCCCTTTTTTGAACAATTTATTTTTATGTGTATGGGCATTTTGATTGCATGCATATATGTGCACTACTTGGATGTCCGGTGCTCACAGAGGCCAGAAGAAGGTGTCAGATCCTCTGGAACTGAAGTTACAGAGGGTTGTGAGCTTCCATGCAGTTGCTGGAACTTGAACGTGGGTGCTCTGCCTGAACAGCCGATAAGTGATCTTAACCACTGAGTCAACTCTCTAGTCCCTTTGTTCTTGGTTATTCTTTTTATATTGTTACTGGGGGTTGAGTACAGGACCTTCTATACATGTGCTGTACCACTGTGTTTCGATTCCCATTTTATTTTTTTGTATATAATCTTCTGAATAGGGTTTCACTATGTAGCCCTGGCTAACCTAGAAATGGCTATATAGATCAGGATGTCCTTGAACTCAGGTTTGTATGTCTCTTCCTCCTGAGAGATTAAAGGCATGTGCCACCATACCTGGCTGTATTTTTTTTTTTTTTTATTTTGAAATAAGGTCATACCAAGCTACCTGGGTTGACCTTGAAGTTACTCTATAGCTTAAAAAGGCATTGAACTTACTGTCCTCCTGTCTCAGCTTCGTAAGTAGCTAGGATTGCTGGCCTGTACCAGCATGCCTAGATGGGATATTTCTCCCCAGCTAGACAGCTAAACGTGAAGTGTGTAGATTGAATAAAAATACATATTTCATAAAGTAGTTTTTACAGTAGAATATTGTCAGGGGAAGGTTCTCTTGTTTCATTCTTATATATGCTTTGCTTGGATTTTACGCTGAGGCTAATAGAGAAGGTGATGGGATGAAGGGTGTTAAATTCAGCCTCTCAAGAAACTTGCCCTTGTTCTCTGATCAGATACGGACAGAGTATCTAGTTCCAGTCTTTGCACATGGAAGAAAGTCAGTTTTTTTAAGCTTAAGGTTAAGGTCTTTAGTTGACTTCCAGTGTATGGTGAAAATGTTCACATGTTCAGTTAGTGGCCAAAAGTAGCTGTAATCACAGTACAGATTTGGCAAGAATTCTGTCTGAATTGAGGTACCTGTCAGTATTGTTCTGGACATATACAAAGGTCTTTTAGACAGAATGAATGATTCTTACGGTATAAAATAGTTTTAAGTTGACTGTTCTGTTCACACCTATTATCTCCAATAAGGCAGGCGAATTGGGACAAGTTTGAGTTCATCCTGAGGTATATAGTGAGAGCCTATCTCACCTCCTTTTCCCAAGATGTTTTAGAAGTAGTGTCTACGTAGTTTAGTTTTAGCTTATTAGGTAAATTGTGCCTAAAACTTCTAGGATACTCAGGACTGGAAGCACTCTAGACTGCCCTCCTCCATGTTGTCCCTACTAGCCCTCAGGTGACATGCTCTTTTTGTTGAGAGACAATTGGGGTTGGGAAAGCTGAACAGTGGAATCTGTATTTAAGTATTTAAGATTAGAACTGTAGTGAGAGTTTGGTATGTGACAAGCATTTTGTAATAGAAACTGGAGGTACTGAGTTTAAGACACAGCTTCTGTACTTAAGAAGTTCTGTAGTTAGAATTGCAATAAAAAGTATAGTATCTTTTTTTGTTTGTTTGTTTGTTTTGTTTTGTTTTTTTTTTCGAGACAGGGTTTCTCTGTAGCCCTGCCTGTCTGGAACTCACTCTGTAGACCAGGCTAGCCTTGAACTCTCGAACTCAGAAATCCTCCTGCCTCTGCCTCCCAAGTGCTGGGATTAAAGGCGTGTGCCATCACTGCCCGGCTAAAAAAGTATAGTATCTTAAACATACCTGTGAAATAGAATTTCTGTCATGTCTGATCAGTACTATGCTGTGTACTAGTTCTGTGTGCTTACCAAACACTTTAAATGCAGTAAAGGAACTAAGTTCTAAATTTATAGTTACCCATGCTAGTATATATGATACTGGGAATCTCAGCCCCGAACAGTTGTGATAGTTCTGGCTGGGGACTAGGAGTGTATTCATATTTTCTTTCATAGACCAACAAAAACCATCTGTTTTTTTTTTTTTTATCTCTGGGAAGAAATGCAGGCAGAACTTGTCTTTCTCCTGTAATTCAAGACCTTGATAGGATCCTTAGCAGTTACAGTCTAGTGCATAGGTGATACCATCCCCCTCTTTTATAAAGTACCAGCTTGATGGATGTTTGCTTTGTGGAGTCATTCAGACCACAACAGAATCAAGAAATGGGGTCCTTCTGTCATAACATGGATGAATTTGTGTGCACTTGTGCCTTAAGATCCAGTGACACTTTATTTATGTAGCACACTGCTACCCTTTACCCTGTTTTAACATGTACCTTTCTTTGTACTTCCTCAAGTATGTTGTTGACTTAGGCTGCTTTATTTGATCCTTCTCCCAAATCACTCTAGATAGGCACTGAAGGTGCTCACCCTGTTTTAGAGACAGGAAGACTGAAAGTAAACATAGAGTGACTTGTCCAAGGTCATATGTGAGGCACAGAGTCAGAAGCATTGGACCTTGAGGCAAGAGGTAGCGTTTCTTGTTCCAATGTTGCAGTTACCTGATGTGATCCTGAAAGAGTTGTAGTCTTATTTGTGTCCTTTGCTAATGGCTAGTGAGTCTTTCTAACTTAAACAGCCTAAGGTAGTTGTTGGAATAAAATGAAGTAACCTATGAAAGTTCTTGGAAATCGGTCAATTACAGTTACACAAAGGCACGTTATTATCAAATCAAGATCTCTGGTAGTTCTAATCTGCTGCCTTGTAGCAGATCACATCATTGATCGTATTAAATGCTATTTTGTGATGATGTCTCATTGATTTCTTTCTTGATCATTATAAAACTTTGTCATGGTCAGTCATTGCGTTCTGTTTATATCTACATACTCAAATTCTAGGACAACCTGATAATTCAGGTGTTTAATAATATTTGCTTAGTGATACAACCGATCTCTAGATTTACTTCAGGAAGTCTGCAAACAATTGTTCTTTATAGTTTGACTTGAAGCTCCTTGTGAATAGTTTATGATTGTGGTACCCACTGTGTTTGCTGTATAGAATACACATAATGACTATTGTTTGAGTCAGTTGATGTGACTAATACTAGGTTGTGGCCTTTGTGGGTCACCACTGTATTGATTGTTTTGGTTATTGTCATTTAGACCGAACTTACATGGGGAGGGGAGTTTACAAGCTGTAAGCTGTGAAGCAGTACAAAGTCATCCAGTGACAACCTTTAGAGAAGATACTTGGAAAAGGGTCCATGTGGAGTTAAGAAGGACACTAGTGATGAACAGGGTGCACTTTATCTTGATCCTAGTGTATTTACTTCTAGCACGACTCCCCACAGCTGCACACTCTAATGTCTAATCCTATGTAGAGGTGTGCGACAGTCGTGAAACCACACTTGAACCCCTGGAATATCTCTATATTGGTATTTAGGAAGTGGATTTACTGACTTCTTCCCAGATGGTTATTCAGTCCCTGTATTACACCCACTGCTTCTGACAGATAAAGTGTGTAGAATTAATTCTTTTGGAACACGGTATAGGGATGCTGGTGGTGTGTTTGCAGAAGGAGCAGATGCATTGTGTCGCTAGGGTATATCTTCCTTGGAGGGTAGCTTCTGGTTTAATTTTCCGTATCCCATATCTGCAATTGGATGTACTTGTACTTTTACTTGTTGCAAAGTTTTAGTTTATGTGGATACAGTCTATACCTAGTTTTTTGCTTTTATTTTTTTAATTGAGTGAGTGTATGCCATTGTGCATATTTGGTTAGAGGACAACTCTTAGGATTCTGTTCTCCTTTTACCACGTGGATTCTGTGGGTTGAATTTAGGTCCGTAGCCTTGCTGAGTCATCTCACAGGCCTTGCCTCCAGTTTTTACTAAATTAATTATAAATCTCTAATCCTGCCTTTCAAAGCCCTTCAAAATTGGGCATTGCTTACATTTTAAAAATTATTTAAATTAATGGGAAAAAGTTTTTTTTTTTTTTTTTTTAGCCAGGATCTCACTTCAAGCCTGGAACTCACTGGGTAGACCAGGCTGGCCTGAACTTACACTTATAGACCTGCCTCCACTTTCCTAGCTTTGAGATTAAAAGCATATACCACCATGTCTGGCCTTTTTTCAAATAAAATCCTATTACCGTCTACAATATAATCTTCCCTTTCCACTCTGAGCATCTTGTTCCAGATGTGGATTTGTTTTAAAACAGAAAAATTGTGTGTGTGTGTGTGTGTGTGTGTGTGTGTGTGTCTGTGTCTGTGTCTGTCTGTCATTGTGTGTGTCTGTGAATGTATATGCCATAGGTACCCAGGGAGGCTAGAAGAGAGTATCAATTTCAGATTATTGGAGCTTGAGTTACAGACAGTTGTGACCTGCTTAATATGGGTGCTTGGGTTTGAACTCAGGTCCCTTGAAAGAGTGTTAAGTGTTTTAAACTGCTGAGCTATTTCTCCAGCCCTGTTTAGTTTTTTTTGTTTTTTGTTTTTTTTTTTTTTAAATAGAAGGATCTTACTGTGGTAGCTTTGAATTTGCAGTCTTTGCCTTGGTCTTTCAAGTGTTAGAATTACAGGTGTGTACCATTATATTCTGTTCCCTGTTATTACTGTCTTTTCTTTTTTGGTTGCCCTTTCTTAACTCTATTCATATCTACCCAGTTTTCTTGTAATCAGTATCCAATTTGTATGCTCCATATCCTCCTTATACCCTGAACCTACCTAGTTTTCAGTTCACTCTCTTTATATCAAAAGTAGTCTTTTCCCTGAATTTCTATGGTTGCTTATAATTTTTGCATTTAGCACCTTAATGTCCCAGTTTGCATCATAGTTATTGTGTGTTAAACTGTAATTAATTGAAAACAGGATGTGGATCTCTTAGTCATCTCCTTGGTGTTAACACTGTCCATTGTATGTAATAGATAGTTAATAACTATCGAATGAGTCAACTTGATGATTTCTTTCTTTCTTTCGTTTGTTTGTTTGTTTTTTATATAGGATTTCACTGTGTAGTCCTGGCTGTTTTGGAATTTGCTTTGTGGACCAGACTGGCCCTGAACTTACAGGCCTCTGGCTCTGGAGGGCTAGGATTAAAGATGTTCATAATCACAGCCTGACTCAATTTGGTGGTTTCTGTTAGTGACTGAATTGTCACAAGTATTAGGATGCTGACATTTTCATTAATTCTCTGACATGAATATTAGCATGAATTTATTGCATTAAATTGTAGTAATAGTACTACTTTCTTTCATCTTTCATAATACATCTTATCTTTCATCTTTCTAATCTGAAGTCATACATGTTTGCCTAGTTGTTATTATGATGTATACTTTGCTCCAGTGAGTAGTTATTATTCACTGGTCCCTTACTATTAACTAGGACAAGCCCCAAATATTCTTTAAATCTCCCAACACCAGTGAAACAGGCTATTCTCCCTTGAGGGTGGTTGGTTTTTTTTTTTTAAACAGTTTTGGGTGCGCAGACACAGGGGACAAGTAACTTTTTAGGGACTGGAGAGATAGCTCAGCTTTTGTAGAGGAACGGTAGGTATTCAGTTCCTAGCACCACAGAGCTGCTAACAGCCATTTGTAATTCCAGTTTCAGAGGACTTGGCCTCCCTTTCTGTCCTCTTTGGGCATTGCATGTGCTAGCTGTATAGACATACATGCAGGCTAAACACCCATGCATAGAAAACAAAAATCAATCTTAAAAAACAAGATGACCTCATGTACTAGCCTAAACCTACTCAATCAGAACTTCTAAAGTTGAGGCACAGGAAGTTGCATTTTCCAGCCAAAATGTCATCGATAATTTTTATGAGTATATGGGACTTGATAGCTAGTATAACTTTCTGAAA
Source organism: Grammomys surdaster (assembly GCF_004785775.1). Lineage (NCBI taxonomy): Eukaryota > Metazoa > Chordata > Mammalia > Rodentia > Muridae > Grammomys > Grammomys surdaster. The sequence goes on along the minus strand of NW_021620408.1, from coordinate 882,985 downwards.
ATAAAAAAAAAAAATTGCTTTCTTAAAACTTTCATTTCACCGGGCGGTGGTGGCGCACGCCTTTAATCCCAGCACTTGGGAGGCAGAGGCAGGTGGATTTCTGAGTTCGAGGCCAGCCTGGTCTACAGAGTGAGTTCCAGGACAGCCAGGACTATACAGAGAAACCCTGTCTCGAAAAAAACCAAAAAACCAAAAAAACAAAAAAACCCTTTCATTTCAGCCAGGCATGGGGGCGCACACCTTTGGTCCCAGCACTCAGGAGGCAGAGGTAGGCAGATCTTTGTGAGTTCAAGGCCAGCCTGGTCTACAAAGCCAATCCAGGACAGCCAGGGCTATTACATAGAGAAACCCTGTCTAGAAAAACAAAAATAAAACCCCCAAACCTTTTTGTTTCCTGTAATAATAATTATTAATATCAATTTTAATTTTAACTATTTTAACATTTGGAGATGTAGTTTTATAATAACTTAGCTTGAAATATATATATAAAATTTGAAATATATATGACAGCATAAAATTTCGGATATACTTTAGTAAAATAGATGAAATATTTACTAAACTCTCTTTCCCCACTGGTACAGCAAACCTTGACATTCTCAAATATCTAATATGCAATGTATGTAAGGAGGTTTCTATTGAAGACTGAAATTTCCTGGTGGAGAACCTGTACGCAACTATTGAATAATTGAATGTGAAGCTCTATAAACAGATCAGTAGGCACTCAGAACAAGGAGGAGCTGGTTTTGGAGTCAAAATTTTAGCAAAAGGAAATATCTGAGCTGGACTTTGAAAGGTGAAACTTCATCAGGTGGGTTGAAATTACCAGTAGGAGTGGCAAAAACAGTTCTAGAGAGTTTGTGGGATTGGTAGGCTTGAGCAGTTATCACAAGTCCTTTAACCTGTAGCTTGGAGGCAGGGATTGTGGTACACAATGTTGTAAGCAATTTCAAGGCCTGGAATTGTGGCTTAGTGGTAGTGGAGTTCCTAACATGTGCAAAGCCCTGGGTTTGATCCCCAGCATAGCACATAGACAATTTCAATTAGATTTCAAGCAAGTTTTAATTGATACATTTTTTTGAATTAGAGAAAACTCATACATTCTATATAAAAGGACAAATGCCTAGAATAACCAGTAAATACTTTGAAATGACTGATGGAGAGATGTTCTTTGCAATTATAAAATATTCTGTAAAGCTGCTGGAATTAAATCATGTTATTGGCATAGTATATGACAAAAATGTTACTTCAATTTAATGAGATAGGGATTTTTTTTTTTTTTTTTTTTTGGTTTTTTTTTGGTTTTTCGAGACAGGGTTTCTCTGTGTAGTCCTGGCTGTCCTGGAACTCACTCTGTAGACCAGGCTGGCCTCGAACTCAGAAATCCACCTGCCTCTGCCTCCCAAGTGCTGGGATTAAAGGCGTACGCCACCACTGCCCGGCCAGAGATAGGGATTTTTTAAATTGAAAATTCATATAATATATTCTGATTATGGTTTTCCCTCCCTTATCTCCCAGATCCTCCTTACCTCCCAACACATCCACCTCCATGCATTCATTTCCTTTCTTTAGAAAACAAACAGGCAAATAAAAAAGGGAAACAAGCCAGAATATAAAAGGCCAAAGCAAAGTTAGAAAGCATAAAAACACACAGATGTGGACACAACAAAACCTATAAAACACAAAATCTAAAACTGTAACATACAAGCAAAAGACTAGTCGCATAAAAATGCCCAGTCACAGCAGTATGAGACAAAAACAATTCCACACAAACATCATTGGGTTCATTTTTGTTTTGGACATGAGGCCTACTGTTAAGTGTGATTTATATACCTGGTCAGAATCCATTGGAGAACACTGGTTTTTCCTTTATAAGCTGTTGACAGAGACACCAGAGAGAGACACCTACATGTGGTCACTGTGCAGAGAGTGAGAACCTTTAGGACACTCAGTCCTAAGTGGGATGTCTTCAAACCCTCTCCTCAGGGCTCAAGAAGCTATGCAGAAGAGGTGGAAAGATTGTAAGAGGCAGAGAGATGGAAGACACTAAGGATGTATTTTGAATAGATGATGCCAAACCCAACTGCACATCTGAAAGACAGTCTTACATCATTTGTAGAAGTAAATTCCAGATGAGCATAAAACTTGAGTGTGAAGAACATTAAAGGAAAACCTAAGAGACTGTATGTACACATAAAGTCACCGTTAGTTAGCATCTTAGGACACTCCATCTCGCATTTGCTTTCTGTCTTAGGTTGAAGGGGAAAATGTCATTATGTTGTGGGAGAGTTCTGGATCTGTTTTTTCCATTTCTCTCTCTCTCTCCCCCCCCCCCCCTCTCTCTCTCTCTCTCTCTCTCTCTCTCTCTCTCTCTCTCTCTGTGTGTTTTCTTTCTAGGGCCTTGAGCATGCTAGGTAAGTGTTCTATTACTGATGTATATTCTCAGACTCTCCATGTATTTAAAAAAATTTTTTGAGACAGGTCTTGCTAAATTGCATAGGCTGGCCTTGAATCTACTCAAAAGCAGTAGTGTAGTGTAGATGCTCATCCAGCTACCTCTCAGGGGCTATCTTGTCACCTGATCTCACCATGATGCTTTTAGATAGCTCAGAACAGTTAGGTACAGTTGGAAAGTTACTTTTATTTTTAATGATGCACTCGTGTGGAGGATACACACCTAGGAGTGCTGGTGTTTGTGGAGGCCACCAGAGGGCATTGAAATGGAGTCATAGGAAGTGAGCCACCTGCTGAAAGTGCTGAGACTTGAACTCTGGTTCTCTGGAAGAGCAGCAAGCACTCCTAACCTTTGAGTCCTAATTACTTTTTTTTTTTTCTGAAACAGCATGTTTTTAGAATCAGTGTGTTGCCACCTATTTTATTATTCTTTCTAGTGTAAATCTGTTTTCCTATATTAGCAGTAAACATAATTTGACATTTGTAACTGTTTTGTCTTTTCAGGTGCCGTTTGGATAGTACTTTAGTGGCACAATGTACTCTGAGTGGCGGTCACTGCATTTGGTGATTCAGAATGATCAAGGCCATACCAGTGTGCTACACAGCTATCCAGAGAGTGTTGGGCGAGAGGTGGCAAATGCAGTGGTTCGTCCTCTTGGGCAGGCGTTAGGTACCTCTTCAGTGGCTGGTAGTGAGAGTTTGTTAAAAACTGACAAAGAAGTAAGTGTTTCTTCATTTTATTCTGTTGTGTGAAAATATGCATTGATTACTAAAAAACTTATTTAGTGTTGACTTTTTGAAAAAGTAATAAAAGTAGCTTTATTAATTTTAATTTTGTATCTGCATATAGTCTGTATGTGAGTATGTATACATGGTTACAGATGCTTATGAAAGCCAGGGTTGTTGGATTCCTCTGCAACTGGAATTAGCGGCAGTTGTGATCTACCTGGCATGGTGGATGGGAATCAAACTTGGGTCCTCTGCAGGAACACTCACTGTGTATTGTTACAGTGTTGACTTTTTAATAGATTACTACCCGATGTAGTGAAAGTTCTCGGTTTTTATCTCATTTGGCTTCTATGCTGGGACTTGGGGCCTATGGGAGATAAAAAGAAAGGGTTGTGCCTTTTTTGCTGGTGAGGCGTCTCACTGACCTCCTCCATGTGAGCTGAGTGATTAAGACAGAGAATCAAGTGTCAGACCCTTAAATACTAGGCTCAGTTTTCAGATTTCCATTTCTGTTTAGAAATCCCTGTCTTAGTTAGGAATACTATTGTCATGATGAAATACCATTACCAAAAGCAACTTGAAGAGGAAAGAGATTATTTAGCTTGCATAGTCGATTGAGGAAAACCAAGTCAAGAACTCAGTGCAGGAACCTGGAGGTAGGAGCTGATGCAGAGGCCTTAGAGGAGTGCTGCTTATTGACTTGCTCCTCTTGGCTTGCTCAGTGTGCATTCTTAAAGATCCCAGGACCACCAGCCTAGGGTGGCACCACCTACAGTGAGTTGGGCCCTCCCCCATCAGTAATTAAGAAACATTTTTCAATTGAGGTTACTGCCTTGAAAATTAATATACTTGGTTTCAGGTTGACATAAAACTAGCTAGCACAGTCCCCTTCCCTGCTTATAGGTAGACACTGACTAAAAGCCTCATTTAGGTCAGATTTTCCAGGCTGCACGTATGTGCTGAGCTTGAGCTCTCCAGGGTCCCTTACTCTGACTGTTCTCTAGCCTAGCTTCCAGGTTTAAGGGTGATGCAGAACAACGATGCCCTTCTGCTTGTAAGCTGGGGTAGTTGGAATTGGGTTTGGAATTGCTGTTCCTAAACTTGCTGTTCAGAGGGTTCCTGGAATAATTTGTTTTACAACTGGTTTTCTGTTCCTGGGGTCAGGGCAGTAAGCTGACATAAAACCTCAGTGGGAAGTTGTAAAGGAACCTTGAGAATGTCATGGTTCTGTGTAGGGTTAGAACTCTATTCCCTCTGTTTAAGAAAGTTCATGCAGGCTTTTTGGGCCTATTCTCAAACCCCATCCTCCTTTTTTTTTTTTTTTTTTTGTAGCAGAGTTTCACTGCATCCCTGGCTGTCTCCAATTTACTCTGTGGACCAGGTTGGGCTTGAATTTCAGATATCCACTTGCCTCTGTCTCCCAAGTGCTGGATTATAGGCGTGCCTTACTTTATTATTACTATTATCATTATTATGTTAACCAGAGTAGTCTCAAATTTGCAGTCATTCTCCTGTCTCAGTCTCTCAAGTGTTGGGATTACAGGATTAAGCCACCATGCCTAGCTCTTCTTACTTTTGATCATTCATAAAGTTTCAGACTTGACTGAAACTAAAGCCTACAGCTCCAGAGGCAGTTTTTTTTATCCTCCCTTACCCAAGGATTGCTAAAGGTTGAAGTCTGTCAGTCTGTAGTTTTCTCATTAAAGGACCTGCATAAGCCCTGACATCTTCTCTAGCTTTAGTTGTGATTCTTGCTGCTTTTCCCTTAGACGAGATGTCATGTAGATAGATAGAAGGTGACCTAGTATAGCCCTTGGTTATTGTCTCTACTGCTCACAGAAGATTATGGAAAGATACTTTGTTTTCAAGTTTTATTTATTATTGTTTATGTTGGAGGTTGGGGACAGGGAGGCATGTGTGCCATGGTGCACATTCAGAGATTAGAGGACAGATTTTGGAAATCAGGTCTTTCCTTCTACTTCTGGTCCTTAGAATCAAACTCAGGGTATCAGATATATGCAGCAAATGGTTTTACCCTTTGAGTCATGGAGGGCATTTTTCCTTTAGAACAATTGAACTACTATGACATCATCCTAAAGATAACTTGTCTTTTTTCTTTCATCTAATAATTAGGGACCTACAGCTCCTTTTAGGATCCCTTTTTGGGCCTGGGGAGATAGATGACTATATAGCCCAGGCTGCCTTGAACTTGAGGTCTTAGTTGGTAAAGTGCTTGCTGTGCAATCCAGCTTTAATCCACCCTGGTCTACAACAAAAGTTCTAGGCCAGCTAGGGCTGCATAGCAGAACCCATGCAAAAACAAACAAAAACAAAAAAACAAACAAACCCAAATTCACCCAAAAACCCCAAACAGTATAGTGGCATGCACTTTAATTATTGTCATTCTAGCACTAGGGATAAAGAGACAGGAGGTCTGGAGCTTCATTTCACTTCACTGTGGTTACAGTTTTCTTTAGCATTTGTTGCTGCTAACCATTAATGTCATAACTTTAGCCTTTGTAGTTGTTTTTGAGCATTAGCAGGTTTAGGCAAAAGAATCCTGAGTGTCAGGACAGCCAGGGCTATTTAACAAGACCCTGTCCCAATTCCACCTATCCTCTACCCCCAAAATTCAATATAGATATTTATTTTGTCAGATTCAAATTTCAAAGCCTTTAAAGTGTTTTTGAATCCTATATTTTATCCAACAAACTGACCATCCTTTTGTCTGTGTGTTGTTTACAGAGAATTGCCCATTGTTTTTATTGTCGTTGTTGTTATAATTAGTACTAGTATTTTGAGATAGGATCTTTCTATTTAGTTCAGGCTGTCTTGGACTCATTGTGTAGCTCAGGCTTCCTTGAACTTGAGATCTCCCTGCCTTAGCTCCTGGGAGTGCTGGCAACATCCACCATGTTTGGCTTAAATAAAAGTTTGTCAAAGTAGGTGTGGTATAGCACAGCAGTAGTGTGCTTCCCTGTTGTGCTTAGCGCTCTGGGTTTAATCCCTAGCACCACCAAACAGCAGCAGCAACAACAACATGAACTTGGTATGGCCTTTGATAAGCCAGTGGCACCCTTTCCCAAAATAATTTCAGAACCTTCATTCTGTTACTGTCTTGTGTGGAATTTGGGCCACTTATAAATCTGGCCATTCTGCATCCTACAGGCTGTTATGTCTTCATCCTTGTCCATAAGGAGTTCTTGCTAAATTTCCTGTTAAAGACAAGATACCCTGATGCCAGAAACACCTGTTAATGGTTTAGTGACTTGGGAAACTGGGTCATGTTTCTCATTGAAAGACAAGGTTCATTTCGGTTTCACTATGTATGAACCAATGGTGGGCTGGATTATTTAAATATACTGTTTTATTTTTCTGATGTATGAAATGAGGACAGTTTACCCTGTTGTAGTGTTACAGTGATGGTGACTTTTAGGAAGGTACTTTTTAAACTGCAGTGACTGTACAATCATTGGCTCTTCTCATAATGGAGCCTGTTAGTAAAGCTTATCTGGCTTGACTTGTTCTGTTTTAGCAGCCTGGTTCTCAGTGCTCACACATCCCCTTTTATTAAATGTTTACTGATCATCTGCTTAGTATTTTTCCCAGAATTTTATTTGGAATTCACTTAAACATTCTAGGCTTTGGTGTCTATAGACTATAGTTTCACTTTTCTTTTCCAAATTGGGAGATTTTTTTTCCTTTCTCTTAGTATCTTATTTCTTGTAGCACTTATTATGTGTTTCAGGTGTTCAGTTGAAATGTGGCTAGATGCCTAGTTAAGGCCTTACCCAGTCAGTCCTTCACCTCTGTGAGTTCTCACCTGTCCATTCTAGTGTTGTGAGTTGTTTTGTATTTTGACAGAGAAAACAAGTTGTATAATAAGTTGAATGACTCATCTTCTTTTCTGTCATTTGTTCCTGTTGCATAATCTGAGGATGGAATGTAATTGAAATGATTTCATAAATGATACATATTTACATATGCAAATTGAGTAGAATAAAAATCCCACATTTTCTTTTTTTAAAGATATATTTATTATATATTCTTTATGCATATGGGTCTTTTGTCTGTATGTGCATTTATACACCAGAAGAGAGCATTGGATCCCATAATACCATAGTTATAGATGGTTGTGAGCCACCATGTAGGTGCTGGGAATTGAGTTCAGGACTTATTAACCCCTGAGCCATTTCTCCAGCCCCTGCATTTTCTATTTTTATATTTCTAGTGTCTACAGAAAATTGAAAGGATCGTTTTACAGAGTAAGTGGTAATGATATCAAAAGGGTAAAACATACATAGGCTTAATATTTAAAAATAGCAAGTTTAGTTTCTCCTGAAATTTGCTTGCCAAATATAACATTAATATGTCTACAGCATAGAAAGTATATGTCTAGATTAAATTTGATGTATTAATCTTGTGAGATACTTAGATAAAGATCTATAATCTTTGTGAATATTTTCTTTTGTCTAGGTAAAATGGACCATGGAAGTAATTTGCTATGGACTGACCCTTCCATTGGATGGAGAGACTGTAAAATATTGTGTTGATGTATATACAGATTGGATTATGGCTTTGGTGTTGCCAAAAGATTCTATTCCGTTACCAGTTATTAAAGAGCCTAATCTATACGTTCAAAGTATATTAAAACATCTACAAAATCTTTTTGTACCAAGGTAAGTAGGACCTAACTATCTGGCCATTATCAAGATCATAAAAAACGTAACATTTATAATGTTAGTTTATTAAATATAAAAGCTGATTTTATTGTTCTTTGGACTTTACTCATTCACTTATGAGTTCTATAAATATGAATACAAGAGCTAGGCTAACAGGGTTATGTAACCTTTACAAAGAGATTTTTCTTTGTTTTTTTGAGATGGCATCTCACTGCATAGCCAGACTGGGTGCGAACTTGCTGTGTAATGTTGCTCTAAACTCATAATCTTCCTGTCTTAGCCTTTCGAGTTGAGATTACAGGTGTGTTCTACCACTCTTGGATTTAGCACAAGTTTTTAAGTAGGTGTGTCTTTATTTTAAATATTTTTGGGTTTGTTTCTGAGATGTTAGTTATTAAAATTTGGTAATTATTACATATTTCTTTCCCTCTTTAAGCATTTTTTTGGGGTGGGGCTGGCAAGATGGCTCAGTGGGTAAAGGTGCTAGCCACTAAGCCCAGTGACCAGACTTTGATCTTTGGGACCCATATGGTAGAAACGGGGGTTGGGAGGACTCCCACAAGGATGTATGTGCGTGTACCAATTAAATGTTTTAAAAACCACTCAACTTGTACATATTTTTGTATATTATAATTCTTGTCTCTGCTTACACCAAAGGCAACTGTTCTTACATAATAATAATCTTGTGGTTTATGAAGGTGTAGCATTAAGCAAAAGGCCAGGCATGAAGGCTATACCTATAATCCCAGTACTTTAGAGGTGGAGTCAAGATGGGGAGTTGAAGACAGTCTTTTCTACAAAAGGAGTTGAAGGCTAACCTGAGCTACATCATCAGACCCTGTCTTAAAGATGTCAAAAAAGCCCAGTGAGATGGCTCAGTGGGTAAAGATACTTACCACTAAGCCTGGTGTATTGCTGACAAAGTAATGGCATTTAGATCGTGCTTTTGTTTTTACTTTTCTCTCTTGAAAAGTGTGACTGTTCGAGGCCAGTCTGGTCTACAGAGTGAGTTCCAGGACAGCCAGGGCTATACAGAGAAACCCTGTCTGGAAAAAAAACCAAAAAATCAAAAAAAAAAAAAAGGAAAAAAAAAAAAGGTGTGACTGTAAAGTTGTTTTGCTATTTGATAATTAGGTTGCTCCTCAGAAGTGTGGTGTGTGTGTCTGTTTCCAGGTCAGTGAATTCTGAAAGGCACTGAATTCAAGTATTAGGGTTCTCTCAACCAGTAATAATATATGAAGATTAGCTGAATGTTTTCAATGTTGTACATTAGGACTTCTGATTTAATCTTCTATTACTAGAAGTTTCAGTTTAAAATTTTAGCTAGCTGGGCAGTGGTGGCGCATGCCTTTAATCCCAGCACTTGGGAAGCAGAGGCAGGCAGATTTCTGAGTTCGAGGCTAGCCTGGTCTACAGAGTGAGTTCCAGGACAGCCAGGACTACACAGAGAAACCCTGTCTCGAAAAAAACATAAGAAAAAATTTTTTTAGCTAGTTCATCAAATTGTCATCAGAGCTTACTTAAGTTGTTTTTTATATAAACTCATTCTCAAAGTGGAAGAAACTGCCTTTACCTTTTGCTAGAGATTAAGTTAATATGATTTCCTCTTTTGCCCATTAGTTTGATTTTTTTTTCATAATTGAATGAAGAATGTGTTATTTGTTGAAATTGGTTGGAGTTTTAATTGCTTAGATATATTATATTGTAAGAAATGCAGTTTCTATTTTTCCTGGTCCCTGTGTACATGTCTCCTAAAGCAGTGGTCTACCTTTTTTTTTCCTGTAAAAAGCTAGCTGATGTTTCTCCTCAGATCTGTGATAGAGCAGGAAAGCAGATAATAAATTATGACTACTATATTAAGAAATAAGAGCTCTACTTAAAAGGGCAGCTGGGGAGATGACTCAGCAGTTAAGAGCACTGGCTGATTTTCCTACAGGACCTGGTTTTGATTCCCAGTACTCCACTTGGTGGCTTACAACCATCTGTATAACTCTAGTCCAGGGTGTACACTGTGTTTTTCTGGCATCTGTGGGCAGGCAGAATGCCAACATAAAAATTAAACAAACAAACAAACAAACAAACACATAAATAGAGTGTTACAAAGGCAGGCGTTAATCAAGTTCTGACCGGTTCACTAGCCCTTGTTTGAAAGTTTTTCTGAAAACTACAGTCTCTTTTGAGGTTGAAGAAAATCTCTTTTGTTTAGACCTCATTTTTTATATAAAGACTACCTGTTTCTTCTAGTTTTAGAAACTTGGATCCTGTTTCGGAATTTAGGCTTTTTGAGTGAGGTGAAGGAACCAGAGGAGGACTGATTTCCTTTCCTGCAACCGGGCAGGCTTTACACCTGGAAAGGGTGGCTCCTGTGGGAGCATGTGTGCTGCAATAGCCACCTTAGACGAGTGGCAGCTCCAGACCTGCGATGCTTTTGTTTCTTATTCTGGGCTCATATATGCTATGCGTGAATAAGCCTTGAAGGTAGCTCTTTATTCTTTGTTCTTCCTCAAGTAAGACAGAACACACACATGCTTGAGCCGTGTGGCATCTATGAACTAGCTTCAGCTCTAGATGGATGTGGGGTGGACATCCTCTCCCTGTGTGTTTCTTTGTGATCCATGCACAGGTGTAGGTGTGTCCACATGCAGAGGTCAGAGGAGGAAATTGGGTGTCTTCCTCTATTGCTCTCTACCTCACTCTCATGAGACAGGGCTTTTTGCTGAACCAGAAGCTTGCCATTTCAGCTTAGCTGCCTGGCAAGCAAGCTTTCAGGATCCACCTGTCTCTACTCCACAGTACTGGGGCTTCAGGTACACAGAGCCATGCCCAGCTTTTATGTGAGTGCTAGGGATTTGAACTTAGGTCCTTATATGTTTGTACAGTGAATGATCTTCTCCATTAAGCCGTTTCTCTGGCCCAGTTCTGACTTTTTTAGGGAACATTTAGTTACTTGTGTGATTTGTCTGTAACTTTAGGGTAGGGCTTTCTGGGCCATGACCCAGGTCTGAGGACTGGGCATTCTAGGAGTAGATGATTTGCTGACATTTCTTCAAGACTCTCCAGCTCTTTGTGTCAAGTCACAATTTATAGAAATGTTACTTTATAGTTTATATCAGTATTGCATTGGGTTTAATGGGAAATCTAGAGACCAGCTCACCAGTTGGAGTTGTTCTTAAAATTCTCAGGTTAGACATCTTGGAAAGAGAGGCAAGTGCTAGGCACTGGATCTCTAACTTTTCCTTTTTACCCCCATTTTATTGAATAGTTTTCTTCTCTTAAGGAGCAAAAATGTCTAAAGAGAATGTTGCAGCTATTGATGAGGAGCCCTTGGAGCCTTTGGAATGCCTGTGTTTTTATTAGAGCAGTAGTAGTAGGTAGTCCTCTCTGAGGAGATGCTGACGTGCTTCATCAAGTTTGGATACACCGTTGGGCCTCTTAGCAGAGGTTACCTTGGGGGTGACTGTGAATAGTGTAAACACTTGAAGAATTCTTGTGAATGTGTGTTTCAGAAAATTGAAAAAGAATATAAAGGCTTTTCTGCTCTAGTGTGAAGAGCAGAGGTAACTAGGCATGTACTCATCTATCAGGATCTAGTTGAATATCTGCTGTTACGTACCAGACACATTTCAGAAAGGAAATCCAGAGGTGAAGTTTACATTCTAGTTTTTCTATTTTCTCACAGAAGATAATTTTTCACAAAAGAGGTGGATGGAGATCTCAGGGTGTTGAAATAAATAGTGGGGGAAATTAGCTGTAAACTGAGGAGGGTTGTGCCATCCACTGGTGCTTACACAGTGTCACTGGACAACTCTACATCAGTAAGTTTCCTGTTCTTTGGCTGTTGCTGTCTCTCTTCCAGGCCTGTCAGTGATATCTGTCTGTCTTCTTCAGACAGGAACAGGGCTCCAGTCAAATCCGACTATGCTTACAAGTTCTGAGAGCCATTCAGAAACTGGCCCGTGAGTCATCCATCATGGCTCGAGAAACCTGGGAAGTCTTACTGTTGTTTCTTCTGCAAATTAATGACATACTTCTGGCCCCACCAACTGTTCAAGGTTTGTTAATGAATTTTACCCATATATTTCTGAGCTCCAGTATTGTTTACATTTAAACTTAGTGAACAATAGACTCTGGAAGTTTCGAATTTGCTAAGAATGTTGACAAACCAAAGTTAACAAGTTTAGGCTGGAAAGATACGACATGGGTTGGGGGTGGTGGCACTTCCATTTAATCCCAGAGCTCAGGAGGCAGAGGCAGGCAGATCTCTAAGTTCAAGACCTGCCTGGTCTACAGAGTGAGTCCCAGGCCAGCTAGGTTGACACAGTAAGACTCTGCCTTAAAAAGGGGTGTTTGTGTGTCTAAGTTATTTTACCTTTGGTGATTATTTTGCTAATGTAGAAAACTGTAACTGCGAGTTTTTCCACCCGTGTCCCAGTTCTCAAATAACAACTTGGAGGCTTATTTATTTATGAATAAATCCATAGGCCATAAGCTTCAGCTTGTTTCCTAACTAGCTTATAACTTATTAAACCATTTATACTATTCTATATCTGTTACAAGGCTAGTTACCTCTCCCCAGTTTGATGCTCAGAGTTTGGGTGATAAATTTCCCTTGACTGACTTCATTGGCCATTAGCTTTTTATTGACAGGTGATGCTTTTACACAGTGTACAAGAGATTATCCATACAGAAAAGGACTTGTAATTAAGCCTGTTGGAGAAGGATAGGAACAATAGTTTGTTTTGTTCAGTAGTATAGAGCCTGTCTAGGAAACAGCAAATGCTAAATTAGAGTCTATGGATAATGTATTAGGTGGCAAAGTTGTTATCAAAGTTGTTTAAAAACTGGATAGTGAGGATAGTGAGATACCTTGTTCTTAGAAATGACCCAGGGCCTTGCCCTTGGTAGACAAACACTTAATCACTGAGACTGAGCTCTGCCTCCAGCCCAGAAAACATCTTGTTTGGCAAATAAAACCTCCAAAGTCTTAAGGTGTTTGATTTGGAAGTATGACATTCATTAGCAACTCATAAAAAGCCTCTATTTTTGTACAGTTTTACAGTGTATTTCAGAAGCCCAGCTTTGTACATTAAAGCAGAATATACATAAAGGATGAATTGATAGTTGAGTTCCAGGGTCTGTTCTTATTCTCTGTGTATTCTGGCATGTTTCTGTCTCTGTCATGTTTCTGGATGTCTCTGTGTATCTGGCATCAAATAGATGCAGTGACCAAAGAGTGTCTAGAAGGAGTCATGGAATTGTAATATGGGAAAGGACCTACGATAGGAATGCAGACTGGTACTGACAGTAGCCAGCCAGTCAAAGCCCTGACTCATTGGCTCTCTGCTATTAGTTCCCCATGCTAGTGACTGACCTCAGCAGTAGGAATCAAGCAGTTTGTCCCCTCCTTTATTATTGGAACTTTGATTTTGCTTGTTTGATGTGCACATTTCAATTACTTTCCCTTCTAGTCCTAACTTTATTTTCTTGAGCTGTGCATGGTCACTGCCCCTTCTGGTTTCAGGACTTTGATTAGAAGGACGGCTCTGCCTTCTGTTTAAGGTTTGCTTAGCTTTCTCCACTGAAGGGCAGCTTTAAGCACCTGGAGCATATCGTTGCAGACTTTGGAGTTAGGAAGACCTTGGTATTTATTCTGAGTTCTTTTTTTATTGGCTAATTGGTTTGGAAACATACTGGCATGGTGGTTCACACCTATAATCCCAGCACTGGAGAAGTGGAAGCAGAACGATTGGAAGTTCAGGGTTACCCTTTACTACATAGTTCCAGGTTAACTTGAGTTACATGACAGGACCATGTCTTTAAACAAAAACTTAATAGGTATTTACAAATACCTGTCCTGCAGAAATAAATGAGAGGATTATGTGAGGTCATGTGTGAACTGCTTGGCACAGAAGGTGATTTATAGTGGTCACTCATTGTTGGCATCCATCTTTTTCTTTCTTTCCTGTTTGTCGATAGCTAGAACCTTAAGATCTCTACTAAAAACTAGCAGGGCAATTTGAAAATTCTCAAAAAGTTATTCATTGATGTTCTCTATGATTCTTTCATAGGCACTTTCTCCTAAACATCTTAATTTGGGTATTTGAAAAATTGATACTAACAATATAGCTATTTAATTTTTGAACAGTTCTCCAATATAATGAGTGAAACACTCTGCTTTAAAAATAAGTATGCCAAAGGTATGTTTCTTTTCATTGCCTAGGTGGCATTGCTGAGAATCTAGCAGAGAAGCTGATTGGTGTTCTCTTTGAAGTTTGGTTGCTAGCTTGCACCCGATGCTTCCCAACACCTCCTTATTGGAAGACAGCCAAGGAGATGGTGGCTAACTGGAGGCACCACCCTGCAGTGGTAGAGCAGTGGAGCAAGGTCATCTGTGCACTGACCTCCAGGTAAGTCATTGTCTTCCTCATCCATCTGATGGTGGGGCAACTCTTTTCTGGTTCTGCCTTTATGGGGTTCATGGAATATATTTTGAACAGTCTGGATCCATCATTATTGTACTTTATGGACTGTGCCAGTTTAAAAGAAATAAAGTCAGGGAGATGGCTTATGGTAGAGGTTCTTGCCATGCAAGCCTGAGTTAATCCCTAGAACCCATGTAAAAGCAAAAGGGGAGTTGTCCTCTGACTGCTGCATTGCATGTTATGTCATATTGATACCTAAAGAACTGTGTCTTCTTTTAATTTAGTTTGGTTACAAAAGCTGAATGTGTTGATAATAGCAAAATTGGAAAATGTAGAGTAACATCTCATCATTTAAAAATGTTTTTCAATGTACTTCCCCCATTTTGTTCCCTCTTAATAAAAACAAAACAAGGTTGAGATAGTATTGTTTACTTGTGTTTTTCGTTTGATGTCCAATTTAAGTCATTTTAATTGCATGTATTTATTTGTAAATAATCTTTAAGGTTGCATTTTTAGTAACTTTATAGTCTTAAATAATTTAATAATTTCTATTTTGATAAAAACATACTTTAGAAATTTTGTTGAAGGAATAGTTTATACAGTTTTATATATATTCTGATTGTTTTATTAAAATAAGATCCCTAAATACAGAGTAATTGAGTCAAATGGCTTTGAAAAGTCCCAATAGATGTAGAATATCAGTGTTAAATAAATAAGTTGTTGAATTTAGTTAGCTTTTATGATGCATCATAAAAATGTATTATATTCTAAACATGCATACTAAATTCTGAACTTCATGTAAAGTTGTTATAAGTAAATTATACCTCAGTTTTATTGAAGGATTTACAGTGGTGCCACTTTTTTAAAACTAATAGGAAGCTGGGTGTGGTGGCACACACTTTTAATCCCAGTGTTCAGGAGGAAGGAGTAGGCAGATCTCTGAGTTTGAGGCCAGCCTGGTGTATGTAGTGAGATTATTGCCAGCCTGGTTTCATAGTGAGTTTCATGCCAGCCAGAGCTACCTATTAAGACTGCCTCAAAACAAACAGCAAAATTAAAACCATTCAACCAAATAAAACAACAGGAAAGAAATAATGTATATGTTACTTTCTCATTTAATAATGTAATTATATAGGTATAATAACAAAATACATAATTTATTACTTGCAAGTTTTATAAATAAGTTAAATAGTTTGACTACTTCACATAAAACTTTTAACTTTTAAAAAAAATCTGGAAATCCCTTGTGGTTTATTGTTTTTACAAATCAGTTTTCATATAGCTTTTTTACTTAGGTAAGGCGTTGCAAGATATTTGATCACACTGTGAATCCTGAGATTGTGTTGTTTACTGGAAAAACCTGTTTCTAGTTGTGATCTGGGCTCAGCCTTAGCACATACCTTTAATCCCTTTGGATGGAATACAGATGAGTCCTCAGTACACATCTTCAATCCAAACAGTGAAAGTAAAGTTAGTTTGTAGAAGGAAGCACGCACGTTGGCAAGTGATGTTTAGTTGTGTGGCAGACAAAGTGATGAGTTAGAGAAAGATTTGACAAAATGGGATATGCCCAGCAATCGTGAGAATAGAGAGAAAAGAGACAGCTTGAGAGAGCAGTGCAGAGAGAGGAGGCAGTTTTACAGGGACGGTTGTATAGAGGTAGGTTGTAGAGAGAGAACAAGCTAGTCAAGATGAAGACAAAATGAGCTAGAGAATGAGAATGAGCCATAAGATTAGAATATATTGCCAAAGTTAGTATGAAGCCAAGTAGAATAATTCAATGAGAAACTGAGAGAAGCCAGATTGAACCAATCAGCCTGGAGATGAGTTTTGAGCCAAAACAGCTGAGTAGACCATCCAGAGTTCAGTAAGGAGTGAGCCTTATTCAGCAGTAAGTCTCAGAGGCTGAAAACATTCTAGGTTTAAATAAGATTGTACCGAGGCTAGAAGCTTCCAGAACTAGGCCTAGGTTAAAAGACTGAGGCACTAAGCGTCAGAGACGACAATTAGAGCAAGAGAATAAAAGTTACTTTTACATTTAGGCATGTTTAATCTGTTTTCTTGTATAACGCTTGAATGTTAGTTTAACTTGTTAATAATGGACTTGGTAGCTGGTCTTTACCTGGTGGTAAAGACTATAATCTTTGTTAGTCAGGAGGATCAGAAGTTCATAGCCAGCCTCTGCAGTTTTGTGAGATCTTGTTTCAAAATAAAAAGTTAAAACAGGCTGGGATATAGCTCACTTGTGTGAATGTGTGAGGCCTAGGTTCAATCCTCAGTACCATCAAAAGAAAAACAAGACAAAACCTGAAAGACAGAAATGGACTTAATAATGTGTGTGGTTTTACTTTCCAGATTGCTCCGCTTTACATACGGTCCTTCATTTCCTCCATTTAAAGTCCCTGATGAAGATGCCAATCTGATCCCTCCAGAAATGGACAATGAGTGTATTGCACAAACATGGTTTCGCTTTTTACACATGCTGAGGTATTGTGATTTTATTCATGGCAGGAACCACACTGTACTTCTGCTGGAATGCAGTGTGTTTGCTAAGCACAATCCACTGGAAGGAGCTGAATTTAAACAGCGTGCATGTCTGCATCATGTACCTCCTGTTGTCTCCATTCCAGGGTGCTCCAGTTGCCCTCAGCTGGTTTTGGCCGCCCTCTCTAGGAACTTCTTTTCTTGCTTGTTACTGCATCTTAGATGATGCTGTGTCTCCCAGGACTTTGTCACATTCTTTGGGGACTTGAGCTCCTTTCTCTGTCATCAGTCTCCTAGCCATTTCATTAGCTCAATAAAATAAAATATTTAGAAAGGGAACCTTTACCAAATATAAGAACTGTGGTTCTTAGGATCCAATTTAAAATTAAAAAAAAATTGTTTTTATTTATGTGTATGTGCGTCTCTCTGTGTGAGTGTATGCTGTGTATTCGGGTACTCTTAAGTGGCAAAAGAGAGCATCCTATCCATGAGACTGGAATTATAGGAGGGTGTGAGTCACTGGATGTGGATGTTGGGAACCAACCTTGAGTATTCTGGAAGAGCAGGGTGCGCTCTCACCATTGAAACATTTTATTTGGTGCTAGGAATTGAACTTGAATTTGTACATATAAGCATGTAGTCTACCACTTAGGCATACTCTCATACTTGGACACACAAACACACACACACTTTCTTTCTCTCCCTCCCTCCCTCCCTCCCTCCCTCCCTCTCTCTCTCTCTCTCTCACCACCAGTGTGAGGGAGGTTACTGTGAATTCATGGTGAGACCTTGTTAAACTCTTAGGAAGCAGTTGGGAAAAGATCAAGCCTTGAATGTTGTTCTTAAACCAAGAACTCTTGGCCTTCTGTATGTCAGCTTTCTTCCTTCTCTTGTACATACATACTATCTCTCAGGTAGACTGTTTCCTGTTTCTTCTTTCCCTCTGCCTTTCAGGTGTATGTGATTTAGTGGCATCAACAGCTGTGAACCCTAGCTCTTTTCAATTACTCGAGCTTTCCCTCAAAAGAGATACATTAGGTCAAATTATTTTTGTTAATTAGGCTAAAGTGGTTATGGATTTTATCACAGACATTTGGATGGATTCTTTTTGGATAAATTTTATGTTTTTATTTAAGTGAGCTGTGGGTGGGTCAGAAGCAAGGCTGTCTATGAGGATTACTCAGAAGGGGCCGCTCTGCCCATTGGCAAATTTCTGGGAAGAAGCTGAATGTGATGTGGAACAGACACAGAGTCTGGTCTAGTATGGTAGTTTTCATCCTTTCTCCTGGAAAGCAACAAGGTTCCCATTGATTTTTACTGATGCTGTGCTCAAATATTGTCCTTGCACTTGTTGGTAAGTCCATACATATAGACAGATGTTTATATTAAAATTTTCTTCATGACATTCTTGTTGACTTTATTTTTCTATTACTTAGTTCCAAACATTTAAAAAATTATTCTTTTTTTTTTTAATTTATTATTTATGTTAACATGATTTCTCTTTTCTTTTTTTTTTTAGATTTATTTATTTATTTTATGTATATGAGTATACATTGTAGCTGTCTTCAGACACACCAGAAGAGGGCATCAGATCCCATTACAGATGGTTGTCAGCCACCATGTGGTTGCTGGGAATTGAACTCAGGATCTCTGGAAGAGCAGTCAGTGCTCTTAACCACTGAGCCATCTCTCCAGCTCCTCCTTCTCCTTCTCCTCCTCCTCCTCCTCTTCTGCCTCCTCTTCTTCTTCCTCTTCCTCCTTTTCCTCCTCCTCCTCTTCTTCTTCTTCCTCCTCTTCTTCCTCTTCTTCCTCTTCCTCCTCCTCTTCTTCCTCTTCTTCTTCTTCTTCCTCTTCCTCCTCTTCCTCTTCCTTCTCTTCCTTCTCCTTCTTGTTGACAGGGTTTCTCTGTGTAACAGCTTTGTAGACCAGGCTGGCCTGGAACTCATTGCCTGCCTCTGCCTCTTGAGAGCTGGGATTAAAGACGTAGCCATGATGCTGGGTGAAAAAAATTCTTAAAAAATTAAAACTTTCTAGTCTAGCTTGATTCTTATTCTATGAAGAAAGTAAGTTCTTGATTTTTTTTTATATTGCTTTGTTTTGTTTTTTAAAAAAGAGCAAGCTGGGTATGAGCACTCAGGAGGAAGAGGTAGGGAGGCTAGGTGTAGGAGGCAGATAGAATTGGATATCTATGAGTTCAAGGCCAGTATGGTCTGCATAGCCAGCTCCAGACTAGCCAGGGCTACATAATGAGACCCTGTCTCAACAAACACATAAACAAAAACATTGTATTAAATTCTCGAAGAATTAGTTAAACCATTATTTAAAAAGCAAATGAACAAATAAACATGCAAGCCTGTAGAGAAACATTCATGTTTGAGTACCTGGCTCATCAAATAAAGTCAGTCAGGCACAAACAGTCCTATTCTTTTTTGTTGTTGATTTGTTTGTTTGTTTTTGAGACGGTGTCTCTCTAGATAGTCTCTGTTGTCTGGAATTAACTCACTATAGAGACTAGACCAGCCTGAAAGTCAGAGGGATCTGCTTGTCTCTGCCTGTTGAATGATGGGACTGAAGGTGTGCGCTACTGTCAGGAATAGTCCTAATTCTTAAATTGAATTACATGCATTTTATTACTGCTATAGACATCTGGAAGTGTATAATCAATTCTTTTTCCTTTTCAATAGTAACCCCGTGGATCTGAGTAACCCAGCCGTTATAAGCTCAACCCCCAAGTTTCAGGAACAGTTCCTGAATGTGAGTGGGATGCCACAGGAGCTGAGCCAGTACCCCTGCCTTAAACATCTGCCTCAGATATTCTTTCGTGCCATGCGTGGAATCAGTTGTCTGGTGGATGCATTCTTAGGTGAATTTTGTGTATGTTTCTTAGATGTTTGAAGAACTGTGGGTAGATATTCTATAATTTAATGCTGGAGCCTCATAGGGAAGCCCAGAGAAAGAGGAACAAACTGGGTGGCAAATAATGACCTAGGAAAACTAGTTTCAGCAAATTGTGTTAGCTAGAATGCTATTGTCTTTCTGTAAATCAAACAGAAATACCAAGAAAAAGACAGTAACCTACACTAGACAGGTGGAGACATACAGGTCATTTGCTAAACAGCTTGCAAATTGTAAAACTCATTCCTAAGTGTTTAAATTGCTTAAGCGACTGATTCATGGATATCATTGGTAAACTGTACCTTGTGAACGAACCAGTGTTTTAGTTTTTCATATGTAATATACATGAAAAGTCAAAATATATTTAATCTCTTGAAGAAGAGTGATATTTAGATGTCATTTTCTAAAATAATTGTTATGTATATGTGTTAAATGTATCACACAGTTGTAGATTTTTCCTCTGCCATGGATTTTTTTTGTTTTTGATGGTGGATAAGTGCATAAAAATATGTCTGATACCAAAAATGAAAAATCCTGTGAGAGACAGGATGGTCATTGAAATGTGCAGACTTTAGGTCTTTTGTTTTGTTGTTGTTTGCTTTTTTGAGACAGAGTTTCTCTGTGTAGCCCTGGATGTCCTAGAACTCACTCTGTAGACCAGGCTGGCCTCTAACTCACAGATATTTGCCTGCCTTTGCTGGGATTAAAGGCATGTGTCACCACCACCCTGTAGTGTATATTGTTTTTATTTGCCAGTTTTTTTTTTTTTTAGATTTATTTATTTTATTAATGTGAATACACAGTTGCTGTGATCAGACATACCAGAAGAGGGCATCAGATCCCATTACAGATGGTTGTGAGCCACCATGTGGTTGCTGGGAATTGAACTCAGGACCTCTGGAAGAGCAATCAGTGCTCTTAACCACTGAGCCATCTCTCCAGCCCCTATTTGCCAGTTTTTAAATGATAAAGTTTATTAAAATTTTAAAAAAATAGGAAAACAAGTTAATAGATTTGTTCTGGTTAGATTGCTGTCACACAACAGTCTGAGCTCTCCATGGTTAACATATCATTTGTTTTCACATGTGTGAAGCAGGCCAGGCAGTTGGTTACTGTAGGAGTTTCCTCACTGTCATGGATCAAGATTTTCTGTCTGGTGGCTGTCCATTTTGTTTTGCATTGCCTGATACATGAGATGGTCTCAGCAGCTTTGTCCAGGAGTCAGGAAGGACAGAGAAGCCAGCTTGTCTTTTGTAAGATTTCCTTGGAGGTGTATTCAGTAGTAGCCTACTTCTCTAAGCTTAGAACATGGCCTCATCTTGTTACAAGGGAAGCTTGAAAACAACATTTCTTCTGGCTTCCTATCCAACTGAAGTAGGTTCTGTTGCTTAGGAAGAAAGGCTAAGTGGATCATGGAGCAACTCTGTTTTTCTTAAAACTTTTTTTTTTTTTAAGGCATTTCTCGACCTCGATCGGACAGTGCTCCCCCAACTCCCGTGAATAGATTAAGTATGCCCCAGAGTGCTGCTGTGAACACCACACCACCACATAACCGGAGGCACCGGGCTGTTACTGTGAACAAGGCCACAATGAAGACAAGTACAGTAAGAATGTTCAGCATTGTTGTTCTGCTATATGGAGGCTAACTTTTACAAGTCCTACTACAATTTTAACTGTCTCCAACTTTTCATGTCTATGGACACTTGCTTGTGTTCTTCTGGTAGGTTACTACTGCTCACACCTCAAAAGTCCAGCACCAGGCATCCTCCACTTCTCCTCTGTCAAGTCCAAATCAGACTAGTTCAGAGCCTAGGCCACTGCCTGCCCCTCGAAGACCAAAGGTTAACAGCATCTTGAATCTCTTTGGATCGTGGTTATTTGATGCAGCATTTGTTCACTGTAAACTCCATAATGGAATAAACAGAGACAGCAGCATGACTGGTAAATATGCCCAGAAACATGTAGTCATTATCTCCTTTCTGTTTCTTTCTTTTTAGTCTTTCCTACCTGCAAGATTAATACAGATCTTGAAAAGTACCGTGTTTCTAACCAAGCAATATGCTGTGCTTAACCCCTTCCAGCTGAACCAATAGAATCGTGTGAAGCTTTCTTATCTATCCTTTTTAATGTGTATTTTATGAAGCTTAGCTTTTGTCTGGTTTTATTAGGGACACTTCAGGTTAGCCACTTTCTGTTGAATCAAATTCCATTTTGTAGGTGACCTGGAAATTCTCTTTATGTCAGCCAGGATGATAATAGATATATGAATGACTAAAGATTTTGGGTGAAAATTCACTCATTGAAATGTTTTCTTAGATTTTTCGCAGCCATTTAAATCATCAGTACATGTAAATATCAGGAAATTTTTACTTGCTTCATGGTAGACCCTAACATCTCAGGTTTTAGTCTAGGAAAAAAAAAATGATCTGCTCTGTAACTTTGTAAGATTTGTAGAGCATTATTAACAAGTGAACTCCAGTAGCTTTATTAGATTTTACTATAGAATGAAATTGTCTAATAAAATTGGATTTGTCAGCTTACCAGTATGCTTGATGCAAGTGCCAGATGGATGGTGAGGTAGTGCAGAATGTTTTGATTGGTTATCATCTGTCTTGCACAGTTGAATAATAATAATGGCTGGCATTTATTGAGTTCTCTTAGTATGTGCCAGATATCATGTTTATGTATTAATGAGTATATTAGTTGTTTTCTGAAAAGTACTTTTCTACAGGCATTGGAGACAGACTGAGGTAAAAAGATGTCTGATAGTGTTATTTTCTTGAGAGTATCATTTTCCAGGAATAGTGTTGAATCCAAGGATAAAATTAACAATGTTCATAAGAGCCTCTGTTTGTTCTCAGACGCTTATTCACAGCTAGGTATATACTTATGAATAGTTCATAAATGTAATTATTTTGGGTGTTCTTATGAATCCTTTAAATAATTTAGAAAAGTCTTAAGTATGAAGATGTTATAGGACATGAGGTTGCATAAATGAGTTAGAAGTTCTTTTGCTTGCTTTAGTTTGTTCAAATTCAGGCACTTTATATTTTACCATTTCCTCATTACAGTTTTATTTATGAGCTTGAGTAAGTGAAAAGTTTTTAAAAACCATTCATGGGTATATTTTCATTATGTCATATGCCATATATTTGCGTTTTCTGAACCATATTTATTAATTTATATGTTATTGTCCAGAGTTAGTCAGCCATTTATTCATTTATTTATTTATTTATTTATTTATTTTGATAAGGTATAATTCTTATAATGTAAACTAACTGTTGAGAAGCTGTTGGCCTTGACATCTTTGAATCTAGCATGGCTCAGTCTGCTGCTTTGTAGAAGGCTTGTATAATGAGAATCTAGAGCTTTCTATCTCTGGAGAGTTTGTAACAGCTTTGTTTGCTCACTGCACTAGAAAATAGATCCAGAATTCAATGATAAATGAGCAACATAGCACTTTTGCTTAATAACCTTGTGCTTGGTGGAGAAATGAGAGATGCTCCTCCTGTCTATGTCCAGAGATGCTAAAGGCTGTTACATCACCCAGGAGATCTGAGGTGTCCAGATAGTTAAAGTGCATTTAGAGTGCTCCTGGGTGCCGGTCTTGAAGTCTTGGATGGGAGGTGCAGGGGTTGGGGGGTATCATGTATTTTCTACGTACTGGCTGCCATCAAGGAATTCTGCCATGCAGTTCACCTTTAACTCAACTATTTGCTTCTTTGAATTGTTAGCTTTCAATTTAGCTCATGCACTGTGATTTGTAAAAGTAACATTGAGCTGGGAAGGGTTAATAAACTAAAAACTTTAATGCACGTTATGGGCAGTTCAAAACCTCACTTCTTTGTAGCTATGTAATTTTCTTTGTTCATTGTTTTGCATGATACAAAATCATAATTTTGGACCTGAATGCACAATTTCCTATGTTTTTGAATTAGCTTGTGGTATCGTAAAGCTTTAAATCTAACTTTGAAAAAGCTAAAAAGCTTCTTAATTTATTGTAAAATTTCACCATCTTTAAAGTATTTTATAATTACTGCTGTCCTTTGATTTGTTTCCATTTATTTCTATTATCTTGCAGCATCTTTTATCCAAATTCTTCTTTCTTATAAATCTTGTAAGTAGGAACCAGAAGCTTCTCCTTAATCGCAGTCATGTTTTTATTTTTTCCATAATTCCATTAAAATTTTTGATTGTCATTGTCTATTGTAGTTTTTGCACTTGGGAAGAAAACTATTTTTTCTGTGTTTTGAATGGGGAAGATTGTTGGCAAAAGCAAATTAATCTGCCTGAATCAATCCCATTATTTCTGTATACTAGTCTGGTCATGTCATGAATTCCAGGACTTTGCACTAACTGTGTTTTGGCTTTTTTTTTTTTTATTTAGCTTTAAGCTTATTTTTATACAGATTTAGTGTTTGATTTGTATGCATTCTGCATGGAGTGTTTTCCAAATGTATTATTGCTGGATAGCTTATTCAGGACTAAAATGGCTCATGGGAAGTTGCATAAAGATTTATGCTTGACTCTGCTTCTATTAAGCCTCCTATCATTACAAAACAATTTAAATATTTTATGTAGAGTAATAAAAGATTTCAGAGTGATCTGTGTGCTATGAAATCTTTTGTTAAAAGCAACTTTCGAAGGGCTTCTGTTTTGTTGACAACGAATGACCATGATAATCCTCCTTACCAACCTAATTTTCTGATTTATCAACCTCGCGTTTGCTGCTGTCTGTGGTTGTTAAATTCATTCTCATTTGCTTGGTTGGGCAGCTCTCTGGTGTGTGGTTTGGGGCTGGGTGGGTGGTGGGAATGCCCTCCATGCCTTCCTTACTCGGTTCTTTTCCTTACCTTGTCATGTCGTGAAGGACTCAAACTGGCATGCACTTGCCCTCTTAATTACTTGGTCCACTTGGGTTAATTGTATAAATTTTAATTGCTACTTTTCTTCATGGTTAAGCATCATTCTATAGAAGGAGGAAAACAGAAAATAAATGATATTAAAGGCAAATTCTGTATATATCTGTATGCAGATGTATACAATTAAGAGTCTTCTGACCAGAAATTCAATGAAAAAAAATCATTTTTGTAGAATCTGTTGGCAATGTTATTGTAAATTAATTGCTGTCTATTTCAAAGAAGATATCAGAGAGCCCTTTAAACAGTAAATTATGACATAGTTGCTAACCAAAGTATTATTGGATTCTATTGAAGTAGTTATGTAATGACACCAACATTTGATCTTTGTGTCCAGGGTCCCATGAGCCTATTTGGCATTTTGATAAAAGTAATTAAAATGCTCCTTTTTTTCTCCCCAGCCATTACAACACAAGCTAGCATGGAGTTTCGACGGAAAGGGTCCCAGATGTCAACAGACACCATGGTTTCCAATCCTGTCTTTGATGCAAGTGAATTTCCTGATAACTATGAAGCAGGAAGAGCTGAGGCTTGTGGGACATTATGTAGAATTTTTTGTAGCAAGAAGACTGGAGAAGAGATTCTGCCAGCTTATTTATCCAGGTTTTAGAATTTTTTTGTTTATTTTTGCATTTATATCATTTGATAGTGAAATACTATTGTGGCATGGCTTGGTAGGCTAAATCAGTAAGCCATTGTTAGTCTGAAATGCTTGCCAATGTCTTCATGTAATTGAAAACTGTTTGAATTCTTTTATTTTACCCGCCTCTTCAGATTTGGTAAAGACTTTTAAGGTTTTATTCTAGAGCTGTTATTTATTCTATCATTTGTAATTTCTGGAGAGATGTGGAAGTACCACAATAGTTTGTCAATAGATTTTTGGAACAATGTTAGGTTTTGTGTACAGTCCAGAAATAAGGCACTGTGAATCTTTACGCCAAGGAGTTTAATGACTGTAGTGAATAGATTCAAGCAAAATTACAGTGATTCAATAGGAAGCAAAAGTTGGCAGGAGAGAGTCATAGTGGTTTTGAATGTTTGGAGGAAACAGCAGCTCATCCTTAGCCTAGAGGGTTCAGGAAAGAGTTCTGGCATATTATTAGATGTTTTTACTGGATTTAGAAAAGATGGGTAGTATTTAGACTGTTGGGAGGTTGAGTAGGATTATCTTTTCCAAATCTCTGGCTTCCACCATCTGTCACTGCCTCTGCCATCCATTCAGCTGCTCAGACCACAACCTAGGCATCATTTGCCTCTCCTTCTTTCATCTTGGGTTGATTATTCAACTCCTACCTTGTAGCATTTAACTCTCTTACTTTTCTCTTCACTCTGTTCTTACCATGACACTTCAGATTTGTTATTCTTTGGAAATTTATAATTCTTGATTCTGCTTTGCTCTTCTTCACTACTTGTTTACATGGTGGCTGAAGTAGGGTTACAGTCAAATAGAACACTGAGATAGATACCTGTATTTCTAGATGCTTAGGAAAGAGGGAACCAAGTCTGAAACATAAGTCAAGAAAAACATGGTATATAATCAGAACAATTTTAACCATAGGCTCTTATCTTTCAGTCTGGTTTAAGTCAAAGAGAATAAATTATGAGATGCTAGTAATACTTAATAAAGTTTAAGGTCAAGCAATACAGTAAGGCATATAAAAAGTGGGAATCAGGTCTGGAAAGTTTTCAGGGACCAGAGCAACTCTCCTGCCTCCTGGGCTTCTGTCTGCTAGAACTGTTTCATTCTTCTGTGCAGATCATTTTCCTTATACTGCAGTGTGCTTCTAAACTCCTAGTTGTCATGCCCTTTGTCGAGAAGTCCAGTGAAGTTAGTTAGCATCTCTGAAATGTGAGAGTCTTGGGAAAGAAGATCTGGTGTCTGCCTTTCCTTTAGCTACGAGTAGCTGTAAGAGAAGGTCACATAGGTGTTGAAGTTTATTCCTCATGAGGAGGACCCATTTCTCTGAGGGAGACCTTGGGCTGGAGTTATTTCAAATTGTATCAACAGTGGGAAGGGAGAGGGTTATGGACTTGAGCTTTCTTTCTAGTTCAGAAGACTGGGTGAGGGGTCATGTGGCAAACTCAGCAGGTTTGTGAGAGGACAAATGATGTATTTAAGTTTCAGTCTTGGATTTCAAGGGCGTGTGGGCTATTTATCGAGAGCTGCATATTCTCACACGTGCCTGCTTAATTGAGTTCTGGGCATAGAACATACCAGTGAGTGAGGCGATTGTTTAGAAAGGGTTTTGCAGAGAAGGAAGAAGTGTCTTGTGACAAGGAATAGAGCAGTGTATTTGGTCTTGAGTAACAGGCTACTGGATGCTTAGTGACTTGATTATAGTTGGAGGTTGTAGGAAAAGGAAGATATGTTCAGGTGGATTCCTCAAGGGGATCTTAGTGTGATCTTCATACTCTGATGAACACAGAGTTGGCTGGGGCTTCTTTCTCTCATTAACCCTCAGAATCAGTGAAGGAAGGAAAAAGATAGGCTCACCTCTGTTTCTTAGAATTGTGAATGCTACAAAAATTTACTACTTTAGAATTTGATTAATTGATTCTACCAGTTGATAAATACCCAGACATTTGTTTTGGTGTGGGTATCTCATTTGTAGGCACCTGTAATTTGATGTACAAAGAGTTAAAACTTTTTTAAAAAAGTATAATGGACATGGAATCACATGATTTTTGAATTGTTGACTCCTAGTAGTTCTTTAAAGTCTAGAAATTAGAGTGCAGAGTGGACAAAGGCTCTTCAGATAACTATGTAGAAAATGCTAATAATTTGGAAACATTTGATCAGCAGTTTGTTTAAATTTTTTTTCTTGCTTTCCTAGATTTTACATGCTTTTAATTCAAGGTTTGCAGATAAATGATTATGTGTGCCATCCTGTCTTGGCCAGCGTTATTCTAAACTCCCCTCCTTTGTTCTGCTGTGACTTGAAAGGGATTGATGTTGTGGTTCCTTACTTTATTTCAGCTCTTGAAACCATTTTGCCTGACAGGTAAGCTGTTACTCTCTACTCCTGTGTCAGTTGTCTAGTCTGACGGGGTCTGTGTTGGTACTCCTACTGCTTGCTAGTTTGTCCTATCTAGTTGTTTTCACAGTCCAGTGGGGCCTAGGCTACATTGAGTACAGAGCGTCCAAACATTCTCCGTCCCGGGGTGCCTTCAGTTCTCATATGTCCTTGGGCTTACTGGATCCTTTCTGACTTGGTCTAGATGGATCAGACCTGAAATCCTACTGTTATAAAGTAGGCCTTACATTTTCAGTCAAATTCTAGCTTAATTCAGTAAGCATGTAACATAGCAGTTCTCATATATACAATGCTTGGGTGGGAAAAATGGCATATATGAAAGTAGCTAAAAGTACTCTTTAGTTGAAAAATACTAATAGTTTTTTATTTTTTTGGCAGAGAACTCTCAAAATTCAAAAGCTATGTAAATCCAACAGAATTGAGAAGATCATCTATTAATATCCTGCTTTCTCTGCTGCCCCTCCCTCATCATTTTGGCACAGTCAGATCTGAGGTAATGTTTAATTATTTCTTTCTCTGTCTCCCCCCCTCCACCCCCAGCCTTTTTTTTCATGATGCATGGTCTTGCTAGGTAGCTCAATTTGGTTGCAAACTTAAAACCCTTCTGTGGGACAGACATTCTGCTAAGCATCATTATTAACAGAGCAGGGCTTTTAAAAGTGGTTTTCTAGCACTGCATGGTTATGCAAGCCTTTAATCCTAGCCCTTGAAGTGGGAGGCAGGCGGAGCTTCGTGAGTTTGAGGCCAGCCAGGGCTATACAGTGAGACCTGTCTCAACATTCAGTAAATAAACATATATTTAAAAATACACATTTCTAATGGTTTAATGAAGTTTTTTTTGGTTTGAGTATTTCTAATTTTGGAAGTGCCAGCATGTCACAGTTTACTGTTCATGTGTTATAGACTAATGGCATCTGACTACAGGTGTCAAGTGGGAGCTACAATTCGACTGGAAGCCTGGATCATTAGCCTGTTCACCTCTTGTCTCCTCCTGCTTCCCTAAATGGGCATCCTGTACAATAGCTGATGTTAATATTCTTTTTTTTCTCCAGGTGGTCCTAGAAGGAAAGTTTAGTAATGATGACAGCTCTTCTTATGATAAACCAATAACTTTTCTGTCCCTGAAGCTGAGACTTGTGAATATACTAATAGGTGCCTTGCAAACAGAAACGGACCCTAACAACACCCAAATGATACTAGGTTTGTGTCCAGACAGTTTTGTTTTGTGTTTTGGTAAGTGAAACCCAGGTACTAATGATCCCAGGCATGCTGGGAAGACAGGTGAGAGGAGCCCAAGCCTAATGCAACTGTTACTATTCTGAATCAGGGAGAGGTTCCTTGGTTTTTGTTGTTGTTGTTGTTTTGGTTTTTTTTGGGGGGGTTGTTGTTTTGTTTTTTGTTTTTGTTTGTTTTGCTTTTTATAGAAGAAGGTCTATGGGGATCTGACAAGATAGTTCAGTGGTAAAAGATGTCTGCCACCAAGATGACACAGACGTGAGTTTGATCCCCAGGTCCTACAGGGTGAGAGAACTGAGTCTCTTTAGCTGTCCTTTGACACCCCCCCACACACACACACACGCCATGGCATGCACATAGTCTTTCTCTCCCCAGATAAGTAAGTAAGTAAATGTAATAAACAATTTTTAAAAAAGGTTTAAGGAGATGAGATGAGCGAAGGCGAGCATTTAGTCATCTTGTCTGTGCTTTTTTCCCTCCTTTCTCCCGACACGCTTCATTCTCTGCCCCTTTCCTTTCAGTACTGTAGTGAGTATTTGGGAGGCATGTTAGCCAGTGAGAAGGTGGACTCAGTAGTAAATGGTAAGTTTGACAAAGAGCTGAAGGAACAGGTGATAACACACCTCTTCACATTGCTGTTGATGTGGCTATAGAAACAGAAAAGAGCCAAGGAGAAAAACAAAGCAAGAGAATTCAGCCTTTTAAATTCTGTACTTGGGAGTTGCACACAGATCTGACATGTTAGAAAAATATTTTAAGCCAGAGAGAGAGAAAAAAATAATAATGTTCACATGGAGGGAATTGTCAGAAATAAAAGAATGCAAAAAGTTTAGTGCAGTCCAGGGGACATGGAGGGGTGGGATGGGGTGGTTGCAGGGAAGAGGGGACCTTTGGAGTCAGGCAGCAAGAGATTCATTGGGTTAAAAGTGCTCATTGGGTTAAAGGTGCTTGCCTTACAAAACTAATGACCCGAGTTCTGTTCCTAGACCCTAGCTTGGAAGGAGAGAACTAATTCCACATCTACATGTGCTGTGGCATGCACTTGTGTGCAACCAAAGTATAAACACTGTGAAGGCATATCAGCATACGAGGATTTCTAAAGCATTGTTCGTTTTAACCTATCAATGTATTTATTTGTAATCTACAGAGAATTTCAGGAATTTGTTACCAAAATTTCCCTTTTCTTTCTTTTTTTAGAGAGAGGGGAGGAGACAGAGTCTGTTTATGTAGTCCTATACTTGCTGTGTAGCCAAGGTGGCTTCAGCTGTTAGCAGTTCTTTTGCCTCATGCCTCTGAGTACTAGGGTTATGTGTATGACCAATCCTGGCTCCAAATCATATTCTCTTTGCCCTGACTGAGCCCTCAACTGTAATTATATGTCATGTAACTGCTCTGTTTGTTTGTTTGTTTTGCTATTGCAGGGGCAATGTTAAATATTGTTCAAGATTCTGCACTTTTAGAAGCCATTGGTTGCCAAATGGAAATGGTAAGAAGCTTACATAGCCTATCATAGAATATCTGTTTCTGATTTTATGTCAGTCATCTCCAGCAGTGCTGCAGCTGCATCTAGAGCCTCAACACATGCTGAACAAGCTGTCTACCACTGAGCTGTGTTCTCAGCCCTTTGTCTTTATTCTTTGAGGCAGTGTCTCATGTGTATATAGCTAGTCTCAAACTGTATATATAGTTGAAGATGACCTTAAACTCTTAGTCTTCCTGCCTCCACAGGTTTGCACTGTCATACTTGGTTTTAAAAGCCCTTTTGTTTGTTCATAAATTTCAGCTCATAGACTTAGAAGGATCTTATTTTAAAAGATCATATATATTGAGATTTTTCTCATTAGGTCCTTGAGAAATCCTACATGAGAGAAACACCAGTTGGGATGGTTTCAAAGTACCAATCAACTAGTCTGAATATTCTAGGGAAGGCCTTTCTAATTCCTGTTATCCCTAACAGATAGAAGACTACCTGTAACATGTGCTATCTTGTTTGTACTTCCTGTAGATAGAAGTTTGCAGGTGCCCCAAAGCACTAAAGTTTTTTAAATGATATTTAAAAAGCTCCCCAGATACGGACAGTATCCTTAAAGATACATGTTACACTTGGGGTACAGTCTGGGCTATCAGGGAAAAAATAAGGTATAATGGGTTGAGCTGGATAAATGAAAACATTATTAAGGAAATTCATTCATGTTCCAGTAGATGGCTAATAATGTGCTGATCTGGATACAACAAGTTCTGTTTATATGGGGAAAGGTACAAGGAATCTTTAACAAATGGGTTTATTTGCGCCTATGTGTATGGGAATTTATACTAACTATAGTATTTTATTGTTTGTGCTTTATTGTGTAACCACATTTAAAATGAATATGGGTCTTCATGTATGTGTAGATATGTGTCTGGATATGCTTGCTTGTGTGTGTGTGTGTGTGTGTGTGTGTGTGTCTGTAAGGGTATGGGTGGGTTGGTGGGTGTGAGCATGGAGGTAAGAGGAGGATATCGGGTATTCTGTGCTATTACTTTGCCCTGTTACCTTGAAACAGTATCTTTTGATGAGCATGGCAGCCAGCAAGCTCAGCGATGCTCCTGTTTCAACCCCTCACAGCACTGTCATTATAAGCATTCAGGTGGCATGCTCAGCTTTTAAGTAGATGTTGGAGATTTGAACTGAGGTTCTACTGGTTGTGTAGCAAGTGCTCTTACCCACTGAGGCATCTTCCTGGGCCTTCCCTCCTTTTGGCATTTTTTATTTAAAGTAGGTTCTGGGGATCAAACTCAGATTCTCATTCATGAATGGCAAATACTTTATTGACTGAGCCTCATTTCCCAGGCCCATATTGTCTTTATTTGAAGATTATATTCTTGTTCTGAGGTTTTGCTTTTAAATGCACTTTAAGGTATTTTCCTTAATGACTCAAAGTCATTATTAGCTAGAGAACTCTAGCATATGTAAAGGGTTCTTAGGTGACCCTTTGAAAAACAGCACAGGAGACCTTAGTATCAATATTTGTAGTTATCAAACCCTCTGTATCCTTTTAACAGATGGGATCTGAGCACAGTACCACAGTGATTTTAATTCCTTGTCTGTTTATCTGTGTATCACTTATGCTAGTTAGTCTGTTAACTGTTTCAGTACTGGGGATGAACCTAGGGCCTCCTGCATGTGAGGCAAGTGCTGTACTCCTAAGCCACAGCCCCAACTCTAACAGATTTTAATAATTAACTATTTATACTTGTAAACTGTTCATCTTGGCTCATTTGACTAGGGTGGTGGAGAAAACAACCTGAAGAGTCATAGTCGCACTAACAGTGGCATTAGTTCAGCAAGTGGAGGAAGCACAGAGCCTACAACCCCTGATAGCGAGAGGCCTGCTCAAGCTCTCCTGAGGGATTATGGTAAGCTGTGCTGAAACAGTCCACCAGCATTTACACATGTGTTAGTTCTCAGAGTCACAAAATAAGCAAAACTAAAGCTTTTCAAGAATTGAAAACAAAAATCAAAATTCTGTCTACTAGGTATAGTAGACAGAAGATGTTAGTCTAAAAAATTCTAAGGAAAAAGTATTTTTATGATTTTTGTAGCTTTGTTTTGGAGTTTGTTAGATTTTACAGATGTTTACGATGAAAGGCCTGTGTTCTGCACCATGCAGTGGTGATACAGGCTCACATAAGATGTGGTCCTTGCTTCAGAGCTCTCAGAATAATGACAGAGATGGTCAGTGAGCCAAGTGTCTGCAGCTGTGAGGGAAGGGATGAGGTTGTTACTAGAGGAGACCCAGAGGAACATGTGTTTCCATGTTGAAACTTACTTAGATACACTGTCTTAGCTACAAGAATAAAGAGATACTTTTTGCCTTGCTAAATAAAATACTTGCCAGCAAAGCATCCTGTTCAGTGGTGTTCTTTACACAGAGCAATTATTTTATGGACTTAGTGTGAACACCTTATGGTTTTATGCATATACAAAGGTGCTAATAATGATTAAATCTGTGTTTATTCTATGAAATCAGCATATCTAATTCCCTAGATGTGAGTCTGACTTTTTAGTCATCTGGAGAATTTTTGAGCTGTGTTCATGGGGGATGTTTTCAATTGAAGTTTATGATACATTACCCATCAGCATGTCAAATACATAGTTATAATGTGGATACTGAGTACATTTAAATTGTTACTTCTTATGTAGACGTAGGCATTCTCTAGGTTATACTAAAGATTGTTTTACGTTACAGCCTGTGTTGTAGATAAGTGTTTGAAGTCACTGTCCCAGCGTTTTCAGCTGGTGTTAGTGACCTCTGCTTGTTATGTCATAGTTTTTTACTAAGAAATCCAGAATTTGTGTTAGTGTCGCATGACTGTCTCTCTTTAATGATCATTCCTTTTTCTGTTGTCACTGCCCTCTTTCTGATAGGATCCACAGGTATAATGCCCCTAAAGCTTCCTTTATAATTAGAATTTATCATTGTTTCATTTCTTAGAATTCATTCTTTCAGTAATAATTACTTTAAATATAAAATTGAAGTCCAATAAAAATATTGACTTGGTTATTTTACCTTTATAAAGGTATTAAACTAAATAGTGATAAAGAGTGAAATGTAAACATGGATTTGAAAAGGCATTGCATGTGGTTTTACTGGCTTAAACCCTGTCATTTCAACAGATGCTTTAAGGTAATTTCCAGCATCTGAGGAGGCTATAAGGTTGAATTCTTGCCTCTGTAAAACTCTAGGAAATACTTGGATGCCTTTCCATTGTTCTTCTTGAAGATTAAACTCTATAAGATACTTACTTAAAAATTTACATTAATTTTTATTATAAGGATTTTACTGAAATTGCCAAGTCTATAGTGTTCTTTGTTAAAGTGTAGACTGGGAGCTAGAAGCTGGCCCAGCCCCATGTGTGCCTTGTGTGCCATCAGTCAGGCCTGGGGCTCAGGATGGTGGGTGGGAGCATAGCTCTGTGTGGGTGCCCATTGTGCTCACTGTGGCTGCTGTGGTCTGTGCCTGGTGGACTGCCGTGCTTCTGTTACTAATGCTTAGTTGTTTTCCCTCCCTGTGGATGTGGCATTGGGTTATATCCTAGCTCTTAATACAGATTCAGCTGCTGGGCTCCTGATTCGCAGCATTCATCTGGTCACCCAGCGACTCAACTCCCAGTGGCGGCAAGATATGAGCATATCCTTGGCAGCTCTAGAGCTCCTCTCTGGCCTGGCAAAGGTGAGACAGCCTTTTAATTTAATTTAGCTTAGTAGACTTTTATCATGCTTTTTTTTTTTTTTTTTTAAATTTTGACACACATTCCTTTGTGGATATTTTTGTGTTTACAGTATACATGAGTGTTTTACATTCAGTGTATAAAAATCAAGCCTCCAAGTGAAATTTTGCAAAATGAAAAATAGGTCAAAAGGTATGACTCTTTCTTTTAAGATACAGAAAACATTTCAATACTGGTGATGATTTGCACATAACAGTGTATTTTTTGCTTTTATCAAGAGTTTGTTATAAAGTATTTCTGTGGTTACTATTTTCTGTTATCAGTAGTAAGGAAAAATTGACTATATATTCAATTTTCTCTGTTATTTGAATTTGATGGAACTTTAGAAGTATGGGATCTTTTTGCACTTAGACCTCAGTCTCTCGTTCTCTTTCTCTTAAGTTTATGTAACATAAAACTGACCATTTTAAAGCAAGTGATTCAATGGCTGATAGTACATATGCTGTATAATGCAGCTCACCAACTCCACTTGCAGTGTGTTTTTATCACTGCAGAAGGAAATCCCTAGGCCTCAAAGCAGTTGCTTTCTTGCCCACTCTCCCAACCACCACCTCCTCTGACAGCCACTGAGCTTTTGCTTCTTTGGATCTACCTAGTCAGGACCATTTACAGAAAGGGATCAGTATGAAAATCATGTTGTGTGTGTCATTTTAAGAGTGCCTGTCTTTCTCACTTGACATTTTTTTAGTTTCAGCCCCTTTTTATGGTTGCATAGCACTGGGCTGAATGTAATTACCAGTTTGCCTGCTCATCAGTTGAGGGTTATTTAGACTGTTTGCATCCTCAGCTCTTACTACTAGAGTTGCTGTGGATGTATGTGTATTTATTTGGAATATCAGTTTCAGTTTTGGGGGGGTATGTACTGAGAGGTAAAATTCTTGGGTTTATGATAATTCTCTTTAGCTTTTGAAGAACTACAGATTGTTGTTTCACCACAACATACAATGGTTCCAAATTTTCTACATTCCTGTTGTCATCTGAATACTTTTTATTATTAAAATGGAAAAGAATACCTTTCATATACCAGTTAGTATTATGAGAGTCAGATGAGATGAAAGTATAAAATGCATGTGGTCATGTAGTGATAAGTCACCACAGCGGTAGTGTCTGAGATGATGACACTTAGGTCTTTATGTCAGAGCTGTCTTATAAGCTATGAGAAACAAAATAGACAAAAAAACTTAAGTGTGTTCTCAACACTACTTGGAACTTTACTTGAGAAACCCCCAAAGGTAATAGATATGTGAGGAGCAGTTGCTGATATATAACGTTAGGATAGCTTCCCATGAGACAAGCTGGACCATACAGAGGGCGAGGTGCTGCTCCCTGTGACCTGTGGTCCACTTTCAATTTAAGATGGATTAGCTTGGATGGGGCATTGCTTTTGGCCTGTGCCATCGTATACAATGGGCTAATACTACCTGATTTTATAACTCTCTATAAAGATAAAATGACTTAAACAGTCTGGTGTTAGAAACAGGGTTAACTGACTAGACTAGTGGTCTGTAATTGAGACTTCAATGTGGCTGTCTGATTTTTGACAAAGGTACAGAGAGAACTCTAAGGAGTAAGGTTAGTCTTTTCGAGCAGTGGTACTAGTAGAAAACTTGGTTTCATACCTGTTTGGTATATGGTAGGTATAAAAATCAGCTAAAGACTGATTATAGACGTAAATGTAAAGCGTATTAGTCACTTGTCTCATGCTGTGACAAAATACCCTGACAAAATCAACTTAAGGATGGAAGGGTTTATTTTGGCTCACAGTTCAAGGGTACAGTCCATTATGGCGGGGATGTCAAGGTGGCAGGAGCTTGAAGCAGCTAGTCACGTTGAGTCTGCAGTCAGGAAGAAGAGAGCAGACGAATGCTTGTGCTCAGCTGGCTTCCTCCTTTTTATGCAGTCCAGGACCCAAACCCAGGGAATAGTGCCACTCTCCTTTAAGGTGAGTTTTCCTACCTCAATATCATTAGTTGTTAGGGAAATGTAATTAGATTCACATTGAAATACTTTTATATAATCATTAGAATGGCTAACATTGAGGGCTAGGAGTATAGCTCAGGGCAAGAGTGCCTTTTAATTAAGCATGAGAATCTAAATTTAAATCCCCAGCACCCACTTAAAAGGCCAGGCATGACCACATGGACCTCGGTAGAGATAGGAAGACCTCAGGAGTGTCCTAGGCTATCAGCCTAGCTAAAACAGCAAGCTTTAGGTTTTGTAAGAGACCCCATCTAAAGGGAACAGTGTAGAAAGTGATAGAACAGTGGTTCTCAGTCTGTGCATCATAACCCCTTTGGGTTCGAATGACCCTTTACAGGGGTTGCCTCAACCATCATAAAACAGATATTTACATTATAGTTCACAGCAGTAGCAGAATTAAAGTTAAGAAATAGCAATGAAGATGATTTTATGGTTGGGGGTCACTACAGCATGAGGAACTGTATTAAAGGGTCACAGCGTTAGGAAGATTGAGAAGCACTGTGATCGAGGAAGACAGCCAACAGTCCTCCTGTGGCCTCTACATACATGCATATACGCATATGCACATACCACATATACACACATAAAGAAACAAAGACAGGCTACATTTAAAAAGATTTGACTGAACCAAATGTTGATGATATAAGGAACATGTTAATGAGAATGTTAATTGTAATAATCACTTGGAAAAAAGTTTGGCAAATCCTTAAAAATTTAATCATATGGGCGGGAAGAGATGACTCAATGGTTAAGAGCACTGTCTGCTCTTCCAGAGGACCAGGGTTCAATTCCCAGCACCCAGATGGCAGCTTACAATTGTCTGTAACTCCAGTTCCAGAGGATCTGACACCCTCATACAGACATACATGTTGGCTAAATACCAATGCACATAATATAAAAATAAATTATAAAAAAAGCCCAAACAGACAAACAAAAATCCATTTAATCACACTTGTCTCTTATGACCTTGTCATTCCAGTCCCGGTATAAGAGAACATCCATTCAATGACATGGATGTTCATAGCAACTATATTTCCCCAGGATAGAAATAACCCAAATGTCCATTAACAAGTTACTGGTTAGACAAATTGTTCTGTATTCATGTACTAGAATACAACTCAATAAAAAGAAAGAAACGTTAGGAAAATAGATACATCTGGAAGTAATTAACTAATGCTAAATAGAAGAAAGAAGCTAGCCAAATACCCCTCCCTGAAATAGATACTGTAGAACTTACATATACTTTAGAAAGTATAGTCTGATCAGCTATGGTAGCAGAGAAGGATAGCAGTTCCTCACAGAGGGGGACAAGAGGAATGGGAGGAAGCTTACAAAGGTGCATGAGGAGATTTGGGGGGTGATGTATGCTTGTTATCTGATTGTAGTAACAGTTCTTTGAGGTTACATATTTTGAACATGTATAACTTACTGTAATTGATAATTGAACCTCTGGGCTGTTTCACTAGACTTTGTGCAGAGCAAAACCCATCACTGTGAGGTTGGGATAGGGACCTCAAAGTACGCATGTGTTTCTTTCCTGGCCATTTCTCCACATTTTGCAATACGAGTAAGTGCATCCAAGAACTTGGGTTTTAAGCTATGAACAACCATGCTAGAGTAAAGTTCTGCTTTGGGTTTGAGAATACCACTTTCTTTGTTACATATGATGGTATATCTAGAATATTCTGTTCCTATATATAAATAATATTTAAAAAACAAGGCCTCTTGTATATCACATTTTCAGATAGACTCAGTTGCAGGGCAAATGCTTGGTATAGTGGTTCCTGACTGACTGGTCCTATTCCTTAAATGGACATGCTTAGGTGAAGGTGATGGTTGACTCTGGAGACCGGAAGCGTGCCATCAGTTCTGTGTGCAGTTACATCGTATACCAGTGCAGCCGGCCAGCTCCTCTTCACTCCCGGGATCTGCACTCCATGATAGTTGCAGCATTTCAGTGTCTCTGTGTCTGGCTGACAGAGCACCCTGATATGCTGGATGAAAAGGTGAGCTTATTCAGTCTTGAAACACCAAGCTGGAAACCAGATGTTGAGAAAATACCCTTTAAAAGAGAATATTTGAGTTTAAATACAGTATCACATACTTTGAATTTACTTGTTGGATTTCAGTAGGACACTTACTCTTTTGTGCATAACTTGAAAACTGTCATCATGCTTAGATTTGGTTCCAAATAATTTCACGGAGAAATTCTTTATGAAAGAGAAGACCTTGCTTAATTTATCTAAACCAGCAAGATCTCCTTTATAAAAAAATAATATTCATTAATATTGTAAAATTTCATACTGTCTATTTTGGACATTCTTGTGTGTTCACCAAGTTCTACCCTCTCTATCCTCACTTTCTTACCTACACAATTTTGAGTTTTTTCCTTCTGTTGAGTTGTTTGTGTTTCCTAGCTACTATTGAGAATGGGGCCTGCCCTGGAGTGTGGTCAACCTACCAGTGATCACGTCATTAAAGAAAGTTGATTCTACATCTCTCAGCAGCTGTCATACATGATCCCAGATGCCAATAGCTCCTGAGTCTGTGTACACTTTCACAGTCTGTATGAGCTCATGTGCATAACTGTTATGTCTGGAAAAGTCGTTTTTAATTTTATTTTATTTTGATAGGATAGCAGACTGGAGATAGCTAATTAAAGATATTTGGCTTCCTGTTATCAGACAAAGAAGGACACCCAATTGAATCTGGAATGCTAGTGTAACAACTTGGTTAGAAAAGTTACTTTTGTGGAGACATTGTATTTCTCACAGGTTTCTGCACTTCTAAGTGGGTACAGATATCTAGTCTGTTTTCTCTGCCACTATACCTTATAGGGAAGCAGGCACAACGAGCTCAGTAACAGTAAAGCTTTCCAGGGTCACTGGATATTTACAGAGATTTTTGTTAGTAATGTTGTCAATAAAATCTGAGTTAGTTTCATTGTGGCTTTTAAAGTAATGATATCAGAAATTGTTTCCAGAAGTGGACTTGTAGCTAAGTTTAATAGAATGCCTGCTTAGTGTTTATAAAGCACTCAGTTTCATCTCTTACACAACATAAGCCAGCTGTGATGGGGCTTATTTGTAATTTCAGGTACTTGGGAGGTAGAAGAAGAGGGATCAGAAGGTCAAGGTTATCCCTGACTATATAATGAGTTAAAGGCCAGCCTGGGCTACATGAAACTCTGTTACATAAAAACAATTTTAAAAAGAATTTAAGATGTTAATCATTGGAGTTGGGGATGGTGGCACCTGCCTGTAATCCTACCACTTAAGCAGAGGCATAGGGTTCTAGGTTCAAGGCCAGCTTGGGCTACATAGTGAGTTTGAGACCAGCCTGAGTGCCATATTGATACACTCTTGAAAAAATAAGTAATTCTCTTTGATATATTAGGTAAACTGATG
Source organism: Grammomys surdaster (assembly GCF_004785775.1). Classification (NCBI taxonomy): domain Eukaryota; kingdom Metazoa; phylum Chordata; class Mammalia; order Rodentia; family Muridae; genus Grammomys; species Grammomys surdaster. The sequence goes on along the minus strand of NW_021620408.1, from coordinate 843,474 downwards.
TGTCTTAAACCATCTAGGTTTTACTGAGTTACTTCTGAATCTATTTTACTTTGCCTTCCAGGGTTTTTGACAGTCCATGGTAATTGTGTGAGCTCTGTAACTACTAAAATTAAAACCTGTCTTTAGTCTCCTTTGAACATACATATTTAGTTCTTTTAAAAGAAATTTATTGGAGGTTTAAGTTTATTTATTATGACAAACATATCTGTTAAAGAGCATTAGAAGCTGGAGTGCCACCTCTAAAGCAGAGCTACTGTTATGGGTTCCTTGTCTTCTTTTATGTCACTTATATAAAAATTGATCTGGGTTTGATGGGATGGCTCAGTAGATAAAACTGCTTGTCACAAGTCTGATGACTTAAGTTTGATCTCTGAATCCCAAATGGTGGGAGTCGAGAACCAACTTCCAAAAGCTGTTCTCTGACCTTAGCTTGTACACAAACACATATATTTTCTTAAATAAAATAATGTATTTGAAATATTTTTAAAAATCTTTGTCTTTTCCTGCTTCTAGGATTGCCTTAAGGAAGTCCTGGAGATTGTAGAACTGGGTATCTCAGGAAGCAAATCCAAGAACAGTGAGCAAGAAGTCAAGTACAAAGGTGATAAGGAGCCGAACCCTGCATCCATGAGGGTAAAGGACGCCGCAGAAGCCACTCTGACATGGTATGGAAACAGCTGCTGCAGACTGAGCTCTAACAGACAGGGCAGGGCAGCAGGAGCCTCTGCTGCTTTGTCTTCCTTGTTCAGCACAAAGTAACTCAGGCCCTGTAGGGTGCTGCATCTCCAGACACAAAATGGAAAGGAAATAATTCTTTTTGTACTCATTCTTAGACCAACAGGAAACCAGAGTTAGGATGTTTGTATACTAATTCAGGTCAGATCATGTTAGAGCCAGGAAGTAACTTGGAGTTAACTTCAGCCCTTTCTTTCTTTGATAGCTTAGCCTAGAGATAAGCTATGTCACAGCATCAGATTTGCTGCCCAGTGACTGTATCTTTTATGTTATGTTCAGCTAAGATTTTTTTAACTTCCTTGTAAAAGCTTGGTAATAGAATCATACAGATGTTAGATTCAATTATTACCATGAATACCATTCTGGTACAGTAGGGAAGATGAAATAGAAATACAAAGTCCTTCAGTATCAAGTGGGTAGTTAGTGCCCCCAAAGAAGAGACACAAATAAAATGTCAGGAAACTGGGAGGAGGCAGTGTCCTTTGAGATCAAATGAGAGCAGAGTAACATATGCCTAGGGAACCATATTCACTGAGAGGATGGGGAACGTTTGAGCTGTGAGCAGCATTGTGAGCGGCAATTAAGAATGCATGTCACATGGAAACAAGAGCTTCTGTCTTTGAGAGAATGGCAGAAAGAGTTGGGAAAGTCCCTTGTACCTGCTGGACTGGGGACTGGGAAGAGATTGTGTTTAGGCACATCTACAGCTTGAAGGGACAGAATAAGTAAAGATTACATGGATTCATCGAATATGTAAAAATATGGTTCATGCAATGAAATGAATGAATGAGAACTTAGGAAAACAGAACCACAGGAAGAGTGTCAGATTACTAAGGGCTGGCTTGAAGACTTGAATGCAAGCCAGTTCTGCCTAAGATTCTGACATCTCATCTCAAGGGTGAGTGCAGCACCCTTTGCTTCTTTGGGTTATATTCAGAATAATTGGATTTGTTTCTGTTCTTCTTGGGCTTAGGTGATAATTTTCAGAAGGATGCTTGCTTTTGTTTAGAACTGTATGTTGTGTTAGTGGCTAGACTTTCAGTGCCTTTATTGAGGTTTAGCTAGAAAACTGGTGAAAATAGCTATGAGAGCATGTGCTTGTGCAGCATGTGGGGTGGGGTAGCCATTAAGTGCCACAGGACTGGACTTGATGCATACCAGGGAGAGGAAGAAGGCTAGGAGATAAGCAGGGAGAATCTTGTTCACTTGGAGTTCTTTGGGCTGCAAGAAGTTTGTTCTCCTCTAGCTTGATTGTTCTTTTTGTTTTGTTTTGTTTTGTTGTTTTTGTTTTTTTGAGACAGGGTCTCTCTGTGTAGCCCTGGCTGTCCTGGAACTCACTCTGTAGACCAGGCTGGCCTCGAACTCAGAAGTCCACCTGCCTCTGCCTCCCAAGTGCTGGGATTAAAGGCGTGCACCACCACTGCCCGGCTCCAAGCTTGATTGTTTTTATGAGAGCATAGTTGCTGTTGGTGGCTGGCCGTGTGCCTGGGGTCTTTCTTTCTCCCTCAGACTGTAGTTATCTGAATGGCTTATGTCTTCATTTCCTGTTTTCTTAGCTCTATTAGCAAGTCCATTATGAAGTCTTTAGTTTCTACTATTGAGCAGGTTCATCATGGAGGAACATGGTCCAGTCATTCCTCACAGTTGCTGCTTTTTTTTTCATCAGCATCACTATTTTTTATTTTGCATGTTTGTTTCATCTTGATTTTCTTTTACTTTTTTTTTGTTTTGTTTTTTGTTTTTTGTTTTTTTGAGGCAGGGCTTCAGTGTGTAGCCCTGGCTGTCCTGGAGCTCACTAAATAGACCAGGCTGGTCTGAGACTCCCAGAGATCCACCTGCCTCTGTCTCCCGAGTGCTGGGATTAAAGGTGTGTGCCACTATGCCCAGCCATCTGCATTGCTTTCACTCGGCCTTTTCTCTGATGTATCATTCCACGTGAGACCATCAACAGAGTCCCATAGACTGTCTTTGTAAGGTCTTCCCTTACATCATCCCCTGAAGCCCCAGGTAATATTCTGAACTAGATTACCTTACTTTTTGCCTGATTTTTGTTTTCAGTCACTTAACTCTTCCTGTTTGTCTTGTATTCTGTGGCTAAACTCATTATCCTTAAACATTATTTCATCCTACTGTTTGAGTGATTAAAAACCTTGTTTCCTGTGATGACTGAATTCCAGTAGAGGGTCAGGGAGGTAATCTGATTTCTCCCACCATTGCTCTCAAGCCCTCCCTTGCCATAGCTGAGCCACGTATAGTGGTAAACTGGGCATGCTCATACTTGCTTATATAGTTCTCTTGCACTTCAGGCATCAACATAAGACTTTCCGTGCTCACAGTAAACCTAGCTACTGGTAGGCGCCTCCTCCTGTTACTCTGATTGTGGAAGCACAACTGTTTTCACTACTTGTGTACTCACTGACCTATCTCACACAGTGTGGGTGTCCATACTGTCACAGTCATACTGAGTTTATTTGGTACATGCCGGTCTATCTTTGATAACCTTTACAATGTACATACTAACTGGTTGGGTTTCTTGACCTTGACATATAAGGATAAATCGGGAAGTCATTTCAGTGGTCTCTCCATTTAAGGTATATTTACTAAATGCTTAGTTTTCAATTGGGTTTATAGTCTAGCCCCTAAGCTTTTCCACTTTGTATCAAACTAAAAATCTCTCAAGTTAAACTTATTCTCCTTGGTTCTTATTCAGACTTTTGAAAGTTAAATCCTTTGTGCAGGCAGCAGCAGTACACAGTGACAGTGTTGATGTAGCTCTGTTCCTTTCTACCACTTCCTTCATGTGGTTTTCATAGTACCTGGATTTGAGTACCTTTATTATCCTGTCACTCAATAGGTTTAGCTTTGACCATGTATCTCTTACAGGTAGATCACTGACAGAGTGCTCTCTATGAGATCTGAATGTCTTCAGACTCTGTAGAACAGTGTATTTCATCAGCATCTATTGGAGCCTGCAGCAAGACTTTGAGCACTGAGATTCTCATCAAGTTAACTGGACTCTTCCAGTCTTTTTCATGTTTCTTTTTCATCTGTTATTCTCACCCTATGTTGTTTGGGAGTGTTTAAATTTCTTTCTTTCTTTTTCTTTTTTGAAAGATAGGCCACATTATCTGTATGTAGTCTTTTTAAATCCTAACCCTTATTCTGATATATGATCTTTGTAGATTAAATTCTAGTCTATTATGGGTTTTTGGGTTTGTTTGTTTTCTTAATTACTTTGCCCCCCACCCCTGCCCCCCCAGTCTCATTATACAGCTTTGGTTGTCCTGGAACTCACTGTATAGCCCATGTTGGCTTTGAACCCACAGAGATCTGCCTGCCTATGGCTCCCAAGTGCTGGGATTAGAGACAAGCACCACTATACTCTGCTCTTTACAGAAACAAACAAACAAACAAAACAAACAGAAACCCATGTATTTGTATGTAAGCATGGGCCTGTGGATGTCAGAAGATAATTTTTGAGAGTCTTTTCTCTTTCCTCCATGTGAGTTTCAAGGAATCTAGTTATAGTTGTTGGGGCTGATAGCAGTAGTCTGTACCTACTGAGCCAGCTTACTGGCTCCTGGTTATTTTTGAGGCAGAGTCTTACGTTTTAGCCCAGGCTGACCTCAGATTCATGGCAGTTCTCTTGTCTCACTTTCCTGGGTGTTGCTATTACAGGCATGAACAAACATTATGAGCTTGTTTTATATGTTCTTATCAGAACACTGCTTATATAAAACAGAAGTTGAACCTCAGAGCATACCAGTGGAGACTTTCTCCCAGAGGGTCACAGGATTTTTAATTTTTATCTACAGGTTTAATTTCAAAGACATTTGCTCACCATTCCAGTCTAGTCAGTACCAGAAAGAGAAGAATGTGGTGAGGCTGGTAATGATTTCATCTAAGTGACCTAACCTCTTCCAGCAACCTATTTGATAACATTATAGACCTTAACTGGGACATAGCAAGCTCACCTGGTCTTTGTGCTTTGTGACATCTGTGTTTGTTCCATGGGAGAAAACCAAAGCTGTATTTTCTCAGTACTAGTCTTCTGGATGTCTCCTGTTTCTCACAGTCTTAGAGTGCTGAACTGACTGAGGAGTTCCCTTGTTCCTTGAATTGTAGCAGTACTTCTTTTTTTTTTTTTGGTTTGGTTTTTCGAGACAGGGTTTCTCTGTGTAGCCCTGGCTGTCCTGGAACTCACTCTGTAGACCAGGCTAGCCTCGAACTCAGAAATCCGCCTGTCTCTGCCTCCCGAGTGCTGGGATTAAAGGCGTGCACCACCACCGCCCGGCTGTAGCAGTACTTCTAGGAGGAGTGAAAACTGCAAGGAAGAAACAGCACCTTCCATCATCAGAGCTGAGGCCAGACCACCCAAGCTAGAGATTGAATGATAAAATGTTGAGGGGTGGGAGGTAGCTCAGTGGTAAGACCACTTGTTACACAAGCACACGAGTGCCCAGGTTCAGATCTCCAGTGCTCATGTGAAAAAACTGGACATGGCTGTGTGCACCTATAATCTCACTCAGTGCTAGAGGGGGAAGGCAGAGACAGAAGGATCACTGGGGCTTACTGGCTGCTAGCCTAGTTCCACATTCATTAAGAGACACTGTCTCAAGGATTAAGGCAGCGAATAATAGAACAGGACACTTCTTGTCTTCCACTCTTACACACCCCATGCGTGCATACAATATACATACAACAAATGTACATGTTCACACGCACACTCAAAATTATTGAGGAATAGTTTGCTGTATGGGATGCATATTTCAGCCAGGTTGATATCAAGTACATGGTAAAATCTTTATGTTTAAATACAGACTATTTTTTCTTTGAACCTCAGTCTTTTGTTTTAAGTGAGAGTGATAAAAATGCAAATAATGATGATACCTGATTCATATGGTTAATATGAAACTATATAAGACATATATATATAAAGTGCCTAGACTAGTAGTGATATATAGTGAGAGCTAGGTGAGTTTTTAAATTCCTTGCATAGCTGCAGAAATCTTTATTCCTTCACTATGTGTGGATGAGAGTATGCACACACTCTATATACACACCTATAAACATTTCTGAATGGTAAGTCTTGATCAGTAGAAGTCTTCTTTATAAAACATTTTGTGTTATAATTTTATTTATGATAGTTTTTTTGAGATTTAACTCTCAGTACCTCAGCTTCCTTATCTGAAATGAGGATATGTCTATTCCTTGGCCATTTAGGAAGAAGGCAGCAGGTCTTAGGTTTTGGCCTCTTTAACAATCACTTAGCTCTTTAGAGTCTTAAGTTTCCTTATCTGAAAAGTGAGGAGCTCTGGCTGGTCTTTATTTCCTTTTCTAGGCCTCAGATACTTTGACTGTTATAATCCTGAAACTTGGAGCACACAAGCACAGTTCTAAATGTGTCTTTAGGAGCTTCCTGATTTGGAACTATAGTCAGCCATATTCCTTGAGTAACAGATAGAGAGAAATTTGCTTGCACTATTTTGTTGGGAGGAAGCAGGACTGGGTAGGTGGAGAAACAAGGTGCTGGACAGTGGAGGCAGTTGCAACCAATGCTCAAGCTGACTTGATCTTCAGAGTTCTCTCTAGGTGGGAGGGAATTGGGACCTAGGACCCTTGTACTAACCAGTGAATATGGCCTGTCTGAGAAAGAAGCAGTGGTCCTAGGTGAGGCATTCATGACTGAGGGCAGTTCCTAGGCCAGTTGAAAGCTGTGACTGCTGTTACCCTGCCCCAGGAGAGTGGCTTTCCTTGTTAGAGTACAGGTTCAACCCAGCATGCCACAGAGAGTATATCTGACTTTTGAAGAGGAAGCATAGCTGTATTCAGTTAATTCAGAGGGGCAGAAGGTTACATAGATCCAAGAGGTAAAATTAGAATTTTCTTTGGGAATTAATTGTTTTTTATTCCATTCTTCGTAGTATCATGCAGTTGCTTGGCGCATTTCCTTCACCCAGTGGTCCTGCCTCTCCTTGTAGTCTGGTGAATGAGACCACTCTGATCAAATACTCCAGGCTGCCAACTATAAACAAGCATAGTTTCCGGTACTTTGTTTTGGATAACAGTGTCATCCTGGCAATGCTGGAGCAACCGCTTGGAAATGAGCAGAGTAAGTTGTAGCACTCTTAGCTTTCTCTACTGCTCAAACAGTGTGTCCTCAGTTCTTTCAGGGAAGCAGAGATTGTGAGTTCCAAGTAACTATTTGTCAAAAAGATGTAAAGGTATAGAATACCACCACCAGAGAGACGGAGGCCAGAACAGAGAGTGTCACGTGAAGTAGAATTGTTTAAAGATTCTTTATGCATGCCTGAAGTATCACAGTGTGTCAAACTTTTATATAAATCCTCCTTAGTGAGATATTTTATACTTACTATTTATAAAAATCATTACCACACTTTGCGTCCGTGTGAACCTTGGATCCTGCCCCTCTGCTCCCTTCCCCTTTACCTATCACTGTGCTGTTTCAGTCATCACTACCCACACAGGAAGAAATTGGAGAAGTTGTCTCTGAATCCTGCTGCTGTTACTTCCTCATATAATTAGACTCAGTGTCTCTACTGCCCCAGTGACTCTTGACTCTTTCTTTTATACTCCTCCCAGTGCATCAAAATGGAGGCCCTTATTAATGTCTTCCGTTGATTTGTTGCATTTCCTTTCTGCCTGGTCTCATATCCCCTTTGGCAGTTCAAAAATTTGCTTGCCCTTACCACTTCCTTCCTTGCACCATAGTGCTCATCCTTAAGCACATAGATAGTCAGCTGGAAACACTTGAGTGATTGTTCATTGACAAGATAAGACATACAATATTCCCCACTTAATGAGTCTCACATAGGGTGTATGATTTGCTTAGAGTAGCTTGAGAAGTATATAGCTAGGATTCACATTCAGGTTTTCCAAACAATACTACTTTCTGTTGTTGTCCCACCACAGTAGGACTTCTTCAGTGACTAAAGACACATGCAAAGGTAAGCAGAGTCTTTGAGTCCTGTAAAGCTTCTGTTGACTGTAAGCAGAATGTCATAATTCTACAAAATGAGAGAGCCAGCCCTGATTGTAGTAGGATACCATCGCATATGTCCGTCCTGTTAGGTGTAAGCTTAGTGACATTACTATGAGATAGAATGGCACTGTTCATCATTGGTCAGTTACCTTCTTTATCCCAGAGCTAAGGCTTACCTGGCTTTCTCCTGCTGCCTGCTTTTCATTATTCTTCCATCCTCCCACACTAAGCTGTCTGCTGAGCAGCCTGCAAAGTCCTAGAGTCCCCTTTAGGCCTTCTGGTTCTCTTGCAAGGTTTTTTTTTAGGATTGCTTTACTCTTATTCCAGATAAATATACTGCATAGATCATCTACACAGAAAACAAAAATAAAGCAGGTTTATACAATTATAAAGATTTTTTTTTATTGAGATAGTTAATAACAGAAGAAATAAGAACATTCGAACCAATTTTAATTTCCATAACTGAGACTAAGAAAGGGAATAAAAAGGATTTTGATTCTTTAAATACCTCCATCCCTGCACTTCTGCTGGGAGGAAACAGTGCCTGCCTACAGTAGGCAGTAGGAGCCCAGTCTGAGCAACTGTAATATCAACACTGCAGATGTCCAACCTGTTTTCTTTCATAAAAGTTGTCTTCAACACTGGAAGTTTAAGAGAGTTTGTCTAGATAGATACCATCTCTCCAAACTGTGTGTAGAGAGGTATGCGAGACTGTTAGAACACTTACAGTAGAGTGCTTGGCATAGAGTGGGTAGCAGTACTCATGGCACTTAACTGTGGCATTGTGATTTAGGAGGCACCGAGCTAGGACTTTAACCATGAGATGCCCTGCAGGTGATAGCAGGCTATATATTATATGGTTGTTATCTGAAATAAAGAACTTTTACACATGCATTTTATTCTAGATGATTTTTTCCCCTCTGTCACTGTGCTGGTCCGGGGAATGTCTGGAAGACTTGCATGGGCTCAGCAGCTTTGCCTTTTACCCAGAGGAGCAAAAGCAAATCAGAAGGTACATCAGAAGTTACAGTGTGTGAGTGAGTACATCATGGGTGCATATGATTGTGTGTGTACATCCATGTGTGGGGTGATTTAAAGATTAAATAACATTCCAACAGAAAGTCACAGGATACATGACAGTTTTGGGTCCCTAGCCAGGTTTTCTGTCACGGAATTTACTTTAGAATCATCTTAGGAATCTAGAATTCCAGGTCTACTGAATTCCTTACAGGTACCTTTAAAGTAAGGATAGTTTCCAAAAGCTTTTCTGGTGATCCTGATACTCAGTTAGGAGTAAGTATGCCAGGCAGTGGTGGTGCACGCCTTTAATCCCAGCACTTGGGAGGCAGAGGCAGGAGGATTTCTGAGTTCGAGGCCAGCCTGGTCTACAGAGTGAATTCCAGGACAGCCAAGGCTACACAGGAAAACCCTGTCTCGAAAAACAAAAAACAGAACAAAAAAAAAACAAAAAAAAAACAAAAAAAAAAAGGAAAAAGAATTTACTTATATTACTAAAAGTTATTTTTAAATATTAGAATGAAATCCCTCATCATTTGGATTTTCTCCAAATTTAACACCTGAGATGTGTCTGTTAGTGAGCTGAGCAGATTGCATTCTGTTAGTAGCTCTCTAAGACTCAAAGGGGGCGGGGGCAAAATAGGAAAGAAACTAAATTTTTTGAAGGTTCAGTGTATGCAGTGTACATTTTAGGGCACCATGTTGGACCCATGAAGACCTAGATTTGGGCTCAGTTAAGCTAGCTAAGGTTCTAATGAAACACACTTTCTAGAGATGTGTGGAGTGACTTGAGAGCTCTTAGGAACAAAGAAAGTTTGGTCTTTTGTTTGTGATTTTGTTTTGCACGGGGGTGGGGGGGTTGGGGGGGAGATGAAACCTAGGGCAACAGGGCAGGGCCTATTAAAGGTGCAAGCCTTTAATCCTGAAACACTCAGGAGGCAGAGGCAGGCATAGCTCTGTAAGTTTGAGGCAAGCCTGGTCTACAGAGTTCTAGGACAGCCATACACAGAGAATCCCTGTCTCAAAAAACAAAATAAAACAAAACAAAAATCTTAGGACAATGTAGAAATTTAAGAAAGTTTGAGTCTTAAAACTTTAAACTGCCTCAGTTGTTAACTTAAGAGTTGTGTGTGGATGACTGATGCCTGGACAGTAGAGGTCTGAAGCTGTTTATTGCTCATGAAATCTATAAGTTGACAAATATTTTTAGAGAAATGAAATTGAGTACACAGTATATAGGTTTCCTACTTGCACCATTAGCATAACATATGCAGATTCACCGAGCGTTAGTGATACATACACCTAGGAAACTAGAAGCATTAAAGCAGACCAGGGATGTGGCCAGAAGACAACATCTTTAGCAGTTGTTGGATGATGGCTATAATTTTATTTGTGTTATTTTAACAGCTTTTTGTGCCTGAACCTCGCCCAATTCCTAAAAATGATGTTGGATTTAAATATTCTGTGAAGCACCGACCATTTCCTGAAGAGGTGGACAAGATTCCTTTTGTAAAAGCAGACTTGAGCATTCCAGATTTACATGAAATTGTCACTGAAGAAGTAAGACAAATTATTGTTAGCTCCTTCTGATAATTACAAACATTTTTAGGTAGTATATGTGGTCAGACATTGCCCTTAGTGTTAGGGAGGAGAGGAAGAAGGTGTGACTGCCACCAGCAGGTTGACATGTCAAAGGATGGGTATGTAGATTTGTAGATTAGTTTCTTAAGAACTAAACGTCTTTTAGAGACAGGCTGCCTGGGCTGTTGACAGTAAGATTCAGTAGTATGATACCATGATCAAAACCTGATCGTAAAGGTAGATGTTTGGATAGTATAAGAAGTGTGGTTGGGGTTGGAGAGGGGAACACAGCCCTTGAAAGTGGCTAACCCGTCTGAAACTCAGAGCGTTTGCTCATGTGTGGTCTGAATAGTGGAGGTTGAGGTAGTTGTATTATTAAGCCAGGTTGTTTTAGAGGTATCTTCATGCATGAAGGAGTGAAGCTTTAATGTAGGATTGATCGGAAGGTAAGGAATCCTAATTGGTAAGTACTTTAAAAAGATAGGTACTGCAGGGTGAAGATAACCGTCTGGGAGTCAGTGAGAAAACAGCTCAGAGCAGAGATAGCAGGAGACGAAGAAGAAGTCATTGATTAGGGCCTAGGAAAGAATTTTGAGGTATAGGTTTAACTTTGAACCATGTTGGCTTAATACTACGCTCTATGTTTAACTGAGACATAGTATTGATCAGCAGAACTTACCATTTTTTTTGTTGTGTTTTGCTTTATTTTTGTTTTAAAATTGAAAGAAACTTCATTTTGAGGAAATGTTTTAAAAGTATCTAACTTATTTCAGTTAGAAGAGAGGCATGAAAAATTAAGAAGTGGTATGGCACAGCAGATTGCTTATGAGATGCACCTGGAACAGCAGAGCGAGGGGGAACTGCAGAAGCGAAGCTTCCCTGACCCTGTTACGGACTGTAAGCCCCCACCTCCTGCCCAGGAATTCCAGACAGCTCGCCTTTTCCTTTCTCACTTTGGATTTTTGTCCTTAGAGGCATTGAAGGTAATTTTTAGGAACTTCTATGAGTAAATATATTCACAAATTAGCCATCAGTTGATGATAGCTATAAACTTTTGTCAAAATGAAAAAAGGTTGAAAACTAATGAACAAACAAAAAACCCAGCTTATATTATCTGCGTGCAAGTCAGTGGGATTCTGTGCTGCTGCTGTGGGTTCAGTTTGGGCTCAGGCCAGGGCACCTGTGAAGGGATTGCTTCCATGGTAAGTTGAGCTCGGAATTGGTTCTTTCATGCCACTCTTTAAGAAAAATGAAGGTCATTCTGTAGTAAAGTTTTCATTTATTATTATGTCTGTGGGCTTTGGTTTGTGGTTCTAAGAATTGAATGCACATGCTAGGCAAGCACCGTACCAGTGAGCCACATACTCAACCCAGTTCTGTAGTGTTACAACCCAGGCCACACACTCCTGTTCCACAGTTGGTAAGATTAGCTGGTCATGGTGGCTAATGCTTGAGACAAAAAAGGTCAAGACCAGCCTAGTCTACATAGTGAGATCCTGTCTTTAAAAGGGGAGGAGGTATATACCCTAGTATTATAGGTAGGTAGATAGGTAGATAACTTGCCTGAAAAGTACAACTGACCTGGACATATGTCATTTAATTCTTTTAGGAAAGCAGAAAGACCTTGCTGATTGATTGGGATTTCAGCATGTAGAGAGAATATATTTTATACTGTAGAAATTAGTTTGAGATGTGGAATGTAAACATAAAACCTCTTAAAATGGAAAATGAAAGAACCTGATATGGTAGTGCATACCTTTAATCCTAGTGCTTGAGAGGCAGAGATAGGAAGATAGAACACTTGAGTTAGAGGCCAGCCTGGTCTACAAAGTAGGTTCCAAGCCAGCTGGGGTTCATAGTGAGACCCTGTCTCTAAATAAATAAATAAATAACCAGATAATGGAAAATAATAGATGGAGAGAAAAATAAGGAAGGCACAGAACAAAGCCTACAAATGATTAGTGATATTCCTAGTGGAGTAAGTTACCATAGTAGAAGTGGTAAATCGAAATATCTGGGATGAAAATTATTACACCCTTTACTAGCCTTGTTCCTGAGAGTGTAGGTATTTTTTTTCTTTTTAAATTAATTAATTTATTCACTTTACATCCCAGTCACAGTTTCCCCCTCCCCTGTTGGTGCCCCTCCTCACACAACTCTTTATCCTATTCCACCTTCCCTTTTCTGAGATGGGGGACGCACCCCTGAGTTATCAACACCACTACTCTGGCACATCAAGTCACTGCAGGACTCGGTGCATCCCCTCTCACTGAAGCCAAACAAGGTGGCCTCAGTTAGGGAATGGGATCTAAGGCAGGCAACAGATTTGGGAACAGCCTCTGCTCCAGTTGTTGGGGGACCCCCATGAAGACGGAGATGCGTATCTACTACACATGTATAGGGGGCCCTAGGTCCAGCCTAAGTATGCTCTTTGGTTGGTAGTTCAATTTCTGGGAGCCACCACTGATCCAAGTTAGTTGACTTTGTTGATCTTCCTGTGGAGTTCCTATCCACTCTGGGCCCTTCAATCCTTTCCCCAACTCTTCCACAGGGCCCACCGAGCTCTGTCCAATGTTTAGCTGTGGGTCTCTGCTAAGTGGAGCCTCTCAGAGGACAGTTACGCTAGGCTCCTGTCTGCAAGCATAACAGGGTATCATCAATAGTGTCAGGGGTTGGTTCTTGTCCGTGGGATGGGCCTCAAGTCATGCTGGTCATTGGTTGGCCTTTCCCTCAGTCTCTGCTCCATCTTCACCCCTGTACTTCTTGTAGGCGGGATGAATTTTGGGTCAAAGGTTTTGTGGGTGGGTTGGTGTCCTTATTCTTCTACTGGGGGTCCTGTCTAGCTACAGGAATTAGCCACTTCAGGTTCTAAATCCCTCACTACTGGGAGTCTCAGCTAGAGTCACTCTATAGACTTCCCCTGGAAGCCTCCCCTATCTCAGGTCTCTGGCATGTCCTAGACATGTGTTCATGACCCCACCTCTAGCTGCCAATTTCCATTTGTTCTCCTTGTCCTTTCTCATCTCTCTCCTAACCTGATCCTGGTCGCCACCCTCAATTCCTCTCCCCAGCCCCTCTTCTACCCATGTCCCTCCATTCATCTACCTCCTATGACTATTTTATTTCCCCTTCTGAGTGAGGTTCAAGCATCCTCATTTGGGCCTTCCTTGTTACTTAGCATCTTTGGGTCTGTGGATTGTAGTGTGGGTATTCTATACTTTATGGCTAATATCCACTTACAAGTGAGTATGTATCATGCATGTCCATTTGGGTCTGGGTTACCTCACTCAGGATGATATCTTCTACTTCTATCCATTTGCCTGCAGATTTCATGATGTCCCTGCTTTTAATACCTGAGTATTCCATTGTGTAAATGAGCCATGTTTTCTTTATCCATTCTTCAGTTGAAGGGCATCTGGGCTGTTTCCAGTTTCTGGCTCTTATAAATAAAGCTGCTCTGAACATAGTGGAGCGTGTGTGCTTGTGGCATGGTGGAGCATCTTTTGGTTATATGCTTGGAAGTTCCCAGGAGTAGCCTTGGTTTTTCTATTCATGTTAATACTTTAGAATGTTTAAGGATTTAAGAAATAATGTTCATTTTAAAACATTTCTGGGGCTGGAGAGATGCTCAGCGGTTAAGAGCACTGACTGCTCTTCCAGAGGTCCTGAGTTCAAATCCCAGCAACCACATGGTGGCTCACAACCATCTGTAATGAGATTGGATGCCCTCTTCTGGTGTGTCTGAAGACAGCTACAGTGTACTCATCAATAAAATAAATAGATAAATATTTTTTAAAAAAATAAGATAAAAAAATAAAAAATAAAAAATTTCTACCAGAGTAGGAAAAAGTTACCAAGCTTATTTTTGTGAATTTTAGCATATTTCCAATAATTTAAACAAGATATGCTTTAAAAGCAACTGCAAGCCAATTTTATGAATATATGTATAAAAGTATTAAAAGAAAATATTAACAGAATTCTGAATCAGAAGCATGTTAAGTGAATTCTCTTTTACAGCTTAGTATGATTTGTCAAAGAATGTAAGGAGAATTAATTATTGGGAAATGTTAGTAAAAATACTAAGAAAATAATTTAACTCCATCAAACAATAAAGGAAATCAAGGTTTTATAGAACGATATTGGTCTGACCTTAAGAACAGTCTTGAGTTTAGGTCACATCTTATGGGTCTGTACCTCAAAGGCCGTTGAAGTACCCCCACAACACATACAAGTTAGAGCACCTTTTGTACAAATCAGAGGTAACTTGTACCTTGACATATTGGTAATAATAACAATGAGAACATTTAGACAATGAGTTTTTTAACTTTTCCCTTAAATAATTGTAGATTAAATTAAATAACATTGAGGGAGATTAACTAATGTTGAGGAAGATTTCCTGTGGTAACACTTTACACTACAAGGAAAAAATAAAGAAAGAAAAATGAAAATAAACTGTGTAAGAGATTTCATTGAGAAGGAGACAGTTTGAAGGGAAACTGACTTCTTAGTTAGGCAACCATCAATACAATATTTAAAATAAATGAATTAAGAAGGTAATGACTACTTGTAATATCTAGCTGAAAGTATAGTGTGATGGACTGTTGATGTCTTAGCTGGGAGAGGTACTTCTGTAAAGGCCTGTGCAAACAAAGTTTGATCCCCGGATCCCATTGAAGTTGAGGTAGGGATATTAGAGAGCTGACTCCCAGAAGTTTTCCTCTGACTTTCACATAGGCGCATGCATACACTTTGCAAATTAAAAAGTAAAAGTTTAAAACTACAGTGTAAAGTTAGGTGTGGTAGCGTACACTTTTAATCCTAAAACTCTGGAGACAGGTAGGCATATCTCTGAATTTGTGGCCACCCTGGTCTACATAGTTGAGTTCTAGCCTAACCAAGGCTACATAATGAGATTCTGTCTCAAAAATAAACAAACAACAATACATATATACACACAACCCAAGGAATGTGAAAACCCAGTTGCAGCTGAAATAGTAACACAAATTAGATCTACCCTAAAAAGCTTTGTGTAAGGACTACAGGAAGAAACAAAGGAAAGTCACAAGTATATGAACACTCTGTTCACGTGGTATCTGCAGCATGCCAACACTCACAGTTCCTCATCCACAATTTCAAAGTAAAAGTGGAAAACTGGGAGGTCTGACTATATTTCAAGAAAATTCATTGAGTGGCAAAAATCTAAGCACACCTTTACTCCCAGTTCTTGGGAAGCCTCGATAGGTGGATCTCTAAGTTGAAGGCCAGCCTGGTCTATAGAGAAAGTTCGAGACCAGATGAAGATCTGTATGTCTCCATCTCTAAAAAACAAAAACAAAAAAAAAAATCTGCCTTAATTGTCATGGAATTATTTGTAATCTTATACTGTGACTTCTCTTCTGTTTTATATCCGGAAGATAATGTCTGTGGTCAGTGTTTCTCAGCTCTTGGTAGGAATTTAAGTATCAAATTAACAGACCAAGTTCAGAATCTGTCCAGTGTGAAAAAGAGTGATTCTCACCACACCTGAGAACAGCTTCCCAAAAACAACAAAACAGACACCACTGCCAGCAGAATGTTGTTTTGTTTGGCAAGATCCAAGAAGATAAGGGATTAGAAGAAAAATGAAACAAAACTCCATTTTATTTATCTATTTTTCCATTACACATTTACAGATGGTTGTAAGCCACTGTGTGGTTGCTGGGAATTAAACTCAGGACCTCTAGAAGAGCAGCCAGTGTTCTTAACTGCTGAGCCATCTCTCCAGCCCTTAAAATGCATTAATGGATTTGGTATTTTTCAAGAACTTTTAGGTTTATAGAACAGCCAAACAAGAAGTGTAGGGGGCTTGTGTATTACACCAGCTTCCAGACTTCTCTGTGATAGGGACTTCCATTGATGTGGTGTGTTTGCTATAGTAGATAAGCTTGTTGTCATAGGTTATTAACTGGAGTTTCTAATTTACATTAGAGTTCATTATTGCAACAGGCTAATAGGTTTTGACAAATTGTATAACACGTGCCCACCATTGCAGAATTTAAAAAATATTATGGGTTTTGTGTGTACGCATGTATGGGCACATGCATGTTCTCTGTGTGCAGCTCCAACTGCCACCACAGATCCCTGCAAACACTCATCTTTGTGTAGTTTCTGTGTTGTTGTACCTGTTCCTTAATGGCATATGTTTAGAACCATGTATAATACAATCTCACCCTGTTCTTTTTCTACTTAGCAACAGTGAATTTAAAATTCTTGCATGTCTTTTTAAGACTTACTACCTCATTTATTTTTATTAACAAGCAGTTGGTCTATCCATTCACCTGTTGAAAACAGATTCTTATACGTGTTGGCAGTTATGACTGAAGTTGCTGTATAATCATATCCATCATTTTCTGTGGTTATGTTTTTCTTGCATTGAGAAAAATACCAAGGTATGCAGTTGCTACATTGTACTTAAGACAGTGTGTTGGCAAGAAACTGTCACTTATCTTCCAAAGTAACTATTGTGTCTGTATTAGCAGTGGATGAGTTTTTTAAATACATTTTTAAAAGTTCTGAAGGGGATGGAAAGGATGACTCAGCTTTTAAGAACACTGTCTGCTCTTATAGAGGACACAGATTCAATTCCTAGCACCCACACGGCTGCTAACAACTATCTGTGACTCCAGCCCCATAGGATCCTGTGTCGTTTTCTGGGCTCTGTGGGCAGGAGGCATTCATGTGGGACACATATCCACCTTTAGACAGAACAACCATACACACATTTTTTGCATTCTACAAAGCATTATATTCTAGAGAGAAAAAGGATCTCAGATTGTGTGTGTATGTAGTGGGGTGTGTGTGTGTGTGTGTACACTATAACCTCAGTTGTCTGAAGCAAATAAAAATAACTTGAAGTATGAACACATTCAAGGACAGCTAAGGCTACATAGTGACTTGGAGGCTAACATGGGCTGCCATGCTATCCTGACACTGTACTGGAATGAATGAATGACCAACCAATCAACCAAACTGTCACAGTCACAAATGCTGCTTTATAATTGGAATAATGCAGGGATAACAATTGCTCCTTTGTCTTTTGTGACAGGAACCTGCAAATAGTCGTCTACCTCCTCACCTTATTGCACTGGATTCTACCATACCTGGGTTTTTTGATGATATTGGGTATCTGGATCTCTTGCCATGCCGGCCTTTTGACACAGTTTTTATTTTCTACATGAAACCAGGTCAGAAAACAAACCAAGAGGTAAGAGTTCTGAGCTTTCACCCTTCTTCTTCCTGTGCTGTAAACATACTTTATGCCAGCTGTTTGTATCTGTATTTGATATGAGAATTCTGTATCAATGCTTGGGCTTGTTGTTTCATTTAGAAACTGAGTGCTTGTTACTCTGAGCCTAATGTCCTGAGCCTTTCTACCATCAAGCATGGCTAGAGTAGGAGTCAACATGGATTCCTTTTCCATAAGGAATTCATATTCATGAGGCAGAGGAGACTAAAACACCTGAAGGTTAGCTAGCTACAGGGAGCCAGCACTAGGCCTCAAGCTTCAGAGTAGGACAGTAGTCTTAAACACTTGCGGACAGTTTTCCCTGGGCCTCCTGCCAGATAGAAGTGAGCAGCAGCAGATGTCCTTCTATCACAGCAAGCCATTTAAATTGAGGTAAACATAAAACATGATGAAGACACAATTGGCTATGTGTAACAGGAAAAACTAGGAGAGTCAAAGGGAATGTGTGGTGAGAGTGGAGAGCTAAGAGGAGTGACAGGGGATCGGAGTTTCTGTTGGAAACAAGAAATTGAAACATGAACTAGACAGTGGTTGTGACTAGGAGAGGATCAAAGGAGGTGTTAGGTGCTGTGGCCGTATGATCTTGGAATTGCACTCTCATCAACCTGTCGTTAAGTTAGATACTGTAGAAATTTACTGACTTACAGAATGTTTCCATAAAAGCACTGTCTGAAATTGTGTATCAGTGAGCTGCTAATGAGAAAGTTCTTCTCATTTCTATTACTGACTCAACACACACTAAGTTTCTCCTTCCTGTTAGATTCCATGATTACAGACAAACAGTATCTAAAAGGCCATAGTATCACTTTCTAAAGGGAAGGCAGACATGGAAGAAGCACTCATTAATAGAGTGTGTTAATGGGGTGCCTTAGGAGCCTGAGAGACCTAGCCTGATTTGAAGTTTCTGAGACAAGGCCATTTCATCAGTTTGAGTGTCCACTGACCATAGCATAAGTTCCCCAGAGGTAAGGAGAACATTATTGCATCCTGATGAAATCCATCAGGGCACCATTATGCTCAGAGGTTTCATGAAGGGAAGACGGTGGCCGCCAGAAATGAGACTTTGTGCTTTAGTTTGTCAGAGTCCCAGGAGAATCCGATTAGTAAGATTAGGGTGTTGCTCACATGAAAATATGGGGCAAGTTTTCTCCTCCCTGTAAAAGACTGGCCCTGAGACATTTCTAATCCATTCAGTTTCCTTGGGCTTCTGGGAGCTGAGGGTGATTAAGAAGCCATGAAGATTTCTGAATACTTCTTGAGAATATTTGAAACCTCTCCCTAGCCAGTGGAGATTAATTTCTGACTGCTAGAGGTGAGCTTCAAGGTACATTTGAATCACCTACTGCTTCTTGATTAAAGAAGTTATTTATTTACAGACTTCACGTCTAGTCAGGCTACAGGAAGATGGAACTTTCAAGCAGAGCCATAGTTGATATTAGCAAACTTTGTTTGTTAATATCAAGTGAGCCGGCACCTTAGGTGAAGGAGCTTACTGCTAGCCATATCTGGTGGTCTGAATTGGATCTGTAGACCTACATGAAGGAGAAAACTGACTCTCAGAAGTGTGTTCTGACCTCCACATGCTATGGCAATGTGCATGCCCTTCCACTCTCTCTCATACTCTTTTTTTGCTCTCTGGCTGTCTCTCTAGGTAAACAGCCAAATAAATAAATAATCTTTAAAAAGAATTTGAGAGCTCTGGGTAAACAAATGTACTTCTGGAGACTGATTCTGTGTGCACAAGATAACTGTGGCAGTGGTACAGTAGACTGAGGAGTGACAGCTGTAACTTCCTTTTATTTCAGATGTGCAGGGGATTGCCATCAATCAACATTGCATAAGTGACCAGACATTTATAGACTAGCTGCTTCCATTCATCTGAGAGGAGTCTTTAAAATCATGATTTTAAGGTCTTGCTTTTGTTAACACTATAGGCCTGAGGCAAGCTAAGAGAGTCTTATTTTTAGAAAATTCTCCATATGGTTTTGGCACACTCTCCCTGCCTCCTTTTTATTTTTCATTTGGAAAGGAATTTCATATTTTCCTTCCTGTAGAACTGAGTACTTAAGCAGCTGCTTCTTTGTTGTAGGAGCTACCCAATATATTTCAGACCATTAAGCAGCATCTTTGACTTTGGATCCCAGCATCGTTCTATCACTATGTCTTAGTTCCTTACTGTGATAAGATACTCTGACAAAACCAGCATAAGGGGAAAGGGACTTCTTTAGCTCATCATTCCAGCTCCATTATGTCAGGGAAGGCAGGCAGGAACTACGAGGGGCTCCTCACATTGCACCCCATACTCAGGGACCAGAATGCAGGCTGATATTCAACTCTCTCTCTCTTTCTGCTTTACATCATCAGTCTAGAATTGAACTGCCTGCATTCAGGGTGCTTCTTTCCACCTCAGTTAACCCAGTTAAGAAAATACCTTGTTGGGTGATGGTGATGCACACCTTTAATCCCAGCACTCAAGAGACAGAAGCAGACAGATCACTTTTGAGTTTCAAAGCCAGCCTGATCTACATAGTGAATTCCAGAACTGCCAGGGCTATATAGTGAGAAGACAGACAGACAGGCAGGCAGGCAGGCAGGCAGAGAAGGGAGGAGAAAGAAAGAGAGAGAGGTAGGGAAGGAAAGAAGGAAAAGAAAGAACCCTCATAGACATGCCCATAGACCACCCTAATCTCCTCATTGAGACTCCTTCCCAGATTTTGTCAAGTTGACAGTTAATACTAACCATCATACTGTGACAGCAAAAATGGCCTTCAGATGAAAATGAATGTTTAAAAATTTCCCCATGTTTTCATATCTATTTATTTGTATGCTATACCCATCCACATGCCATGGAATGTAGATGGAAGTCAGAGGGCAACTTGCGGGAGTCAGTTTTCTCCTTCCACTGTTGTGTGTGGGGTTCTGGGATCAAATTCATGTTATCAGGTTTAGTAACAAGCTCCTTTACCATTGAGCCATTTTTCCGGCCCCCAAAACCACTGTTTAGAATGAGGGTTTCTCTTCTCTGTGGCCAGTTGAAGAAGAGAGTAACTTCTTGTTACTTTCTTTTTCTATACTGCCTATATTCTCTCCTTTGGACTAAGGAAAGGGTGTTTTCACATTTATTTATTAATTATACCTAACCTTTACTGAATTTGTACTAGGCTTGTAGTTTTATACATTGGTCAAGGTTGTTACTATATACCTGTTTAACATTTCTCACCAAACAGGTCTGGCTCAGTAACTGTTTTGCCAGAAGGAGAGCTTAGGATTTTATTTACATCATGTCCTATAATCTTCACAACCATCATTATTCCCACTTTGCGCATGAAGAAACAGAGACATGGGCCAGCCAGCCCAGCCAGCCAACTCTAGAACATGCATTTTTCACTATGGTGATATATTCCCAAATTCATGCTGAACTGGGCCTTGATTTGTCAGAAGCTTCAAAGCTCATCAGTCTTGAGGTGTGTTTATTTTAGTATATCCTTGTATTCCTTTCATAACTGATGCTTGCTGTGTATTTCAGATTTTAAAGAATGTGGAGTCTTCCAGAAATGTTCAGCCACATTTCCTAGAATTTTTGCTCTCCCTGGGCTGGTCAGTAGATGTGGGGAGACACCCCGGTTGGACAGGACATGTGTCCACAAGTTGGTCAATTAATAGTTGTGATGATGGTGAAGGGTCTGAACAAGGTAAAGCTTGGAATAGCTGTTCACTGTCCTCTTGTTTGGTCATTCTTGCCCTTCCTTCCCCTTTCCTGTGAACCTTTAGTATTTTATACAGATTATGTCAAGGGAAGGTGTCCTTTCCTCAGTGCTAATCTTTTTGGGGTTATGTTGTGTGTGTATTCTCTCTCTTTTTAAAATTATGTATATTTTGTGTGGGAGGGTTGGGGAAGGAGGGATATGTGTGTGCCCATGGATGTAGAGGACAGCCTGGGGAGTCTGTTCACTCTTTCCACCGTATGAGTTGCAGGTGTGGAACTCAGGTCATGCGGCTTGGATACATGAGCCTGTACCTACAGAACCATCTTGCCACTCCTAGTTTGTCTAGTTTTTATAGGTATTTCCTACATGTTTGAAAGATGTAATGTTAGGGTAAACCAATACAAAATTAACTACTTAGTAGTTATTACTGTGCTGATGTGTGCCTTTATATGTGAAGAAACAAATACAGCTTCCTGTAAAATACTTTTAATATATCTAATAAACAAGTTTCTTTTTTGTAGTGGGGGAGTGTTTCAAGACAGGGTTTCTCCGTGTAACAGCGCTGGCTGTCCTGAAACTTGCTATGTAAACCAGTCTGGCCTTGAACTCCCAAAGATCTGCATGTGTATATCAGGCTAACCTGGGCTCCCAGGTGCTGGAAACAAGAATCTTCGATAGTCATCTGTGTCAGGTTCTTACCCATCTCTACATGCCTTTGAGAGTTTTAGCTAGAGTAGCAGAGAGCAGCACAGATTAAAGCTTGAGGCAGAATCTGGGTGTTCTGAGCTCCTGAGGTCTGAGGTTATTCTCATCTCAGGATCGTGCTCTCTTACAGTTTCCCTTTAGCACCAGTGTGACCTGACCTCTAGTTTCTAATTTTTACTCAAGTTGGAGAATATACCATAATTTTAATTTCCATGTACTCATGAAACATATACTGGATTATATGTAAACTTTAAGTTCTGTAAGTAGAATTGATAAACAATATACACAGATTTCATTTTTGTAAATTTGTCATTGAGCATAGTGGTGTTTTTTTTTTTTTATATATATATGGTACTGGGAATTGAACTTTATAGCC
This sequence comes from Grammomys surdaster, assembly GCF_004785775.1. Taxonomy (NCBI): domain Eukaryota; kingdom Metazoa; phylum Chordata; class Mammalia; order Rodentia; family Muridae; genus Grammomys; species Grammomys surdaster. Next base: position 821,065 of record NW_021620408.1, on the reverse strand, counting down.
TCACATATGTTAGGCAAACTCTACCACCGAATAGATTTTTCTACACCATTTTATAAGTATGTCCTTCAAATGCTTATGGTTTTAAGAGACAGAAACCCGAATGAAACTGGCTGAGATTTTTATTAGTTTTAAATATTACTGTCTACATGTGGTGGCTCATATCTTTAATCCCACCATTTGGGAGGCAGAAGGAAGTATATTTCTGAGTTCAAGGCTAGCCTGTCCATATAGAGAGTTCCAGGCTACCCAGGGATACATAGTAAGACCTTGTCTTCATGTGTATATGTGGCAGGTGCGTGTATGCTACATTACGCACGTAGGTTCAAAGGACAGTTTTCTCCTTTCACCTTCACGTGGATTCTAGGAATTAAGCTCAGGTTTTCAGGCTTTGTAGCAAGCACTTTTACCCACTAAACCAATCCCACTGCCCAGGCTTAAAATTGAAGATCATTTATTTCTCCTATGGACCAAGAAACTCCAAAGTGGCTAAGTTTTTTTGTGTCACCAGCACTCTTACTTTGTTTTCTTTTAGATCTGTTCTCTACATTCTTGCTTAATCCCTACTTACCTTCTCTCACGGGAAAGAAAGACTGGTTCAGACTTCACATGCATACACCACACTAGCCAGAAGAAGAGAAATAGCTGAGCTGGAGTCCCTTTTTTCCCTAAACCCTGACTTTGATAAAGAAATTGTATCTAGAGTTAGTCCACCTATGCTTTGTCTTCAGGCCTGCTCCAGAGTAGGGCAGGCAGAGTAGATACTGGAGCAATGACCGTAGTAAATACTGAGTGCCTTTCTAGAGTTTCAGCTGTGGCCCATGTCTAGTTTTAGAAGTAGACTGTTACTGGAACTTAGCCATACTCCATTTGTGTGTTGTATATAACTGCTTGGGTCCTACAGTGCTAGAAGTGGACAGTTGTAGCAGAGACATAGTACCTACAGAGCATCAAGTATTAATACCTAGTCCTTTACAGAAAGTGTGTCAACTTTTTTTTTTTAATTTTTTTGAACATGAAATGCTTTTTTATAGCATGTTTTACAAGGGGAGGAGGTAAGAGGGGCCAGGTGGTGGAAAAGTACAGAATTTTCTTGGCCTGTGCCTTGAAACATGTCATGGTCTATACGGTACACTGCCTTGAATTATGATCTACCTGCTATTCTTCATAAGATATGGTACACTGCTTGAGTTATGGTCTCCCTGCTATTCTTCAGAAGATATGGTACACTGCTTTGAGTCTATCTGCAGTTGCCAAGCAGGATCTTGCAGTTGCCAAGCTTCAGGGGACATTGTGCAGGTGGGGAAAGGTAGGGGGTGAGGGTAAGGGCGAGGGTCCTGGCTTCTGGCATCTCCCCCTTCTCTGTTTAGTTAGAGAAGGCGTCTTATGATCAATCCCAACTATGTGAATTTTGAATTTGGATGTCTAATTATGGGGGGGGGGTCAACTTTTGCTCTAAACTTCTTGTGTACCACCTCTTTACAAGCATTAAGTATCTTGTAATATGTTAGGTGAAATCTTTCCTAGTTGTGATTGAAAAATAAGCATATCTTATATATTTTCTTTCCTACCCTCACCCCCTACCTTTCCCCACCTGCACAATGTCCCCTGAAGCTTGGCAACTGCAAGATCCTGCTTGGCAACTGCAGATAGACTCAAAGCAGTGTACCATATCTTCTGAAGAATAGCAGGGAGACCATAACTCAAGCAGTGTACCATATCTTATGAAGAATAGCAGGTAGATCATAATTCAAGGCAGTGTACCGTATAGACCATGAAATCTATGGCAGCCTCCTGTGAAGGTCCTGATCTTTTATGTCATATCGATTACTTACAGTAATTAGGGGTGTTTTAACTCATTCTTTCTGACATAGAGCAGATACTTCCCTTGTATGTTTTTACATCACTGACTGTCAGAGAAGAGAGAGCTGAGCAGTAGAGAGTCTGGGTCTACTATAGAATAATTTCACAAACTAGGAAATTATGATATAAAATTATCATAAGGACACTTAACACTCAAGGTTTGTTGTTTTCACCTACAAACTGGTTCTTGTTAAAAATGTTATTGCTTTACAAAGTGGCTAGATTTCATGAACAGGAAGATGAATGTGCCCAATTTTCTGAAGTAGTGATATGTTGTTTCTTGTTCGTAGATGAAGTAACTTCCTCTGAAGATGTTGGGGCTAGCATTTTCAATGGGCAGAAGAAGGTGCTGTATTATGCTGATGCCCTAACGGAAATAGCTTTTGTGGTTCCTTCTCCTGTGGAGTCATTAAGTAAGAACATGTTTTGCATATTGCTATTTTGCCATCTGTTCACTATTTGGTGTGTTATTCATTGGAGGAGAATTTGAAGTCCTCAGAGGCATTATTTAGTTTCTAAGCAAAGGAACTATGTAAATATATACAATGTGAGGTCCAGTCATCACTTAACTTTCTGTAGTGTGTTAGTTGCTTTTCTGGTTCTATGACTAGTTTATTTTAAAACATAGTTTCAGAAGTTTCAGGCCATTATGATGAAAAAGACATGGTGGAGTGGCTTAGTCCCTGACAGTGGGAACTTGGACAGCTTCATACATCACAGCAGACTAGGAAGTGGGGACCAGGGCTAGAACCAGCAGTCAGGCTTTAATCTTAAAGATCCCTTCCCAGTGACCTATTTCTGACATCTGTTTCCACTTCCTAAAGGTTCTACAGTCTCCCAGTAACACCAGTAACTGGAAAGGAAAGAAGTACTTAAACTATGAACATATAAGGAATTTCTCAGATACAACTTTAATATTCTCTATCTAGTCCCAGGAGTTTACAGCCATCTCATAATACATAACACGTCAGTCCAACTCTCAAAAGTTGCCCCAACTCTGTTTCCACAGCATTCAAAAATGCCAAGTCTGTTTCTCAGACTTGAGGTAGCTGTCACCAGCAAGTCTTTGTCAAATAGAAAGAAAGTCACATACATCTGATACAGAATGGCACAGAGTAAAGCATTCACTTTCCAAAACCAGGGAGTAAGAAAATAGTTAAGAAAGATGGGGTTGAAGGAAGACTGAAACCCAGAAGTCCAAGTGTTATACTATAACTGTTGTCTGGAAATCTGGGAACATTGTTATGTGATGTGAACCCATAACAGACCTGAACATCCTGCCCCTATGCCCTTTAGAGTTGTAGTACACTGTCAGGTTCATCTTGGTCTAATCGACTCCACCTCTAACTTTCTCTAACAACATGCTATAATCTCTATCACAACTTTGGTTTGACCCTTAACAGCTTCACACACAGCCTGCTGGGCTTCTGCAAGGCTTCCACCCCACGACACACTGCCTGCCTCATAGGCCTTTTATGGGTGTGTGTACCCCCCCACACACATACACACTTAAATACATTTGAAAAATACTGGTCTTTTGCAGATGAATCTCATTTCTTGTTTGGCTAGGGAGTAAGTGGGAAAAAAAATCACCTTCATAAATGTGAGATATGATACATCACACTTGATAGTCTCATCTCCAGAGTAAATACTTTTGCTATGCATAGCTTAGCAGCTTCCCTACCTTTGTACTTGATTTTACACTGTAGGCTCCTATCTTTTTCATACTCTGTATTATTTTTGTCCCTAGTAGAATGAGCCTTCCATGATCAGTATCACAGTATTTATTTGCCTTCCATTCAAAGTTGTGGTATGCCTTCTTATTTCAGCAATTAAGGCCCAACTGTCTCTGTAGGTTGAACACCTGCCTGGTTTCTCTAGTTGAGTTTCCTGTACTAGCAAGTCTTCCTAGATTTAGAGCCTTTTGGCTCACACTGTGGTTCCCACAATTTAGTCTTAGCCTGTGAACATGATATATGCCTAATGCTACTTCCATTGCATTCTCTGATTCAATCTCTGTTTAATATTTATATTCTGAGGCTAGAAGGAAGGCTCTGGTATTTGTTGCTCTTCCAGATGATCTAGGTTTGATTTTCTATACCTACGTGGTAGCCTACAACCATCTGTAGCTTCAGTTCCGGGGAATCCAGTGCCCTTTTATGACTTTCTTGGGTACCAAGCATATATGTGATGCATTTACATATATGCAGACAAACCATTTGTTTACATAAAATAAATGTTTGTATTTTTCTGGGGGTTTTGCTCATTTGTTTAGTTTTTACTGCTATCAGATTATTCTTTAAACTCAGAATAGGTTCTTGGTGTCTTTTAGGTGTCTCAGTGGCTACTTAGGATGGTGCTTTTGATTGAGTATATAAAATAAATAATTCAGAAAATAACAGAGAGCTTTGAATTTATTATTTTCTAGTCTTACCTTCGTTATCCCATAGAACAGGAGATGACAAACTATAGTGCACAAGGCAAACTCTGCCAAGAATGAGTTTATGGCTTTAAAAAAATTAAAGTGTTTCTTTTATGTGTATGAATATTTTGCTTGCAGATATGTATGTGCATGGCATGCATGCCTTTAGTGCCTGTGAAGGCTAGAAGAGGGCAGAGGATACCCTGGGACTAAAGTTACAGATAGTTATAAGCCACCATGTATTTGCTAGGAACCAAACCCAGGTCCTCTGCAGTAGCAGCCATTACTCTTAGCTGCTGAGCTGTCTCTCCAGCCCCAGCTTTTACATTTTTTTTCAAGTTATAAATAAAATGCAAAGAAAAATATGCTGCAAAGACCTCTGTGACCAGCAAATCCTGTAATAAGGTCCTGTCCTGTTTAATAGGATATCTGCTAGAACTTGCTGTGGAAACTGTGCTTTATTTAAGTTACTTAGGGTACTTAGAGTAGTTAACATAATTAAACTCCTGCTCCAGAAAAGTCACAGATACTATAATCTTTTTTCTTTACCTTGTAGCTGATTCATTGGAAAGTAACATCTCAGACCAAGATAGTGACTCAAATATGGATCTTATGCCGGGAATTCTGAAGCAGCCACCCCTGACACTTGAGTTGATCCCCAATCACACAGACAGTCTTAATTCCTCACAGAGGGTAAGTTTTTTATTGACTTGCCCAAAATTTGGTGGTGAAGTGGCAGTAATTGTAGAATCAAGTCTGAAGGTTTCTCAGTTTTTAAAAGCAGGGAATATAGCAAGAATACTGATTCATTAACATTTTAAAATGAATTATTGAATTTTTCATTTTTCTAGTCTATAATAAATAGTTGGTGCTAAGACAGCATTTTCCTTGTTTTGACATTCTGATGCCATGGTTGGTTCTCTTGCTCACTCCTGTTTAAGTGGAGGCTTTTCTTTGTCCTTAATAAATATCCACAGAGCAGACAGCAGAAGCTATCTGTAGATTTTATAATCTCACATTATTCAGATAGGAACTGACTATATAGAGGTGGCAGCATTTTGGTGACTCTAAGGACTGCAGTTCTCCCTTGTCTGTTGCTTTGCTTTCAGCCATTTTGTGACCCAAATTTCAACTATCATCTCAAAACATTAAAAGGAAAATTGCAGAAATAAGCAACTTGTAAGTTTAAAATATTATAACATTTTGGATAGTTTGGTGAAATCTGCCAACCTAGAATATTGATCATCCTTTTGTTCGGTATCTGTACGCTGTATATGCTGCCCCGTGCCCACTGTTGGTTTGGAGTCGTGGAATGTAGTGCTGCAATGCTTACATCATGATGGTGCTTTACTGTGTCTCACTCAGGAGGCATTGCTTCACAGTACATCACCTCAGGAAGGGGAATGAATAGAGCATGGGAAAGGGACAGAGTTCACACAGCCTTTCATTAAAATACATTGTAATTGTCCTGTTTTATTACTGTCGTTAAAACATTTATTTCAAGAGTGTTTTGTTGTTGTTTTGTTTTTCTTGTAGTTGTGCACTGGAAAAAGAATACCTATAGGATTGGGTAGTAACTATGGTTTCAAAAACCCGTGGAAAACCTTTGCATGAATGCCTGTGGATAAGGGGCTACTGTGTATGGTTAAATCTATTGAGTATGGCACATGGCTCCTACTGCATATGAGAGGCTTTTGCTTATATATTTCTTATTGGTGGATGTTATTTCTTTATCTGTGTTTCCCCCTTAATCTTTATTGAAAACTGACCAAGTAAGTGATAACAAAAATACATGATCAGACTATAAAAATGAGAAGATTGATTTAGAACAGTTAATAAAAAAGACGAAGTGTAAACCCCAACCACAGTCATTCTTGCATTTATATGTGATTTTAGTTTGGTTCCTTCTACAGTAAAAATTCCTACCCACTCTCCTCCTCTCTGCCCCCAGTACTGGAGGGATTAAGCTTAGACCTCACTCGTGCTTCTTTTCCACTAAGCTGTATCATCAGTCCTCTTTATTTTTATTTTGAGACAGGATCTCTTTAAGTTGCCCTGCTGACTAAAACACATTCTGCAGCTCAGGCAGACCTTGAACCTCCTTGTTCTCCTGCCTCAGTGGCATCCCTAGCTGTAGCTATGAAGATTACTTTTCGAATAGGCACATGCTTAACTTGGTAAAAATACCAGGTTATATATCTCCTAAACATGGACTGATTTTAAACTTCATGAGGTTAAGAGGCCTCACAGAACACAGTTTGAAAGGAATCGGGGTACAGACATTATCCTGATTCTCATATTCTGAGTGCTAACACAGTTATGCTTTCATACCCAGAGAATGACAGCTCTTAAAGCATCTTGCTTTTTTAATCACGTATTCTTTTCAGACTGATAAAAACAAAAGTTTAACACTTGCTGGTGAGGAGAAAGTCAGCAAACCCTGAACGGAAGTGAGCCTCTTTAACACTGTAAAAGCACACTGAGTAAATTAGCAGCCAGTGTCCTGTCTGCATGTTGTGCTTTGTTTTGAACACTTTCCTCTAAGATGAAAGACAGCTCCAAGATGTTTGCTCTTTCTTCTGCTTCTTGATGGAGAAGTGGAAGTCCAACAGAAAAATAAGGCAAGAAAAAAAGTAAAATACATAAAAATTGGAAAGGAAAGAATAAAACTGTATTTGCCAGTGGCATGACTGTGTATATAGGAAACATTAAGCCCATTGGAATCATTAAGTAGGGTTAGCAGGACTGCAGGAAAGAATGCCACTGATTTAACCAAGGCTTGTAGATGACTCCCAGTGATCTTGTTTTTTTAGTCTTCTTCATCTGAGAAACCTGTGACTGTGATGGTGTACCCTGTGATTATGTGTATTTCATGGCACTGGGAGTTTATGGAGATAATTAAAATTACTTTAAGGCAATCAAAATGTAGGTGATGTTCAGAAACCTGACCTAAACACAGGGCTCTGTAAGTCTGCATTACAGCTCAGAGGTAAAGGGAGTAGCTTATTAAACACGGCTCTGCTGAGAGCAGTTTCTGGATATGCTTGGATTTGTTTGAGAGAAATCTTTAATCATTTTCTGTGATTCAGATAGAAATAAGAATCTGGGGCCATGTTGTGGGGCTCTCTGGTCATTTGATAGTATATTTGATATACCCGATTCTACCCTAATAAAGTAGTTCTAATTTTAAAATTCAACATAAGTATGGGATTCTCCTGCCGCACAGGAGCTCTGTTTAAGTTATTAGCACAAACATAGTTCTGCTACTGCTAAAGGGCATTCACATAGTCCTGCTAACTTTGCAAAGAATCTTAAAGCTGATTGGGTAAGCCAGGCATTATTACACACACCTATAATTCTTGCACTTGAGTGGTAGGAACACAAGAATCGGAAATTCAGGGTCAACCTCATAGTAAGTTTGAGGCCATAAGAAAAATCCTGTCTTAAAAGTAGACAAGCAAAATATAGGCCAGTTGCTTTCTTACTTTACCCAACTATTTCCCTTTCACAGTTTTTCATCTTTCAGTTAGCAAGCCAACTCCGTCTGTCTCTCTTTTTATCCAATATAAAATACTTTTTTTCCTTTTTATACTCCATTTTTTTTCTTTGATGTTTTTTCTCTCAAAGAACATTGGCTGGCCAGCTTTTCAGGATCTCTGTGTCTCAGCCTTTCAAGAGCTAGAAATACTCTACATGCTTTGCTTCCCACTCCCTCCCTCTTCTAAGCTTATTTTTATTTTCTATGTATCAGTATTTTGCCTTTGTATGTATTTGTACATCACATGCATGCATGCCTGGTGCCTAAGGAGACTAGAAGAAAGTGTTGAGACTCCTGGAGTTGGAGTTGCAGATGGTTGTAAGATTCCATGTAGATGCTAGGAATCAAATGCTGGTCATCTGCAAAAGCATCAGATGCCAGTGAGCCAGTCATTTCTCCAGCCCCTTCATGGTATTTTTCAAACAATCAAATAAACAAACACCTTATTCCTGTATTTTCATGGGTCTACCCTTTGACTGTCTTTCAGGTCTAATTCCAAGTGAGTACCAGAAATTGTGCTTGGTGCACTGATCACTAGTTTAGCAGAGGAAAACTACATCTCCTGTCTATAGCTTACCCTGAAAACACTCCTTCTGAAAGAAGAACAGTGTTTTGTTTTGTTTTGTTTTGTTTTGTTAAAGATAAAACTAAAAAATAAATTCAACCAGTAACTTAACCACAGATGTGCAAGTCCCAGTATAAAATCGCTGTGGAAATTAATGTGGAAAACCAAGGCAGCATAACTCCTCCAAAAATCACTCATCAGGCAGAGTATGATAGAGAATACTTTTTATCAACACTAGCAGCAGATCTCTATCAGTTCCAGGCCAGCCAAGGTACAGGGAGACACTTTGTCATGGAAAAGGAGAAAGTCACTAATCCCTCAGTAATGGCCTATAGTAACAGAGAATCATGTGAAGAACTCCAAAGAATGACTATAAGTATGCTCAAAGATGGGCTAGGTGTGGTGGCACACACCTTTAATCTTAGCACTTAGGTGGCAGAAGAGGCAGATCTCTTGAGTTCATGCTCAGCCAGGACTCCATAGTGAGACCCTGTCTTAGAGAGGGGAAGGGGAAATAAATAAATAAATAAATAAATAAATAAATAAATAGGAAAGGAAGGAAGAAGACACAAATTCCTGAATGAATTCTAAGAAAACAGGAAAACAAATAGAAAATAGCTGAATGAAATGAGAAAGCTGACACAGGAGCCAGGGACATGGCACAGGATAAGAATATTTGTCACCACACCTGACAACCTGAGTTTGATTACTGCAACTTACATGGTGGAATAAGAAAAACAATTTTCACCAGTTGTCCTCTGATCTCAACATACATGCTGCAGCATGTACATAAAAAATAAATATAAAAATGTTTTAAATTAAGACAGTCAAAACAGGCTATGAAAGAACAATTCAATAATGAGAAGTACAAACAAATTGAAATTCTGGAATTGATAAAGACAGTAAGATGAATAAAAGGTGCATGGAAAACCTCATGAATAGAAGAGAGTGATCAAGGAGAGGAGAGCATACTGGAATTTGAAAACAAGGTAGAGAAGTTGAGACAATTGAACATGGACAAATTAAGTTAATAAGAAAATAGAAGCAGTACTTTCAAAATGTATGTGACAATATGGAGACCAGACCTAAGAATTCTGGGCATAGGAAAAGGAAATTTCATTCTAAAGACATAAAGACTTTATAAATTCATTCTAAAGACTGACTTTACCATTTCAGGAAAATCAGAACATTTTGCCAAATTAGGGGAAAAGATGCCAATCCAGATACAGGAAGCATTTAGAATGTGAGAGTAGAAAAGAGCCTCCCACATCCCAGCATGGCTGAATCACTTAGTACACCAAACTAAGAAAATATGGTGGGCTAGGGAGGTGGATCAGTGGACAGAGTGGTGGCTAGAGGACTGAGTTCAATTAACCATCCAACCATCCATGTTACAAACTAGGAGTGGCATGTGTTTGTAATACCAGCACTGGAGAGACAGGCAGTTCTCAGGCTCACTGGCATGCCCGCCTAGCCTACTTTGTGAGTTCCAGGTCAGTGTAAGACCCTGTCTTGGCTGGTTGAAAGGTAATGAGTCATCCCAGTTGGTGGTTCACAGTCAGTTACACATTGTCACCTTCTCACTACTACACTTGACTAGTCTAAAAACCTGTCTTTATAATAGAGAGTGGACAGCACCAGAGGAACAACATCCACGGATGTTACTCTGATCTTCACACTGTGTACACAAATGTGCAAGTGTGTACACACAAAGAAAATATTGAAAGCATCAAGGAAGAAACACCAAGTCATGTGTAAAGGCAGAAAATCAGAGTGAATGTACATTTCTTCAACAGAATATTCTATAAAGATTTTGTTTTTTTATTTTTGAGATTATAGTATAGTTACAGCATTTCTCCCTTTTCTTTCCTCCCTCTAAATCTTCCCATATTCGTGGCCTCTTTTTCTGTTTTCTTCAACTAACCCCTGTTTCATCCTCAACAGAAACTTTTTAAAACCATGGAAAATAACGTGTTTTGTAAGGCCCTTGTCAACCCAGACTACTATCTTCAGCAAATTGATCATAATTGAAAAAAAAAGCTTTCTGTAATGTGGCTAAAAGAACTCATGACCACTAAGCTAGCTTCATAGGGATGAGAAAAGAAATTCTTGGACTAAATAGGAATCTAAATACATCTATGAAGATATAGAAGCAAACAAATCCTTTTAGTTAAGCAAGGGAGAAATAGGAAAACACCATTCTAAGGCCAACAAAATGACAGGAGTTAATACAGTCCTGTCAATAAGTTTCAATAGTAATGGTCTCGTTTCCCCAATCAGAACACACAGACTGACATGACTGAACTGAATTGTAAAAAGGGATTTGTTGCCACCAAGAAATATACCTTGGGCCTAGGGAACAAGTACAGGCCAGATCCACACTCATTAGACAGGAATAATTAAGATCAAAGCAGAAATTAGTGAACTGGAAACAGGAAACTAGTTCAAAGAATCACTGTAGCAAGGAGTTGGTTCTTTCACAAACTGGACAAACCTTTAGCTAAGCTAACCAAAAGAAAGAAAGAGAGTTCCACAAACGGGTAAAACTAGAAACAAAGCAATGACAGATGGTTTCTTATAACAATGAAGTTCAGAAAAATCATCAGGACATGCCTTAAAAACATATATTACACAGAAAATCCAGACACACAGACAATTTTCTGAATGTATAGGCATATCAAAATTAAATCAAAGTGATATCATTTTAACATATTTATAAGAAGCAACACTATTGAAGCACTTATTTAAAAAAAGAAAAAGGGAGGGAGGGAGGGAGGGAGGGAGGGAGGGAAGGAAGGGGGAGGGAGAGAGAGAGATTGATTTTCTAAAAGAGAGCCAGACTTGGATGAGCTTGTCGGCTGAGTTCTGCTGACTTCTGAGGGCTAACACAAGAAAGGATGAGGCACTTTCAGGGGGTTTTCTGAAATCAATGTCCAGTCCCAAAACAAGATACAGACATAACAAAAGAAGATTATAGACCAAGCTACATGGCTGTAAAAATTCTCAACCAAATGTGCATGTTGAAATCAAGAGTGTATCAAAAGATCATGATGAAGTTATCTTTATTCTATAGATTCAGCTATGGTTCAACACACAGAAATCATCAATAGGGGGCTGGAGAGATGGCTCAGCGGTTAAGAGCACTGACTGCTCTTCCAGAGGTCCTGAGTTCAATTCCCAGCAACCACATGGTGGCTCACAACCATCTGTAATGGGATCTGATGCCCTCTTCTGGTGTGTCTTAAGACAGCTACAGTGTACTCATAAAAATAAAATGAATGAATCTTAAAAATAAAAAAAAAAACTGGAAAAAAAATCTATAAATGTAGTAATATACCGCATAAACTTTTCCTCAGGAATAGTTATCAGATGATCATCTCAATTGATTAGAAAAGTCTTATGACAAGGTCTGAATCCCTTTATGATAAAAGCCCTGAAGAGGGGCTAGAGGACGGCTTAGTGGTTAAACAAAGCAGTTACTGTTGGGTTCTCACATTGATGCTGGGTGCCTCACAACTACATATCACCCCAGCTCCAGGGGATTCTGTGCCCTCTTCTGGCTCTCCTTGGGCACCCACATACACATGCTTATCACATGAACATACACAGATACCCAGACAGATAAGTCTTTTTTTAAAAATGGATGCAACTAAGAAAGGCCAGTTCAGAAAAACAGATGGTCTTTTTGTGGGTTCTAGAGTTTGAATAGTCATAGAATTCTGTATGTATATATAAAAAAAGTAGAAGTGAAATTTTGTAGAGCAACAAAAGGGACAAACAGAAGTGGGGAGAATATGGAGGATGGGAGGATTGAGGGCTGATCTGGTGTGTGGTCAACATAAAATATATATGCTTACAATTTTTTAAATAAATACATACAAAGATGTTCATTGTAACACTGCTTGAGCATGCATTTAAAAAGTAAAAGATCCTAATGGCCACTAACTGAGGAATGATTAAATAGTGAATTTTATGTACTATAAGATATCATGCATAATAATAAATACACCCTTATATAATGATTTAAAGACACATACCAAAAATAGTTCATTAAAAATAAGCCAATTGAGTGGCAAAAGTATGTATGAGCTTTCTCTAAAGACCAGTGAGCTCTTGCCTTTTTGCAGACAGTGTGAGGACAATTAGGTATAGATGACTACTGGAGCACTTCATCTGGAAGCTGGGACTAACTTCCCAGGGTTGTATTTTAGAGCCTAAGATCCCCAGACAAAGTGGTGGTATTTCAAGTTTCTAAGCAAAGATACTGAAAAAGAGTATTTGGCAAATTTATTTCATACTTTGGTGACATAAACACATCACTAATCATCTTGATAAATGTCCAATCAAGTAGTTAAAAAGCACACAACAACAAAACCATTCTTTCTGCTCTTCTCTTCATGTAGCTCAGTCCCAGTTCCAGAATGAAGAAGCTGCCTCAGGGTCGCCCTGTGCCCCCGCTCGGACCTGAGACAAGAGTGTCTGTAGTCTGGGTGGAACGCTACGATGATATAGGTACTGTCCAAGGGAAGAAAGAGGGTTTTTCTGAGTAAAATGATAAGGTGAGAGTGACTTCCAAATGTCTGAAAAGGGTGGATCTGGAGGCTTGACGTTCATAAGCCTGGGTTCATATCCCAGCCTCCATTCAGTTTCAGGAAGCCTGTTAACCAGGCATACTTGTGGCCCTTATTTCTAGTTATGAGCTGTTCTGTTGGTCTCTCGGTGTTCCCAGTTTGCCCAGGAGCTCTGGGCCACCTTGTCTTTGTGCACAGGTGATCTCATTTGTGTATAATAGCTTCCTTTTTCCTTAAAAGTTCTGCCATGGATATGTTTCGTAGGAGGTTTGTGTAAGCAATGTTAGAACCTCAGAAATACATGCTTAGCCCAGAATCCTTTCCATCTCAAGAATTCATAAGAAGGTGTCATGGCTACTTGACATGACAAGCCCTCGCAGTCACAGATTAAATTCTCCAAAAGCCCTCAGTTTTAGGTGAGCTTGGCCAAAACATATTGTTTAAGATAATTATCTTTATGTGGGTAATCATAGGATTCTGCATTGTGGTGTAGCACAGACTGTGTTCCTCTATGAATGTGGGGAAATTGAGTGATAGTAATCAAACTGTTTTCTTCCAGAAAACTTTCCACTCTCAGATCTGATGACAGAGATCAGCACTGGTGTGGAGACTACTGCAAATAGTAGCACTTCTCTGAGGTATGTTCTCTTACCTACATGAGGTTATCAGCATGTCTGTTTTTATCTGTTGATTACAGCTTAATAAAAGATTTATAATGAACAGTGGTTAAAGGCAGAAAGTAAAAAACCTGGAGCTGGAGAGATGGCTCAGTGGTTAAGAATACTTATTCTTGTAGAGGATCCAGGTTTTGTTTCCAGACCCCCCACGTACAACTACCTGTAACTCCAGTTCCAAGGATCTAACTCCCTCCTCTGACCTCTACAGACACCAGGCACACATTTGTTCATGTGTATATGCTGGTGAAATACTCTTGCGAATAAAAATGAATAAAATAAAATTTTTAAATAAAGAGTCAAAGAAAGGGCTAGCAAGATGCTGTGCTTATGGCCCTTATTTCCATGTTCAAGTATTTGATAGACTAGGAGATACAGCTGCTAGCTGTTCCACTGGTCTCCCAGTCAGTGTCTCAGTCTTCCCAGCATCGTGGAGAGAGGGGAAAAAACAGTATGGGCTACACAGTAAGACCCTCAGAAAAAAAGTAAAAGTAAAACTTGACTTTGTTTAAGTATGATTGCTATACAGGAAGTTGTACATATTTAGTATGTTAAATCTGCTAAGTTTGGAGGTATATACACATGAAACCATCACTACCATCCCATAAACATACGTAACACCTTCAGAAGCCTCCTGCTACCATGTAGCTATCATTTTACTGCTCCTGCTGCTGCTGCTGCTGCTACTACTACTGTTTGCTCTGCCCTCAGGTTTTTAATTATATAGTACAATATATAGCTTTACTTAGTATAGTGGACAGTTGATATCTAGGACTTACTCTGTACAACTAAAATTTTTTATTCTTCTAATAAAAACCTTCCCATTTTGTCTTTAAGCACTGTGTACTCTCTGGTTTTGTTTGCTACTGTGTGGAATTTGTCTTCTCACATATGACTTTATCTCTTACCATACTGTTTCCCAGATTTATCCCAACCCTTGTCTTGTGAAAAAAAAATCATATCTAGATTCCCACACTGGGCTTTCAGTGTTCCTGCCTATACTCTGGGCTCTGCCTTGACAGTGTAACAGCCACACTTCTGCTCCTGCAACAAGGGACTAAGCCAAAGTCCCATATTGGCCGCCAGATGTTTAGCTTTCTATAATACATTTGCCTGGCCGCTCTACCCCACATCTTAGAAGTGGTTGTCTAAGAATCATTTTTCAGACTCTTGGCTATTTAAAAAGCCTAACCCCAGGAATAAGTGCTTATGGCCAATGGTTCTGGCTGCAGCAGCATAGATCTCCAGGAAGAGGTTTGTGAGGTTTGTGACTCTGCTCAAACTTTGCTGACAACAGTCCCCAGGCCCTGGTGTGTGTTCTTATACTACATAGGAAAGACTCTTGTGTGTCTGAACTAAAAAGACTTATCTCTTATAAGATCTACAACTCTTGAAAAAGAAGTCCCAGTAATCTTCATTCACCCTTTAAACACTGGATTGTTCCGGATAAAAATCCAAGGAGCCACTGGAAAATTTAACATGGTCATACCTCTGGTTGATGGGATGATAGTCAGCCGCCGAGCACTTGGTAAGGGCTGTGTGGGTGCTGAAGGGCTGGGTCCCTTGCTTTCTTATTTTTTCCCCCACCCTTAATTTTTACTCTTTGACAATCTCATACATGTATTTAAGGAATTTTAGTCCTTGTCACCTCATACTACTTTTTCTCATCTCTCTTCGTACTGCTGAAGCCCTGCCAATTTTCTTTCATAGTGTGTGTGTGTTTTTGTGTGTCTCTCTGTGGAGTGTGTGTGTGTGTGTGTGTTTGGTCACTGGAGCATAGGATGTCAGTGAGTACACCATTACCTTGCCTCCTTTGATAAAGCACAGAGAAGTAAAAGTAAGGAATTGGTCTGATTACTTACTAGTCTCTGCATATGCTTCTGCCCTTTGAGAAGGGGTGGGGGGTGTATTGTCATCTGTTTAAGCTTTAATCTAGTGATACAAATGAGTCTTTACTACCTGCCAGGATTAGAAGAGGAAAACAGTTATTCTGGAGCAGGGGACAGGGCTCTTCCAGAGCAGGCTTCATTCACTCTGGTCTCATGCTCGTGTCTCTCAGTAGTTTTGTCTCAGTGTCATGTTTGTTTCTGAGGTGGGAAATTAGAGGATTGCAGTTGAAAAAATTCGAGTACTCGGGAAATGGGTCTCCTGAGCACTGTTCACCTGGCCGCTTACTAACACTTGTTCTGACCTCTGTTTTCAAGGCTTTCTGGTAAGACAGACAGTAATAAACATTTGTAGAAGAAAGAGACTGGAGAGTGATTCCTACAGTCCGCCACATGTCCGTCGGAAACAGAAAATCACTGACATTGTCAACAAATATCGGAATAAACAACTGGAGCCAGAGTTTTATACTGCCCTTTTCCAGGAGGCTGGACTCAAGAACTGCAGCTCTTAGAGGGCAGTTTGTCCAGGTCAGTGAACTCCAGAGTGGGCTCTAACATCAAAGCAAGACAGTCTTGTAAAAGGCAAAGCTAATCACTCCCAAGAGCTCACTTCAGAATCCCCAGAAGAAATACGATGTGAAGCCACTGGCTTGAAGACCCAGCTTTCCAGTGAAGGGATCCTGCACAGTCACACTCCTGCTGAAAACAACAAGCATTTTAGCCATAAACTTTCTTTTAAAAGTGACAGTTTTAGTAAAATACCAGCCTTTTGAGGAAAAAGGCTTTTATGCATCAGTTAAATACATGCATTGATAGTGTCAACAAGTTTGCAAGTTAGAAACTGAAGATAGTTTTATACCTCGCTTTTTAGGAGGATGTATTCAAAATTAAAATCTGTCTCAGAATCTTCCAGAACTTTTTAGGCTCAAGTTGACACTGTGGAGAAGGAAAGGCTGCAGCGCTATCCTCATGTGGATCCATTTGTCACCTGTCAAACGGACAGAGGGTGAAACGTAGATGAGTTTTGTTCAGATAAGAAGTCTGACATTAAAATATTTCCTGTTTTCTTTCCATATTTAACAAGTTGTCCCTCTCATCGCTGTGGAGATCTGTCACATGGCTCAGCTTCTTAGCGACATGGGAAATGGGGCACAGCTGTGTTCTTTGAAGAGCATACTAGTCATGTTTGTGGTTCAAGGCTGTGAGAGAGCGGCGGGCGGCGCCTCCCTTCCCTTACTGTTCAGTCTAGTGGCGTGCCGATAGGTTAGATGTGGCCCCTCCATTAAACACCACGAAATGTGAGTTCATAGCAGGGACTGGAAATTATTTGGCTTCATCCAGCATTGATTTCAGGACCAAGCTGCAAGCTGCAGTAGTTGATGAAGGGTTCTAATCTGTGGCTCAGAAAGTAGCATCCCACTCACTTAGCTCTTCAGAGAGCACCTATCCCACAGTCCTCAGAACTTAGTGCCACCTCTGTAGGTGGCTGCTGCTGTTTGGTTTCTGGCCTTAGCCAGCTGAAGGCACAAGTCGCTGCCAGGGCTCTGGAATATTTCATTCACCTCACTGCTGCTTTTCTGCAAAAGCTTAGGAGGTGACTAGAACCAAATTGTTTTAGAAGGACTCCTGTGCTCAGTATATACCTGTTTTCATGTTCTCCTTCAGTAAGTTGTTTTTTTTTGTTTTTTTTTTGTTTTTTTTGGTCTTAGAAAACAAGTGACATTTCTAGTCCAAAGAGAAATAATCAGAGTTGAACGGGGGTGTTCCCACTGACCCTTTGTTGTCATTAAAGTATAGATCAGGACTCCACTGTTTAGTTTGAGGTTTATTTCTTTTCTTTGGATATCAGGGCTAGTGTTGGGCCTGCTCTCCTGTGCGGGTACCTCCATTCTAGACATGTGTGCTCTGCCATCTGGGAGCAGGAACCTTGGCTGTATCAATCCTTGGTCTGAAGTTTGCCATCACCCTTTTTTTTTTTCTCAGCTCAGCTACAGACACCCACCCCACCCCCATCTTCCTTGTCCTTTTCCTTCCCTGTGAGTCCGGTTTCCATTCGAGCCATAGAGCCTTCTGTCTTTGATTCCCTTTGAAGTTAGGCAATAATCTACTGTTTCCAGGTGATATCCTGAGGTGGGTAATGGTAAAAATTAGTTTTACCCTAAAAATATTCTAGTAACTCAGCAAGAATAGGTGAAATTGAACACCATCTAAGATACTTCCAGATTTGATACTTCATGGGGAAAGTGGGTTCTTGTTCTATCCAAAATGAACAAAGAATTTATACACGTTTGCAACTTCTAACATTCCAGAGGGTACAGATAACTGATAAAGATGTACTTCCTTGGTGTGATTCTTCTGAAAACCTTTTTGGATGTTTTTTAAATGATACCAGAAAAATAACATATGGGTTATATGTGTTGGGGTGGGCTTACTGGCCTTTCCCCTTCAATTGGCTCTAATTTCTGATAACTCTTTGTAATTCTGATTATTTTGGTAAGAGAACAACCATGGCAGATGCAGTTTGAAATCTGGGGCATGCAGTGGGTCCCCAAGGGAAGAGGGCTGCCCTCCCTGAAGGTGAGAAGCCCTGGTATGCACAGCCAACAGAACTTGGAGTGCACCCCCTCTCTGGTTACTTCTGCTCCACACACCATCTACCCAATAAAAGACTGGGTAAGAAGAGCCTTGGGCCTTTGCCAAAGTGATTGGAATCCTGCTCACTGAGTTCACCCTCCTGCCTGCACTAAGATCACTTTGAACAGAATCGTGTCAGAGGAACATACTTAGGACCTAACAATAATCTCAGTTGTTTACTTGATAAATTTGCCACCACAGGATCAGAAACTGGGGGAAAACTGGGACCAGTCTGGACTGTGGCATAAACTATTCAGTTGCTGTACTTGGATACCCAGGCACCTTCAGACAGGAAAACATTTCCCAGGGGTGTTTAGGCTGGTGGCCCCTTCTGTTCACTTTTGAAGCTGTAGGTGAGGGTGGGGCTTCTACTTTGGCTGGGAGCACCGGAAACAGGACTCTTAACAGCATCGGTCCTCACAGCCTCCTTTCCCTTGTCCAGGGTTTATTCCTTAGGCCTTCCTGGCCTTTGGTGCCTTGAAAAGAATAATTACATGGTAGGGTAGCCCTCCCCAGCCATACTGATGCATGTGCCATGCACATGTGTACACAAGCATCTCTCCCCCTTCCAACGCCTTGATTTTAGGTTAGCTCCATCTCTGGACTCACATATAAAAATACCTACAGTTTGGCCTGCCCTCAGCATCTGACCCACAGGTAGTAGGACAATGTGGAAGAGCAGCTCCCCTTCATGTGAGCTAGAGAAGAACCAGGTTCTGCTGGCTGATGTTAAAGTGATGAGGTGTTCAGGGGTTCACTCCTGTTAAAAAATGGAACTTCCCACACATAGCCTTGGATGCGGCTGGGTAAGCTGGTAGCAACTGCCTTGGAGGTTATGTGGCACTCTCCTGGGAACAGTTGTCCTTTAGCATTCACAGCCTGTTCAGGCCAGTTCTTCTGTGCTGACAGTGACCGTTAGCATCTGTCCATCTGTTCTAGCACTTCCTGGCAGCCCCTTCCTAAGGGATCCACCTGGACAGGGGAGCCACTGATTGCACTGCTGGCCGAGCCATGCACTGCATAGGGTTTGCTCTGAGTAGCCACCCTTGTTCTTCACACAGGCTTTTTTAATGGTGAGGGAGAAGGTATAATTTGGGATTCCACAGTGCCTTGCATACAGTAGGCGCCCAATACCTATTTGTTGAAGGTAAATCAAGTTCCTTGTTCCCACAGTGACCAAGGCATCTTCCTCCTCTGAAGGGCTTGGTGGTTGTGGCTAAAAACTAAGCATCATTATTTGCTTGAAACCATATTTACAATTTGTATGAATTTCGGTATATTGCCAAGATGGGATCTTTTTCCTATTGTATTTTCTGTAAATATTTCTGCCACTGACTTGTACAGTAAAGGAGATGTAAATATGAGGGTGTGCCTGTGTCCCTTGCTGCCTCTGTTGGATCTGTGTCAGCCTGGGAAGGTGCAGAGCTGTCCGTATTTATGCCTGTCCTTTGTCCACAAGAAACCCTTGGGATATTGAATGTAATACACGCAGTCAATTAAATTTTAAGGAGCTTCTTATCTAATAATGTGGTGTGTGCTTTTGGCTACAGGCCCTGGAGCTGGCTCCTGTTTGGTTACAGGCCCTGGGGCTGGCCTGCAGGGACTCTCAAGTCATTCCAGGAGAGTCTGCTCAATTTTAACTGATCTAGGTTTTCATTCTGGTTTTTTAGTTTTCCCAAAGTACTCAAAAGTAGGCTAATTTTAAGAGAAAAATACGTGTTCTTGTAATGCTTGCAGGAACATAGAGCATTAATACACAAAAGCCAGAGTTGGGGGATGATTGAGTCCTGGGGTTTTCTGTCTGCAGAGAAAACTGACAGAGCAGGACATTTAAAGGGAGGGAAGGCACAGATGCCACCCCATGCCCTTGCTGCCCCTTTGCACAGGTTGGATGCAGAGGATTTTACAAGGAACACATTGGGGCCATGAGCCCGGGG
The DNA here is from genome assembly GCF_004785775.1 of Grammomys surdaster. Taxonomy (NCBI): domain Eukaryota; kingdom Metazoa; phylum Chordata; class Mammalia; order Rodentia; family Muridae; genus Grammomys; species Grammomys surdaster. Next base: position 800,978 of record NW_021620408.1, on the reverse strand, counting down.
CATAGGTGCTGGGCTGGTGAGCCTTGGAAACAGGTGAACGCTGTTGGAATATGTGCCTCCACCCAGAGCCACCCCTCCAATATGGCACCCAACCCAGGAGCTGCTCTCCTGCTTCATCTGAACTGCCTGGCACCCAGAGCCGCCTTCTGCATTTTTTCTTACACTCACTCTGCTTGCCAGCCACAGGACCTCCAGCCAGCCAAAGGACTTCCAGCCAGACACAGGACCTCCAGCCAGACACAGGACCTCCAGCAAGGCCACAGGACCTCCAGCCAGACACAGGACCTCCAGCCAGGCCCATTGGCCAAACAAACTGACTTTGATGGCCTCATTTTGCTGTCTGGGAAGGTTTCATAACCAAAAATCTGTATTTAAGTTTTTCCATATCTGACACAGCTTCTGACCCAGCACCTAGAAATCCCAGCCTGCACTGACCACACCCTGCCTGTGTACTGATCTTTGATGCATATTTGAATACTGTTTGCCCAGAGGCCTCCTGTGGATCCATCCCCTAATGAGGCTAAAATTCCCCATAAACCACCAAGTCAAGTTTCAACTCTTCTCCCCTTACTCAGCCTGGCCTGTTTTCCCTTCCCTATAGATTGGTGTCTCCCTTGTGACTCCATTCCTAACACCGACTTCATACATCAGCTTCCTTTTTTAGAGCTACTCTGACTTCACCCTGTGCTTTTCAGCTGTGAGATGCTGTGTTCTTCCAAGTTTGACCTGCCTCCCCTAAGTCCTGACACACCCTCAGGTTGTAGCCTCTGTAGATGAGGATGAGCCTAGGAACTGGCATGTATGATACCCAAGTTCATTATGCGTCCCAGGTTCTGCTGCTCTTCACCAGTCCACAGGCAGGGCAAAGTCCAGGTCGAGGATTGTGTTTCCCTTGGGGCATCAGCTCACAGCTGGAAGGAGAAAACGGGGTCTGGGATGAACACTGGTTCCCAAGTTCCTCTTTTAGGGTACCTGGGTGTCGCTAGGAGAGGAAGTCAGGAATGGGGTAGGGTAAAGTGGAGGGCATCTCTCTTCGGAGAGTGAGCACCACTGCACAGCCAGACCTGAAGGGGAGAGCTGCCCCATCTGAACAGGATCCCATCCGATTGGAGCGAGATTGTCCCAGCTCTTAGGTGAAGGCCTTCTGTGTGGAGAGTTCTAATGAAGCAGCTCTCTGAGACGACCTTAGCTTGTTTATGTTTCTTTATGTGAAGAAATATGCTTTATTCAGGGTGAACCAGGGATTCTATAATTTTGGGGAAGGGCATGAGAGTATCCAGGAAGGGAAGGTTCATTGGCTGAAGGCCAAGGCTATTGAGATACCTCATTAGCATGGAGAGATCTTCTAGGTGCTGCATTATGACTGACTGCCTGTGGTCCTCTCAATTGAGGGTTGTGGTTACGTGTTCCAGAGCATGCACTAGAGGCAGAGAGGGGGCAGCTCAGATCTCTGAGAGTCCTGGTGTTTGGGCATGCCCCACCTCACCAGTTCTGCTCGTCTTGTAGCTCGGTCCACATGCCCTGCAGGCATGTTTAATGTACCTCCCTGCCCCATCCATCTTTTGAAGATTGTGTACCAGCCAGTCTATGTTACATACTTACACTACTCCCCAGTGCCTACTTCCTGCCATGTGTTTTAGTAACTACTTCGGTATTTACTAAATACTGATAGGCCAGGTGAGAGGAAGATGGCATTTGTCTTGCCCACTGAGATAAGGGGACAAGCTTTTAGAAGTCCCTCACTAAAACTAATAAGGATAAGTGGGGAAACTTCCAAGTAAATGACTGTTAAAGTTTTAAGTGACCTGGCAGACTTAGCCTATGATGTTGGTGTCTGTGGAGGGGGGTATTGTCCAAGATGTTTTTCTCGTCAATCTCTGCCTTATATATTGACACAGGTGCTCCTGCTGAATTATCTATTTCAGCTATTCTGGCTAGCCAGCTTGGCTCTATCTAGGGTTTCCTGCCACTGCTGGAATTTACAGGCGGACCAACAAGAACACCTGATTTTATGTAGATTCTGGAGATCCCAACTCTGGGCCTCATACTTGTGGAGCGGCTATTTTATGCCTCACCCCCCCCCCCCCCCGCAATCTCCTGTTTTGAACTTGGGAGACTCCACACTGCCCACCTCCAAAACAGCCAGACTTGCACTGTTGTGAGAGCTGGCAGTATGGCAATGCTGGACCTGTCTTTCCTGCAATACAACTATTGCTGGCAATATCCAACCTCTTATCTTGCAGCACTGAGCTCCCTCCATTCCCTATAGTCCTCTGTCCCGTGAACTTGGCAACATATGTATGTATGTGCTACTGGGAGGGCAGACCCAGGGACTTGGCTGGTTCCTGGCCATACTGTAACCAAGTATGCAAGTAGCCTTACATGGGCTGATGTTTGTCCCGTCTGTTTTTCTGATTTTAGAATTACTCAGTTTTCTTTCATAAGAAGGTCAAAGGTTCACATGAGCCCAGTGACTGCTGGGTCAGGCCAGTGCTGGCCATTCTTAGAAGCCTGGGACTCTCCAGGCCAGAGTGTCTTTCAGCCCGCCTCACTCAGCTTCCTCCGCTGTAGGCTCTCTCTGCCTGAGGACACTGTGACTTCCTTGTTACATCACACTCCCGGTAAGTCACAATTGGGCTGAAAGCAGAGCCTGGCCAAGCCGACAGGTCCTCAGGGGCAGCGCGCTCCCGCTGAATCCAGGTGGCCCTGCAGGGCCACAGGCACACAATGAAGTACCCTCTGGTGCCGCTGGTGAACGACCTCACACTCTCTTTCCTGGTTTTTTGGCTCTGCCTGCCCGTGGCTTTGCTGCTGTTCTTGATGATCGTCTGGTTACACTTCTTACTTAGTCAAGGTGAGCTGGTTCAGGCTGGACTCTAATTTTGGAGCTGGGCAGGGGCCTAATCAGAATAAAGTTCTCTGAAACAATTACAGAAGGGAGGTTGCACAGCATTTTAAATGCAGTTCAACTGTAAGAAAAGGTTCCTTTATTCTTCCTTCTTTCCATTTTTGTTTGCTTTTTTTTTTTTTGTTTTTGAGATATTATCTTACCAGATTGCCCTGGCTGTCCTGGAACTCACTATGTAGGGTCTTGAACTCAAAGCCCCCTACCTCTGCCTCCTGAGAGCTGAGATTAAAGGTATGCAGCATCATGCTGGCAGATGGGGGTTCCTTAATCCTGATAGAATCCCTTGTTTGAAGCGGTATGCTCATGTTTGTCTGCAGCCCCTCAGGGCCCCTGCTAGTGCATAGGCGAGGGCTGCTGAATTAGGAAAAGGTGCCTCCTTCTGGCAGAGCCTGGGGCTGGCTTTCAGCTTCACTCAGACCCTTCCCTGTGTGCTTTTGTAAACAGCTAGCCCAGCAGGCAGAGCACTTTGCTGTTTTGGGGGTCACTCACATACTATCCCGTTTATTTTGGTCATACCAAACTTAGAGACGAGCTGGCCTTCTCTGGGCTCAGATCATGGAAGCCTGTTGACAAAGAGCCTGACCTCAGCAAGTTGGCATGAGGAGCTACAGCGGTGGTTCTCAGCCTGTGGCTTGACCCCTTGGGAAAGTCAAAACAACCTCATAGGGGTCATGTATCAGATATTTACATTATAATTCATAACAGTAGCAAAATTACAGTTGCAGCATTAGGAAAATTGAGAACCACTGAGCTAAAAGACCCAGACCAAACTGGCCATGAAAGACTCTAAGGGATAGGTGGGGTGGGATATAGTAAGGGGCATCTGTCTCCATAAATGCCCCCCCCCCTAAACCCAGAGGCTTCTTTCTCTGTTTCTTGGCTCTGTGACCTTAGGCTAACTGGGCAACAGTGTACCCAGCATGCTGCCAGCTCTGGTCACAAGTTACTGAGGCAACATGAGCAGCACCCTGTGACAGCCTGCCTCACCATCCACCTCGCGTAGGCTGCTAAAGCTATTTCCTGACAAGAGCCTCGAAGGGCCTTAGGTTTCTGAAAAACATGTCTTAAAGCTTATTCAAGTCACTTTCAGGGTGAGTTAGAGCCCTCCCTTGGGGCCCAGCTCAGGCATTAGGCCTGGCAGCAGGAGGGCTCAAATGCTTGTGTGCTAGCTGTGGAAGCTAGCTCCAGCTCGGGTGTAAATTGGTAGACTGCCTGCATAGCATGCAGAAAGCCATGGGGTTGAGCTCCAGCACTGCATAAGCCAGACATGGTAGCACACGTGTAATCCCAGCACTCTGGGGGTAAAGATGAGGGGGATCAGGTCATTCTCAGCTACATAGCAAATTTGAGGTCTGGGATACGTGAGACTCCCTCAAAAACAAAACCCTATGTATCTCTCAGCATCTGTCTTCCTCCTTGTTTGTAGTAAAGTTAACCTCTTCTGAACACATAGAAGTTATACTGAATGTGGGTCGCATACCATCTCACTCCAATCCTGAGGATAACCCTATGAAGCAATCCTAATTGTCCAGGTGGGGAAACTGAGGCTTGGAAATAAGAAGCAACCTGCCCAAGGTCACAGCCTATGAAGAGTTATCAGTGCAAACTTAAATCCTTATGCTACATCTATTGGCTATGTAGCTTTAGAGCAGGGCTGTCTGAGCCTCAGTTTGCTCAGCACAAGAGAAGGTGATCAGAACCCCCAACACACACACACACACCCCTCACATTTTTCAGACTAAAGATACTTTACCAGGTGTAGAGCTCTTGCAGGAACACAAGGACCTGAGCACATGGCACACAGTAGGTGCTTGTAGGCTCAATCAGTGTTGACTGAGTTGGTGGAGGTTTTGTCACCATGGGAGGAAGGATAGGAGTGGGTTTGGGTGGCCTCCCTGGAGAGGACATCTTACCTACACCTTTGAAATAAGCCCTTTGCTCTTGGGGACCATTCAGAGGTTGTGGGCGGCACTCTTGCATCATTGTCTTCTAACTCAGCATGCAAGCTGAAAACCAGAGATAGATGTCAGTCAGTCATCGGCTTCAGGTGTGCCCCTGAGTGTCTTGACCAGGTCTCCTATGAAGTGAAGGGTGGTTGAATCATCTAGACCTTTCCTGATAGATGAGTGTGCTTTCAGGAATTCCGGCATCCACAAGTGTGTTCACCACCAGGCAGTAGAAAGCACAGGTATTTGAGAATGAGCAAACTAGAAGATGAATGATGGATGGGCAGGTCAGAGGCTGGGTATTTTTCCTGGACAATGCCCAATGCAGCAGGTACGTTAGTTACCATTCTTGTGACAACAACAACAAAACCACACAAAAGCCAGTTAGGGAAGGAAGGCTTCCTTTTGGCTCCTGGTTTAAGCGGGGACCGTGATGGGGAGGGTGTGGCAGAGCCTGGGTATTTGTCAAATCTCATCCTCAGTCAGGACACAGAGAACAGGTAGGAGGAGGCTGGGAAAACCTCCAGGTGGTCCCCAGCTCTCCATGCCCTCTAGAGGCCCCACTTCTTGCAGTTTCTACAGACTCCACTAGCTGGGGACCAAGAGTTCCCATGATCCTGTGCAGGACATTTCCCCGTTCAGACTGCAGCAGTGAGCAGTGGGGTATCCGTGCACTTCCTGGGCCTTTCTGTTTTTAGTAGGTGGTTATAGCCACTATCTCCGAGAGAATCTTATTTCTAGGTCCCTCCTTGTTCTCCATCCAAGGCCATGAAGTCTCAGAGCTACCCCCCACCCTGCCCCAGCTTCTGGTCTCATAAAGGGCTACATGGACCCCAGGCCTGGCAGGTGTTTCCTATGGAGCTGGGGAGCACTATAGGCTGTGCCCATCCCAGAAGCTTTATCTTGGTCTCTGCAGAGTCAAAGGAAGATGATTCAGATTTATGCTTCAACTGGGAGCCCTGGAGCAAAGGACCATCCGAGTCTGGCTGTGATGGGACATGTCTTGGCCAAGAGGACAGGCTCCACTGGTGAGCCTGCTCTACCAGGTAAGGCCTCGCTAGGGATGGGAGGCTATAAGAATGCAATGGGCCTGCACAAAGCCTCAGCAGCTAACCCTTGGAACAGGTTGCCTTGCTCTATGAACACCCTGAGCCTTGGCCTTACTGAAAAACTGGCTGTCCTGCCGTGATCTCCATGGCTTCAGGGACTTGACCTGCCTGGGGCAGCAAGGGTGTGAAGAAAGGACAGACACGTGGACATAGACAAGCTTGAATGCGGTGATCTGGACTTTTGGAGCTTATTTATTGTGTACAGTTGAATAGTGTACAGCTGGATGAGGAAACAGGGTCTGTAGTGTACAGCTGTATAAGGAGATAGGGGCCATGGTATACGGCTGGATGAGGGGTCAGAGGTCATGGTGTACAGCTGGATGAGGGGTCAGAGGTCATGGTGTATGGCTGGATGGGGGGTCAGAGGTCATGGTGTACGGCTGGATG